>NC_092730.1:10336506-10472125 GCF_047496885.1 Scyliorhinus torazame | reverse complement strand
GGACAAGAGGGGGAATTCCTGGGGGTGTGGGCTTCGGAATGTGAGTGTCGGAGTGGGGGAGTGGGAGACAGGAGGGGAGAGATAGATAGATAGACAGAGAGGGAGAGAGACAGCGTGGAGGATTCAACAACTTCCTATTGCACAGCCCGAGGGAGAGGGAGGGAGGGGGAACTCTTATTGCTGACCTTCGTGTCGACCCTGGACCAGCCCTTCTTAAAGGGGCAGTGTGCTTGGTGCTGGGAGCTGAGTGGTTAATCGAGAGTCAGTGTTTGAGGAGCGAGGAGGGGAGGGGAGGGGGGTGGTGCTGAGGGTGTAGCCCCTGGTGAGGTGTCCCAGCAGGGCATTGACAGAGGGCAAAGGGATTGGGGGGGGGTGGGGGAAGGCGAGGCGAGGTGGGGGGGGGGGGGAATGAAATTTCCACTCTGCCCTCACAAGGGGTGACGGTGTGCTGTGGCGTGAAGCCTTTCACTGCCGAATGTCCCGGGGAGACGGGCAGGGTTGCGCGAAGATTGAAGGGTGGGCGGGCAAGGGGGCACTGGGTGCCCTGCGGGGAGGGTGGGTGCGCTGCGGGGAGGGTTGGGGTGCTGCGGGGAGGGTGGGTGTCTGGGGAGGGTGGGGGTGCTCTGCGGGAGGGTGGGTGCCTGGGGAGGGTGGGGGCGCTGCGGGGAGGGTGGGGGCGCTGCGGGGAGGGTGGGTGTCCGGGGAGAGTGGGCGTGCCCGCGGAGGGTGGGGGTGCCCGGGGAGGGTGGGGGAGAGTGTGGGTACCCGGGGAGGGTGGGGGAGAGTGTGGGTGCCCGCGGAGGGTGGGGGTGCCCGGGGAGGGTGGGGGAGGGTGTGGGTGCCCGGGGAGGGTGTGGGTGCCCGGGGAGGGTGGGAGTGCCCGGGGAGGGCGGGGGGAGGGTGTGGGTGCCCGGGGAGGGTGTGGGTGCCCGGGGAGGGTGGGGGAGAGTGTGGGTGCCCGGGGAGGGTGGGGGAGAGTGTGGGTGCCCGGGGAGGGTGGGGGAGAGTGTGGGTGCCCGCGGGGTGCCCGGGGAGGGTGGGGGAGAGTGTGGGTGCCCGGGGAGGGTGGGGGTGCCCGGGGAGGGTGGGGGAGAGTGTGGGTGCCCGGGGAGGGTGGGGGAGAGTGTGGGTGCCCGCGGAGGGTGGGGGAGAGTGTGGGTGCCCGCGGAGGGTGGGGGTGCCCGGGGAGGGTGGGGGAGAGTGTGGGTGCCCGGGGAGGGCGGGGGAGAGTATGGGTGCCCGGGGAGGGTGGGGGTGCCCGGGGAGGGTGGGAGTGCCCGGGGAGGGTGGGGGAGAGTGGGGGTGCCCGGGGAGGGTGGGGGAGAGTATGGGTGCCCGCGGAGGGTGGGGGTGCCCGCGGAGGGTGGGGGTGCTCGGGGAGGGTGGGGGTGCCCGGGGAGGGTGGGGGTGCCCAGGGGAGGGTGGGGGAGGGTGTGGGTGCCCGGGGAGGGTGGGGGTGCCCGGGGAGGGTGGGGGGAGAGTGGGGGCGCCCGGGGAGAGTGGGGGTGCCCGGGGAGAGTGGGGGTGCCCGGGGAGGGTGTGGGTGCCCGGGGAGGGTGGGGGAGAGTGTGGGTGCCCGGGGAGGGTGTGGGTGCCCGGGGAGGGTGGGGGAGAGTGGGGGCGCCCGGGGAGAGTGGGGGTGCCCTGGGAGAGTGGGGGTGCCCGGGGAGTGTGGGTGCCCGCGGAGGGTGGGGGTGCCCGGGGAGGGTGGGGGAGAGTGGGGGTGCCCGGGGAGAGTGGGGGTGCCCGGGGAGAGTGGGGGTGCCCGGGGATGTGGGTGCCCGGGGAGGGTGGGTGTCTGGGGAGGGTGGGGGTGCCCGGGGCGGGTTGGGGAGAGTGGGGGTGCCTGGGGAGAGTGGGGGTGCCCGGTGAGTGTGGGGGTGCCCGGGGAGAGTGGGGGTGCCCGGGGAGTGTGGGTGCCCGGGGAGGGTGGGTGTCTGGGGAGGGTGGGGGTGCCCGGGGCGGGTGGGGGAGAGTGGGGGTGCCTGGGGAGAGTGGGGGTGCCTGGGGGAGAGTGGGGGTGCCCGGGAGTGTGGGGGTGCCCGGGGAGAGTGGGGGTGCCCGGGGAGTGTGGGTGCCCGGGGAGGGTGGGTGTCTGGGGAGGGTGGGGGTGCCGGGGCGGGTGGGGGAGAGTGGGGGTGCCTGGGGAGAGTGGGGGTGCCCGGGGAGTGTGGGTGCCCGGGGAGGGTGGGGGTGCCCGGGGCGGGTGGGGGAGAGTGGGTGTGCCTGGGGAGAGTGGGGGTGCCCGGGGAGTGTGGGTGCCCGGGGAGGGTGGGGGTGCCCGGGGAGGGTGGGTGCCCGGGGAGGGTGGGGGTGCCCGGGGAGGGTGGGTGCCCGGGGAGGGTGGGGGAGTGGGGGTGCCCGGGGAGGGTGGGGGTGCCCGGGGAGGGTGGGGAGAGTGGGGGTGCCCGGGGAGTGGGGGTGCCCGGGGAGGGTGGGGGTGCCCGGGGAGGGGTGGGTGCCCGGGGAGGGTGGGGGTGCCCGGGGAGGGTGGGGGAGTGGGGGTGCCCGGGGAGGGTGGGGGGTGCCCGGGGAGGGTGGGGGAGAGTGGGGGTGCCCGGGGAGTGGGGGTGCCCGGGGAGTGGGGGGTGCCCGGGGAGTGGGGGTGCCCAGGGAGTGGGGGTGCCCGGGGAGGGTGGGGGAGAGTGGGGGTGCCCGGGGAGAGTGGGGGTGCCTGGGGAGGGTGGGGGAGAGTGGGGGTGCCCGGGGAGAGTGGGGGTGCCCGGGGAGGGTGGGGGTGCCGGGGAGTGGGGGTGCCCGGGGAGGGTGGGGGTGCCGGGGAGTGGGGGTGCCCGGGGAGTGGGGGTGCCCGGGGAGTGGGGGTGCCCGGGGAGTGGGGGTGCCCGGGGAGTGGGGGTGCCCGGGGAGTGGGGGGGCCCGGGGAGGGTGGGGGTGCCCGGGGAGTGGGGGTGCCCGGGGAGGGTGGGGGAGGGTGGGTGCCCGGGGAGGGTGGGGGAGAGTGGGGGTGTCCGGGGAGTGGGGGTGTCCGGGGAGTGGGGGTGCCCGGGGAGTGGGGGTGTCCGGGGAGGGTGGGGGAGAGTGGGGGTGCCCGGGGAGTGGGGGTGTCCGGGGAGTGGGGGTGCCCGGGGAGTGGGGGTGTCTGGGGAGGGTGGGGGAGAGTGGGGGTGCCCGGGGAGTGGGGGGTGCCCGGGGAGTGGGGGTGCCCGGGGAGTGGGGGTGTCCGGGGAGGGTGGGGGAGAGTGGGGGTGCCCGGGGAGTGGGGGTGCCCGGGGAGTGGGGGTGCCCGGGGAGTGGGGGGTGCCCGGGGAGTGGGGGTGCCCGGGGAGGGTGGGGGGTGCCCTGCACACTGATCTTTGTTTAATTTGCCCACAGGATGTGTGGGCCGCTGGTCGGAGCCGCAGTTATTGCTCATTCCCCACAAAGTTTTTAACAGCCAATCGCATTCCCGTGGGGCTGGAGTCACAAATGTGTCACAGATAGTTACCGGATCCCCCACACCCACTGGCACATCCGAAAGACACGCCACCCCCCAGCTCTCCGGCTCCTCTCCACCCTCGGGACGTCCCAAAGTGTCCCACACACACTGACTCTCACTGGGGTACGGGTCCCACACACACTGACTCTCACTGGGGTACGGGTCCCACACACACTGACTCTCACTGGGGTACGGGTCCCACACACACTGACTCTCACTGGGGTACGGGTCCCACACACACTGACTGTCACTGGGGTACGGGTCCCACACACACTGACTCTCACTGGGGTACGGGTCCCACACACTGACTCTCACTGGGGTACGGGTCCCACACACACGGGCTCTCACTGGGGTATGGGTCCCACACACACTGACTCTCACTGGGGTACGGGACCCACACACACTGACACTCACTGGGGTACGGGTCCCACACACACTGACTCTCACTGGGGTACGGGTCCCACACACACTGACTCTCACTGGGGTACGGGTCCCACACACACTGACTCTCACTGGGGTACGGGTCCCACACACACTGACTCTCACTGGGGTACGGGTCCCACACACACTGACTCTCACTGGGGTACGGGTCCCACACACTGACTCTCACTGGGGTATGGGTCCCACACACACTGACTCTCACTGGGGTACGGGACCCACACACACTGACACTCACTGGGGTACGGGTCCCACACATTGACTCTCACTGGGGTACGGGTCCCACACACACTGACTCTCACTGGGGTCCGGGTCCCACACACACTGACTCTCACTGGGGTACGGGTCCCACACACTGACTCTCACTGGGGTACGGGTCCCACACACACTGACTCTCACTGGGGTACGGGTCCCACACACACTGACTCTCACTGGGGTACGGGTCCCACACACACTGACTCTCACTGGGGTACGGGTCCCACACACACTGACTCTCACTGGGGTACGGGTCCCACACACACTGACTCTCACTGGGGTACGGGTCCCACACACACTGACTCTCACTGGGGTACGGGTCCCACACACACTGACTCTCACTGGGGTACGGGTCCCACACACACTGACTCTCACTGGGGTACGGGTCCCACACACACTGACTCTCACTGGGGTACGGGTCCCACACACACTGACTCTCACTGGGGTGCGGGTCCCACACACACTGACTCTCACTGGGGTATGGGTCCCACACACACTGACTCTCACTGGGGTACGGGACCCACACACACTGACACTCACTGGGGTACGGGTCCCACACACTGACTCTCACTGGGGTACGGGTCCCACACACACTGACTCTCACTGGGGTCCGGGTCCCACACACACTGACTCTCACTGGGGTACGGGTCCCACACACTGACTCTCACTGGGGTACGGGTCCCACACACACTGACTCTCACTGGGGTACGGGTCCCACACACACTGACTCTCACTGGGGTACGGGTCCCACACACACTGACTCTCACTGGGGTACGGGTCCCACACACACTGACTCTCACTGGGGTACGGGTCCCACACACACTGACTCTCACTGGGGTACGGGTCCCACACACACTGACTCTCACTGGGGTACGGGTCCCACACACACTGACTCTCACTGGGGTACGGGTCCCACACACACTGACTCTCACTGGGGTACGGGTCCCACACACACTGACTCTCACTGGGGTACGGGTCCCACACACACTGACTCTCACTGGGGTGCGGGTCCCACACACACTGACTCTCACTGGGGTACGGGTCCCACACACACTGACTCTCACTGGGGTACGGGTCCCACACACACTGACTCTCACTGGGGTACGGGTCCCACACACACGGACTCTCACTGGGGTACGGGTCCCACACACACTGACCCTCACTGGGGTACGGGTCTCACACACACTGACTCTCACTGGGGTACGGGTCCCACACACATGGACTCTCACTGGGGTACGGGTCCCACACACACTGACCCTCACTGGGGTACGGGTCCCACACACACTGACTCTCACTGGGGTACGGGTCCCACACACAATGACTCTCACTGGGGTACGGGTCCCTCACACACTGACTCTCACTGGGGTACGGGTCCCACACACACTGACTCTCACTGGGGTACGGGTCCCACACACACTGACTCTCACTGGGGTACGGGTCCCACACACACTGACTCTCACTGGGGTACGTGTCCCACACACACTGACTCTCACTGGGGTACGGGTCCCACACACACTGACTCTCACTGGGGTACGGGTTCCACACACACTGACTCTCACTGGGGTACGGGTCCCACACACACTGACTCTCATTGGGGTACGGGTCCCACACACACTGACTCTCACTGGGGTACAGGTTCCACACACACTGACTCTCACTGGGGTACGGGTCCCACACACACTGACTCTCACTGGGGTACGGGTCCCACACACACTGACTCTCACTGGGGTACGGGTCCCACACACACTGACTCTCACTGGGGTACGGGTCCCACACACACTGACTCTCACTGGGGTACGGGTCCCACACACACTGACTCTCACTGGGGTACGGGTCCCACACACACTGACTCTCACTGGGGTACGGGTCCCACACACACTGACTCTCACTGGAGTACGGGTCCCACACACACTGACTCTCACTGGGGTACGGGTCCCACACACACTGACTCTCACTGGGGTACGGGTCCCACACACTGACTCTCACTGGGGTACGGGTCCCACACACACTGACTCTCACTGGGGTGCGGGTCCCAGACACACTGACTCTCACTGGGGTACGGGTTCCACACATACTGACTCTCACTGGGGTACGGGTCCCACACACACTGACTCTCACTGGGGTACGGGTCCCACACACACTGACTCTCACTGGGGTACGGGTCCCACACACTGACTCTCACTGGGGTACGGGTCCCACACACACTGACTCTCACTGGGGTGCGGGTCCCAGACACACTGACTCTCACTGGGGTACGGGTTCCACACATACTGACTCTCACTGGGGTATGGGTCCCACACACACTGACTCTCACTGGGGTACGGGTCCCACACACACTGACTCTCACTGGGGTACGGGTCCCACACACACTGACTCTCACTGGGGTACGGGTTTCACACACACTGACTCTCACTGGGGTACGCGTCCCACACACACTGACTCTCACTGGGGTACGGGTCCCACACACACTGACTCTCACTGGGGTACGGGTTCCACACACACTGACTCTCACTGGGGTACGGGTACCACACACACTGACTCTCACTGGGGTACGGGTTCCACACACACTGACTCTCACTGGGGTACGGGTCCCACACACACTGACTCTCACTGGGGTACGGGTCCCACACACACTGACTCTCACTGGGGTACGGGTCCCACACACACTGACTCTCACTGGGGTACGGGTTCCACACACAGTGACTCTCACTGGGGTACGGGTTCCACACACACTGACTCTCACTGGGGTACGGGTCCCACACACACTGACTCTCACTGGGGTACGGGTCCCACACACACTGACTCTCACTGGGGTACGGGTTCCACACACAGTGACTCTCACTGGGGTACGGGTCCCACACACACTGACTCTCACTGGGGTACGGGTCCCACACACACTGACTCTCACTGGGGTACGGGTCCCACACACACTGACTCTCACTGGAGTACGGGTCCCACACACACTGACTCTCACTGGGGTACGGGTCCCACACACACTGACTCTCACTGGGGTACGGGTCCCACACACACTGACTCTCACTGGGGTACGGGTCCCACACACACTGACTCTCACTGGGGTACGGGTCCCACACACACTGACTCTCACTGGGGTACGGGTCCCACACACACTGACTCTCACTGGAGTACGGGTCCCACACACACTGACTCTCACTGGGGTACGGGTCCCACACACACTGACTCTCACTGGGGTACGGGTCCCACACACTGACTCTCACTGGGGTACGGGTCCCACACACACTGACTCTCACTGGGGTGCGGGTCCCAGACACACTGACTCTCACTGGGGTACGGGTTCCACACATACTGACTCTCACTGGGGTACGGGTCCCACACACACTGACTCTCACTGGGGTACGGGTCCCACACACACTGACTCTCACTGGGGTACGGGTCCCACACACACTGACTCTCACTGGGGTACGGGTCCCACACACACTGACTCTCACTGGGGTACGGGTCCCACACACACTGACTCTCACTGGGGTACGGGTCCCACACACACTGACTCTCACTGGGGTACGGGTCCCACACACACTGACTCTCACTGGGGTACGGGTCCCACACACACTGACTCTCACTGGGGTACGGGTCCCACACACACTGACTCTCACTGGTGTACGGGTCCCACACACACTGACTCTCACTGGGGTACGGGTCCCACACACACTGACTCTCACTGGGGTACGGGTCCCACACACACTGACTCTCACTGGGGTACGGGTCCCACACACACTGACTCTCACTGGGGTACGGGTCCCACACACACTGACTCTCACTGGGGTACGGGTCCCACACACACTGACTCTCACTGGGGTACGGGTACCACACACACTGACTCTCACTGTGGTACAGGTCCCACACACACTGACTCTCACTGGGGTACGGGTCCCACACACACTGACTCTCACTGGGGTACGGGTCCCACACACACTGACTCTCACTGGGGTACGGGTCCCACACACACTGACTCTCACTGGGGTACGGGTCCCACACACACTGACTCTCACTGGAGTACGGGTCCCACACACACTGACTCTCACTGGGGTACGGGTCCCACACACACTGACTCTCACTGGGGTACGGGTCCCACACACACTGACTCTCACTGGGGTACGGGTCCCACACACACTGACTCTCACTGGGGTACGGGTCCCACACACACTGACTCTCACTGGGGTACGGGTCCCACACACACTGACTCTCACTGGGGTACGGGTCCCACACACACTGACTCTCACTGGAGTACGGGTCCCACACACACTGACTCTCACTGGGGTACGGGTCCCACACACACTGACTCTCACTGGGGTACGGGTCCCACACACTGACTCTCACTGGGGTACGGGTCCCACACACACTGACTCTCACTGGGGTGCGGGTCCCAGACACACTGACTCTCACTGGGGTACGGGTTCCACACATACTGACTCTCACTGGGGTACGGGTCCCACACACACTGACTCTCACTGGGGTACGGGTCCCACACACACTGACTCTCACTGGGGTACGGGTCCCACACACTGACTCTCACTGGGGTACGGGTCCCACACACACTGACTCTCACTGGGGTGCGGGTCCCAGACACACTGACTCTCACTGGGGTACGGGTTCCACACATACTGACTCTCACTGGGGTATGGGTCCCACACACACTGACTCTCACTGGGGTACGGGTCCCACACACACTGACTCTCACTGGGGTACGGGTCCCACACACACTGACTCTCACTGGGGTACGGGTTTCACACACACTGACTCTCACTGGGGTACGCGTCCCACACACACTGACTCTCACTGGGGTACGGGTCCCACACACACTGACTCTCACTGGGGTACGGGTTCCACACACACTGACTCTCACTGGGGTACGGGTACCACACACACTGACTCTCACTGGGGTACGGGTTCCACACACACTGACTCTCACTGGGGTACGGGTCCCACACACACTGACTCTCACTGGGGTACGGGTCCCACACACACTGACTCTCACTGGGGTACGGGTCCCACACACACTGACTCTCACTGGGGTACGGGTTCCACACACAGTGACTCTCACTGGGGTACGGGTTCCACACACACTGACTCTCACTGGGGTACGGGTCCCACACACACTGACTCTCACTGGGGTACGGGTCCCACACACACTGACTCTCACTGGGGTACGGGTTCCACACACAGTGACTCTCACTGGGGTACGGGTCCCACACACACTGACTCTCACTGGGGTACGGGTCCCACACACACTGACTCTCACTGGGGTACGGGTCCCAGACACACTGACTCTCACTGGGGTACGGGTCCCACACACACTGACTCTCACTGGGGTACGGGTCCCACACACACTGACTCTCACTGGGGTACGGGTCCCACACACACTGACTCTCACTGGGGTACGGGTCCCACACACACTGACTCTCACTGGGGTACGGGTCCCACACACACTGACTCTCACTGGGGTACGGGTCCCACACACACTGACTCTCACTGGGGTACGGGTCCCACACACACTGACTCTCACTGGGGTACGGGTCCCACACACACTGACTCTCACTGGGGTACGGGTCCCACACACACTGACTCTCACTGGGGTACGGGTCCCACACACACTGACTCTCACTGGGGTACGGGTCCCACACACACTGACTCTCACTGGGGTACGGGTCCCACACACACTGACTCTCACTGGGGTACGGGTCCCACACACACTGACTCTCACTGGGGTACGGGTCCCACACACACTGACTCTCACTGGGGTACGGGTCCCACACACACTGACTCTCACTGGGGTACGGGTCCCACACACACTGACTCTCACTGGGGTACGGGTCCCACACACACTGACTCTCACTGGGGTACGGGTCCCACACACACTGACTCTCACTGGGGTACGGGTCCCACACACACTGACTCTCACTGGGGTACGGGTCCCACACACACTGACTCTCACTGGGGTACGGGTCCCACACACACTGACTCTCACTGGGGTACGGGTCCCACACACACTGACTCTCACTGGGGTACGGGTCCCACACACACTGACTCTCACTGGGGTACGGGTCCCACACACACTGACTCTCACTGGGGTACGGGTCCCACACACACTGACTCTCACTGGGGTACGGGTCCCACACACACTGACTCTCACTGGGGTACGGGTCCCACACACACTGACTCTCACTGGGGTACGGGTCCCACACACACTGACTCTCACTGGGGTACGGGTCCCACACACACTAACTCTCACTGGGGTACGGGTCCCACACACACTGACTCTCACTGGGGTACGGGTCTCACACACACTGACTCTCACTGGGGTACGGGTCCCACACACACTGACACTCACTGGGGTACGGGTTCCACACACACTGACTCTCACTGGGGTACGGGTCTCACACACACTGACTCTCACTGGGGTACGGGTCCCACACACACTGATTCTCACTGGGGTACGGGTCCCACACACACTGACTCTCACTGGGGTACGGGTCCCACACACACTGACTCTCACTGGGGTACGGGTCCCACACACACTGACTCTCACTGGGGTACGGGTCCCACACACACTGACTCTCACTGGGGTACGGGCCCCACACACACAGACTCTCACTGGGGTACGGGTCCCACACACACTGATTCTCACTGGGGTACGGGTCCCACACACACTGACTCTCACTGGGGTAGGGGTCCCACACACACTGACTCTCACTGGGGTAGGGGTCCCACACACACTGACTCTCACTGGGGTACGGGTTCCACACACACTGACTCTCACTGGGGTACGGGTCCCACACACACTGACTCTCACTGGGGTACGGGTCCCACACACACTGACTCTCACTGGGGTACGGGTCCCACACACACTGACTCTCACTGGGGTACGGGTCCCACACACACTGACTCTCACTGGGGTACGGGTTCCACACACACTGACTCTCACTGGGGCACGGGTCCCACACACACTGACTCTCACTGGGGTACGGGTCCCACACACACTGACTCTCACTGGGGTACGGGTTCCACACACACTGACTCTCACTGGGGTACGGGTCCCACACACACTGACTCTCACTGGGGTACGGGTCCCACACACACTGACTCTCACTGGGGTACGGGTCCCACACACACTGACTCTCACTGGGGTACGGGTCCCACACACACTGACTCTCACTGGGGTAAGGGTCCCACACACACTGACTCTCACTGGGGTACGGGTCCCACACACACTGACTCTCACTGGGGTACGGGTCCCACACACACTGACTCTCACTGGGGTACGGGTCCCACACACACTGACTCTCACTGGGGTACGGGTCCCACACACACTGACTCTCACTGGGGTACAGGTCCCACACACACTGACTCTCACTGGGGTACGGGTCCCACACACACTGACTCTCACTGGGGTACGGGTCCCACACACACTGACTCTCACTGGGGTACGGGTCCCACACACACTGACTCTCACTGGGGTACGGGTCCCACACACACTGACTCTCACTGGAGTACGGGTCCCACACACACTGACTCTCACTGGGGTACGGGTCCCACACACACTGACTCTCACTGGGGTACGGGTCCCACACACACTGACTCTCACTGGGGTACGGGTCCCACACACACTGACTCTCACTGGAGTACGGGTCCCACACACACTGACTCTCACTGGGGTACGGGTCCCACACACACTGACTCTCACTGGGGTACGGGTCCCACACACTGACTCTCACTGGGGTACGGGTCCCACACACACTGACTCTCACTGGGGTGCGGGTCCCAGACACACTGACTCTCACTGGGGTACGGGTTCCACACATACTGACTCTCACTGGGGTACGGGTCCCACACACACTGACTCTCACTGGGGTACGGGTCCCACACACACTGACTCTCACTGGGGTACGGGTCCCACACACACTGACTCTCACTGGGGTACGGGTCCCACACACACTGACTCTCACTGGGGTACGGGTCCCACACACACTGACTCTCACTGGGGTACGGGTCCCACACACACTGACTCTCACTGGGGTACGGGTCCCACACACACTGACTCTCACTGGGGTACGGGTCCCACACACACTGACTCTCACTGGGGTACGGGTCCCACACACACTGACTCTCACTGGGGTACGGGTCCCACACACACTGACTCTCACTGGGGTACGGGTCCCACACACACTGACTCTCACTGGGGTACGGGTCCCACACACACTGACTCTCACTGGGGTACGGGTCCCACACACACTGACTCTCACTGGGGTACGGTTCCCACACACACTGACTCTCACTGGGGTACGGGTACCACACACACTGACTCTCACTGTGGTACAGGTCCCACACACACTGACTCTCACTGGGGTACGGGTCCCACACACACTGACTCTCACTGGGGTACGGGTCCCACACACACTGACTCTCACTGGGGTACGGGTCCCACACACACTGACTCTCACTGGGGTACGGGTCCCACACACACTGACTCTCACTGGAGTACGGGTCCCACACACACTGACTCTCACTGGGGTACGGGTCCCACACACACTGACTCTCACTGGGGTACGGGTCCCACACACACTGACTCTCACTGGGGTACGGGTCCCACACACACTGACTCTCACTGGGGTACGGGTCCCACACACACTGACTCTCACTGGGGTACGGGTCCCACACACACTGACTCTCACTGGAGTACGGGTCCCACACACACTGACTCTCACTGGGGTACGGGTCCCACACACACTGACTCTCACTGGGGTACGGGTCCCACACACTGACTCTCACTGGGGTACGGGTCCCACACACACTGACTCTCACTGGGGTGCGGGTCCCAGACACACTGACTCTCACTGGGGTACGGGTTCCACACATACTGACTCTCACTGGGGTACGGGTCCCACACACACTGACTCTCACTGGGGTACGGGTCCCACACACACTGACTCTCACTGGGGTACGGGTCCCACACACTGACTCTCACTGGGGTACGGGTCCCACACACACTGACTCTCACTGGGGTGCGGGTCCCAGACACACTGACTCTCACTGGGGTACGGGTTCCACACATACTGACTCTCACTGGGATATGGGTCCCACACACACTGACTCTCACTGGGGTACGGGTCCCACACACACTGACTCTCACTGGGGTACGGGTCCCACACACACTGACTCTCACTGGGGTACGGGTTTCACACACACTGACTCTCACTGGGGTACGCGTCCCACACACACTGACTCTCACTGGGGTACGGGTCCCACACACACTGACTCTCACTGGGGTACGGGTTCCACACACACTGACTCTCACTGGGGTACGGGTACCACACACACTGACTCTCACTGGGGTACGGGTCCCACACACACTGACTCTCACTGGGGTACGGGTCCCACACACACTGACTCTCACTGGGGTACGGGTCCCACACACACTGACTCTCACTGGGGTACGGGTTCCACACACACTGACTCTCACTGGGGTACGGGCTCCACACACACTGACTCTGACTGGGGTACGGGTCCCACACACACTGACTCTCACTGGGGTATGGGTCCCACACACACTGACTCTCACTGGGGTACGGGTCCCACACACACTGACTCTCACTGGGGTACGGGTCCCACACACACTGACTCTCACTGGGGTACGGGTACCACACACACTGACTCTCACTGGGGTACGGGTCCCACACACACTGACTCTCACTGGGGTACGGGTCCCACACACACTGACTCTCACTGGGGTACGGGTCCCACACACACTGACTCTCACTGGGGTACGGGTCCCACACACACTGACTCTCACTGGGATACGGGACCTACACACACTGACTCTCACTGGGGTACGGGTCCCACACACACTGACTCTCACTGGGATACGGGACCTACACACACTGACTCTCACTGGGGTACGCTTAATTAGTGAACAGTGCATCTACGGAGCTGGGAGGGAAGGTTCAGGATTCCGCTGGGGGTGGGAGTGCTCGTCTGGGGGAGTGGGCATGTGGGAATGGGTGACCTTTGGACTGTGGGCCTCCTCCAGCCAGCCAATAACACAGCTTGAGGAAGGCATTAAATTCACTGGGATTGTGGACAGTGAGAGTGAACGGGAAGGGGGTTGGATCCATTGGGATTGTGGACAGTGGGAGTGAACGGGAAGGGGGTTGGATCCATTGGGATTGTGGACAGTGGGAGTGAACGGGAAGGGGTCTGGGTCCATTGGGATTGTGTACAGTGGGAGTGAACGGGAAGAGGTTTGGGTCCATTGGGATTGTGGTCAGTGGGAGTGAACGGGAAGGGGTTTGGGTCCATTGGGATTGTGTACAGTGGGAGTGAACGGGAAGGGGGTTGGATCCATTGGGATTGTGGACAGTGGGAGTGAACGGGAAGGGGTTTGGGTCCATTGGGATTGTGGACAGTGGGAGTGAACGGGAAGGGGTTTGGGTCCATTGGGATTGTGGACAGTGGGAGTGAACGGGAAGGGGATTGGGTCCATTGGGATTGTGGACAGTGGGAGTGAACGGGAAGGGGTTTGGGTCCATTGGGATTGTGGACAGTGAGAGTGAACGGGAAGGGGGTTGGGTCCATTGGGATTGTGGACAGTGGGAGTGAACGGGAAGGGGTTTGGATCCATTGGGATTGTGGACAGTGGGAGTGAACGGGAAGGGGTTTGGGTCCATTGGGATTGTGGACAGTGGGAGTGAACGGGAAGGGGTTTGGGTCCATTGGGATTGTGGACAGTGGGAGTGAACGGGAAGGGGTTTGGGTCCATTGGGATTGTGCACAGTGGGAGTGAACGGGAAGGGGTTTGGATTCATTGCGATTGTGGACAGGTGGGAGTGAACGGGAAGGGGTTTGGGTCCATTGGGATAGTGGACAGTGGAAGTGAATGGGAAGGGGTTTGAGTCCATTGGGATTGTGGACAGTGGGAGTGAACGGGAAGGGGTTTGGGTCCATTGGGATTGTGGACAGTGGGAGTGAACGGGAAGGGGTTTGGGTCCATTGGGATTGTGGACAGTGGGAGTGAACAGGAAGGGGTTTGGATCCATTGGGATTGTGGACAGTGGGAGTGAACGGGAAGGGATTTGGGTCCATTGGGATTGTGGACAGTGGGAGTGAACGGGAAGGGATTTGGGTCCATTGGGATTGTGGACAGTGGGAGTGAACGGGAAGGGGTTTGTGTCCATTGGGATTGTGGACAGTGGGAGTGAACGGGAAGGGGTTTGGATCCATTGGGATTGTGTAGAGTGGGAGTGAACGGGAAGGGGTTTGGATCCATTGGGATTGTGTAGAGTGGGAGTGAACGGGAAGGGGTTTGGGACCATTGGGATTGTGTAGAGTGGGAGTGAACGGGAAGGGGTTTGGATCCATTGGGATTGTGTAGAGTGGGAGTGAACGGGAAGGGGTTTGGATCCATTGGGATTGTGTAGAGTGGGAGTGAACGGGAAGGGGTTTGGGTCCATTGGGATTGTGGACAGTGGGAGTGAACGGGAAGGGGTTTGGGTCCATTGGGATTGTGTACAGTGGGAGTGAACGGGAAGGGGTTTGGGTCCATTGGGATTGTGGACAGTGGGAGTGAACGGGAAGGGGTTTGGATCCATTGGGATTGTGTAGAGTGGGAGTGAACGGGAAGGGGTTTGTGCCCATTGGGATTGTGGACAGTGGGAGTGAACGGGAAGGGGTTTGGGTCCAGTGGGATTGTGGACAGTGGGTGTGAACGGGAAGGGGTTTGGGTCCATTGGGATTGTGGACAGTGGGAGTGAACGGGAAGGGGTTTGGGTCCATCGGGATTGTGGACAGTGGGAGTGAACGGGAAGGGGTTTGGGTCCAGTGGGATTGTGGACAGTGGGTGTGAACGGGAAGGGGTCTGGGTCCATTGGGATTGTGTACAGTGGGAGTGAACGGGAAGGGGTTTGGGTCCATTGGGATTGTGGACAGTGGGAGTGAACGGGAAGGGGTTTGGATCCATTGGGATTGTGTAGAGTGGGAGTGAACGGGAAGGGGTTTGTGCCCATTGGGATTGTGTAGAGTGGGAGTGAACGGGAAGGGGTTTGGGTCCATTGGGATTGTGGACAGTGGGAGTGAATGGGAAGGGGTTTGGGTCCATTGGGATTGTGTACAGTGGGTGTGAACGGGAAGGGGTTTGGGTCCATTGGGATTGTGGACAGTGGGAGTGAACGGGAAGGGGTTTGGGTCCATTGGGATTGTGGACAGTGGGAGTGAACGGGAAGGGGTCTGGGTCCATTGGGATTGTGTACAGTGGGAGTGAACGGGAAGGGGTTTGTGCCCATTGGGATTGTGTAGAGTGGGAGTGAACGGGAAGGGGTTTGGGTCCATTGGGATTGTGGACAGTGGGAGTGAACGGGAAGGGGTTTGGGTCCATTGGGATTGCGGACAGAGGGAGTGAACGGGAAGGGGTTTGGATCCATTGGGATTGTGGACAGTGGGAGTGAACGGGAAGGGGTTTGGGTCCATTGGGATTGTGTAGAGTGGGAGTGAACGGGAAGGGGTTTGGGTCCATTGGGATTGTGGACAGTGGGAGTGAACGGGAAGGGGTTTGGGTCCATTGGGATTGTGTAGAGTGGGAGTGAACGGGAAGGGTTTTGGGTCCATTGGGATTGTGGACAGTGGGAGTGACCGGGAAGGGGTTTGGGTCCATTGGGATTGTGGACAGTGGGAGTGAACGGGGGAGGGGTTTGGGTCCATCGCGATTGTGGACAGTGGGAGTGAACGGGAAGGGGTTTGGGTCCATTGGGATTGTGGACAGTGGGAGTGAACGGGAAGGGGTTTGGGTCCATTGGGATTGTGGACAGTGGGAGTGAACGGGAAGGGGTTTGGGTCGAGCCCTTTCCAGCCTTTTTGGATTCAGGACCACATGTGGGGGGGAAACGGGCTGTGAAGCCCGAGTGGCCGAATGTGTTTGTCAAACGGACTTCCACCACTGAATGATCAGGTGGAGGGGATTGGATGATCAGGTGGAGGGGATTGGATGATCAGGTGGAGGGGATTGGATGTGTGTTTTCCCGATTTATTGTCACCTGCCCGGATTTGATGAGGTTTTATTGTCGTGTGTACAGTGGTACAGTGAAAATTATTGTTCTGCGCACAGTCTGGACACATCGTTCTGTACATGAAAATAAATTGGTCATACGATAAACACACAATGTAAATAAATAGACACGGACATCGGGTGAAGCATCCGGAGTGTAGTACTACTCAGTAGAGACGATGTGTGGAGAGATGTGTTCAGTCCATAAGAGGGTCGTTTGGGAGTCTGGTAACAGCGGGGAAGAAGCTGTTTTTGAGTCTGTTCGTGCGCGTTCTCAGACTTCTGTATCTCCCGCCCGATGGAAGAAGTTGGAAGAGTGAGTAAGCCGGGTGGGAGGGATCTTTGATTATGCTGCCCGCTCTCCCCAGGCAGCGGAAGGTGTAGATGGAGTCAATGGATGGGAGGCAGGTTTGTGTGATGGACTGGGCGGTGTTCACGACTCTCTGAAGTTTCTTGCGGTCCTGGGCCGAGCAGTTGCCACACCAGGCTGTGATGCAGCCCGATAGGATGCTTTCTATGGTGCATCTGTAAAAGTTGGTCAGGGTTAATGTGGACATGCCGAATTTCCTTAGTTTCCTGAGGAAGTACAGGCGCTGTTGTGCTTTCTTGGTGGTAGCGTCGACGTGGGTGGAGCAGGACAGATTTTTGGAGATGTGCACCCCTAGGAATCTGAAACTGCTAACCACCTCCACCTCGGCCCCGTTGATGCTGACAGGGGTGTGTACAGTACTTTGCTTCCTGAAGTCAATTGCCAGCTCTTTAGTTTTGCTGGCATTGAGGGAGAGATTGTTGTCGCTACACCACTCCACTAGGTTCTCTATCACCCTCCTGTATTCTGACTCGTCGTTATTCGAGATCCGGTCGTATCGTCAGCAAACTTGTAGATGGAGTTGGAGTTGAATTTTGCCACGCAGTCGTGTGTGTACAGGGAGTAGAGTAGGGGGCTAAGTACGCAGCCTTGCGGGGCGCCGGTGTTGAGGACTATTGTGGAGGAGGTGTTGTTGTTCATTCTGACTGATTGTGGTCTGTTGGTCAGAAAATCGAGGATCCAGTTGCAGAGTGGGGAGCCAAGTCCTAGGTTTTGGACCCTCTGAAAGTGCGGCACTCCCTCAGTACTGACCCTCTGACAGTGCAGCACTCCCTCAGTACTGACCCTCTGACAGTGCAGCACTCCCTCAGTACTGACCCTCTGACAGTGCGGCACTCCCTCAGTACTGACCCTCTGACAGGGCGGCACTCCCTCAGTACTGACCCTCTGACAGTGCGGCACTTCCTCAGTACTGACCCTCTGACAGTGCGGCACTCCCTCAGTACTGACCCTCTGACAGTGCGGCACTCCCTCTGTACTGACCCTCTGACAGTGCAGCACTCCCTCAGTACTGACCCTCTGACAGTGCAGCACTCCCTCAGTACTGACCCTCTGACAGTGCGGCACTCCCTCAGTACTGACCCTCTGACAGTGCGGCACTCCCTCAGTACTGACCCTCTGACAGTGCGGCACTTCCTCAGTACTGACCCTCTGACAGTGCGGCACTCCCTCAGTACTGACCCTCTGACAGTGCGGCACTCCCTCTGTACTGACCCTCTGACAGTGCAGCACTCCCTCAGTACTGACCCTCTGACAGTGCGGCACTCCCTCAGTACTGACCCTCTGACAGTGCGGCACTCCCTCAGTACTGACCCTCTGACAGTGCGGCACTTCCTCAGTACTGACCCTCTGACAGTGCAGCACTCCCTCAGTACTGACCCTCTGACAGTGCGGCACTCCCTCAGTACTGACCCTCTGACAGTGCGGCACTCCCTCAGTACTGACCCTCTGACAGTGCGGCACTCCCTCAGTACTGACCCTCTGACAGTGCGGCACTCCCTCAGTACTGACCCTCTGACAGTGCGGCACACCCTCAGTACTGACCCTCTGACAGTGCGGCACTCCCTCAGTACTGGCCCTCTCACAGTGCGGCACTCCCTCAGTACTGACCCTCTGACAGTGCGTCACTCCCTCAGTACTGACCCTCTGACAGTGCGGCACTCCCTCAGTACTGACCCTCTGACTGTGCGGCGCTCCCTCAGTGCTGACCCTCTGACACTGCAGCACTCCCTCAGTACTGACCCTCTGACAGTGCGGCACTCCCTCAGTACTGACCCTCTGACACTGCAGCACTCCCTCAGTACTGACCCTCTGACAGTGCAGCACTCCCTCAGTACTGACCCTCTGACAGTGCGGCACTCCCTCAGTACTGACCCTCTGACTGTGCGGCGCTCCCTCAGTGCTGACCCTCTGACACTGCAGCACTCCCTCAGTACTGACCCTCTGACAGTGCGGCACTCCCTCAGTACTGACCCTCTGAGAGTGCGGCACTCCCTCAGCACTGACCCTCTGACAGAGCGGCGCTCCCTCAGTACTGACCCTCTGACAGTGCGGCACTCCCTCTGTACTGACCCTCTGACAGTGCGGCACTCCCTCAGTACTGACCCTCTGAGAGTGCGGCACTCCCTCAGCACTGACCCTCTGACAGAGCGGCGCTCCCTCAGTACTGACCCTCTGACAGAGCGGCACTCCCTCTGTACTGACCCTCTGACAGTGCGGCACTCCCTCAGTACTGACCCTCTGACAGTGCGGCACTCCCTCAGTACTGACCCTCTGACAGTGCAGCACTCCCTCAGTACTGACCCTCTGACAGTGCGGCACTCCCTCAGTACTGACCCTCTGACAGTGCAGCACTCCCTCAGTACTGACCCTCTGACAGTGCGGCACTCCCTCAGTACTGACCCTCTGACAGTGCGGCACTCCCTCAGTACTGACCCTCTGACAGTGCGGCGCTCCCTCAGTACTGACCCTCTGACAGAGCGGCGCTCCCTCAGTACTGACCCTCTGACAGAGCGGCACACCCTCAGTACTGACCCTCTGACAGTGCAGCGCTCCCTCAGTACTGACCCTCTGACAGTGCGGTGCTCCCTCAGCACTGACCCTCTGACAGAGCGGCACTCCCTCAGTACTGACCCTCTGACAGTGCGGCACTCCCTCAGTACTGACCCTCTGACAGTGCGGCACTCCCTCAGTACTGACCCTCTGACAGTGCGGCACTCCCTTAGTACTGAACCTCTGACAGTGCGGCACTCCCTCAGTACTGACCCTCTGACAGTGCGGCACTCCCTCAGTACTGACCCTCTGACAGTGCGGCACTCCCTCAGTACTGACCCTCTGACAGTGCGGCACTCCCTCAGTACTGACCCTCTGACAGTGCGGCACTCCCTTAGTACTGAACCTCTGCGCTCGTCTCTCCATTTACTTAAAGTTCCTGTATCTGTACAAGATACAATCTGAATTGACAGTACATGTTTTGATGGATCAACTTAAATTGTTGAGACGTGCACTTGTGCCACCAAAATGCGGGTGAGATGCTGTGGTTGGTATGTAGGTGAACTGGTTTTTCAACTTTTAACAGATGCACTTTCCGACTTTGGGACCTTAATCTCAATTCCTCTACACTGTCCCCATCAAACACTCCCAGGACAGGTACAGCACGGGGTTAGATACAGAGTAAAGCTCCCTCTACACTGTCCCCATCAAACACTCCCAGGACAGGTACTGCACGGGGTTAGATACAGAGTAAAGCTCCCTCTACACTGTCCCCATCAAACACTCCCAGGACAGGTACAGCACGGGGTTAGATACAGAGTAAAGCTCCCTCTACACTGTCCCCATCAAACACTCCCAGGACAGGTACAGCACGGGGTTAGATACAGAGTAAAGCTCCCACTACACTGTCCCCATCAAACACTCCCAGGACAGGTACAGCACGGGGTTAGATACAGAGTAAAGCTCCCTCTACACTGTCCTCATCAAACACTCCCAGGACAGGTACAGCACGGGGTTAGATACAGAGTAAAGCTCCCTCTACACTGCCCTCATCAAACACTCCCAGGACAGGAACAGCACGGGGTTAGATACAGAGTAAAGCTCCCTCTACACTGTCCTCATCAAACACTCCCAGGACAGGAACAGCACGGGGTTAGATACAGAGTAAAGCTCCCTCTACACTGTCCCCATCAAACACTCCCAGGACAGGTACAGCACGGGGTTTGTTACAGAGTAAATCTCCCTCTGCACAGTCCCCGTCATTCAGTTTGAGGATAATCTGTGTTCTCTCAAAGCGAGGCCTCTTGGCTTCAGCACGGTTTCATCTGGTGTTTTGTGCGTGTGGGTGTTTGGAAACAGACGTATCTTGTCCTGTCTCTCATTCGCAGTCAGTATGATGTGGTTCTGGGAGATTGGTATCCAGGCCCGGGAGGGGGAAGGGGTGAGGGGGGCGCTGGGGAATGTGTCCGTTCGGGGGATGTGGCTGGTCTCCGTGTTTACAGCGTTTGCTGCCAAGTTCTCTTTGACCAGCAGGGTTTCATCCCGATCCAGCTGTTCCCACAGGATGTGCTGATGAACTTCTCCAATTCATCCCTGCACTTCCTCGCCAGCCCTCCAGAACAGCCTCTCCGAGACATTCCCACATTCTCTTTTTAAAAAAAATAGATATTTATTCAAGTTTTTCAACAAATTTTCAACAACCTCCCCCCCGCCCAACAAAAACAAAACAGCAAGAACACAACAATACATTGGATTTCCCCCAACATTCCCACATTCTCCGTCCTCTCACTGGGGTACGGGTCCCACACACACTGACTCTCACTGGGGTACGGGTCCCACACACACTGACTCTCACTGGGGTACGGGTCCCACACACACTGACTCTCACTGGGGTACAGGTCCCACACACACTGACTCTCACTGGGGTACGGGTCCCACACACACTGACTCTCACTGGGGTACGGGTCCCACACACACTGACTCTCACTGGGGTACGGGTCCCACACACACTGACTCTCACTGGGGTACGGGTCCCACACACACTGACTCTCACTGGGGTACGGGTCCCGCACACACTGACTCTCACTGGGGTACGGGTTCCACACACACTGACTCTCACTGGGGTACGGGTCCCACACACACTGACTCTCACTGGGGTACGGGTCCCACATACACTGACTCTCACTGGGGTACGGGTCCCGCACACACTGACTCTCACTGGGGTACGGGTTCCACACACACTGACTCTCACTGGGGTACGGGTCCCACACACACTGACTCTCGCTGGGGTATGGGTCCCACACACACTGACTCTCACTGGGGTACGGGTCCCACACACACTGACTCTCACTGGGGTACGGGTCCCACACACACTGACTCTCACTGGGGTACGGGTTCCACACACACTGACTCTCACTGGGGTACGGGTCCCACACACACTGACTCTCACTGGGGTACGGGTCCCACACACACTGACTCTCACTGGGGTACGGGTCCCACACACACTGACTCTCACTGGGGTACGGGTCCCACACACACTGACTCTCACTGGGGTACGGGTCCCACACACACTGACTCTCACTGAGGTACGGGTTCCACACACACTGACTCTCACTGGGGTACGGGTCCCACACACACGGACTCTCACTGGGGTACGGGGCCCGCACACACTGACTCTCACTGGGGTACGGGTCCCACACACACTGACTCTCACTGGGGAACGGGTCCCACACACACTGACTCTCACTGGGGTACGGGTTCCACACACACTGACTCTCACTGGGGTACGGGTCCCACACACACTGACTCTCACTGGGGTACGGGTCCCACACACACTGACTCTCGCTGGGGTAAGGGTCCCACACACACTGACTCTCACTGGGGTACGGGTCCCACACACACTGACTCTCACTGGGGTACGGGTCCCACACACACTGACTCTCACTGGGGTACGGGTCCCACACACACTGACTCTCACTGGGGTACGGGTTCCACACACACTGACTCTCACTGGGGTACGGGTCCCACACACACTGACTCTCACTGGGATACGGGTCCCACACACACTGACTCTCACTGGGGTACGGGTCCAACACACACTGACTCTCACTGGGGTACGGGTCCCACACACACTGACTCTCACTGGGATACGGGTCCCACACACACTGACTCTCACTGGGGTACGGCTCCCACACACACTGACTCTCACTGGGGTACGGGTCCCACACACACTGACTCTCACTGGGGTACGGGTCCCACACACACTGACTCTCACTGGGGTACGGGTCCCACACACACTGACTCTCACTGGGGTACGGGTCCCACACACACTGACTCTCACTGGGGTACGGGTCCCACACACACTGACTCTCACTGGGGTACGGGTCCCACACACACTGACTCTCACTGGGGTACGGGTCCCACACACACTGACTCTCCCTGGGGTACTGTGTCAGTTGTTTTTTGTGAAGTTATGATGTTGAATGTGGAAGCTGATATTTGGGATGACTTTATAAAGGCACAGCCTGCGTGATTGAGCCCAGGGACGTTCCGGGTTAATGATAGTCTGGTGGAGGCCTGATGTTAATCTGTCCGAGCGGAGTGTGAGTTAACGACAGCTCTGAGCTCCACTCAGTTCCTGCCGCTCTGAGCCATGTTCTTTGACAATTGCGGTACATTTTGATGAATCACGCTCTGAGCACTTTCGAGGGGCCCCTCCCCCTCTCGTGACTACACCCGGCCCAACGCCGGGACTGTGGCCTGTGCCGGCCTGCCTGGCGGAGTATCTGCGTCCCGGGGGCTGCTCGCGTGTCCGTCGCTCAACCAACACGTTCCTGTTGTTCCCCATTCTCTGCTCTGGTTACCCCACGCGGTTCGGTATCTCTGTGCGCGGCGCGCGGCCCCCCCCCCCCACCTCAACGGGGTGGGGTGGGGCCGGCGGGGGTTAACTCGCAATCACCAGAACGAACGCGGGGCGGCACGGGTTAAATTATGATGGCGGATCGTCCGGACAAGCATGCGTAAGAGCTGGAGGAGGGGGCCGAATGGGCCTCCTCCTGCTCCTGTGTAACAGGCTCGAGGAGGGGGCTGAATGGGCCTCCCCCTGTTCCTGTGTAACATGCTGGAGGAGGGGGCCGAATGGGCCTCCTCCTGTTCCTGTGTAACAGGCTCGAGGAGGGGGCTGAATGGGCCTCCTCCTGTTCCTGTGTAACTGGCTCGAGGAGGGGGCTGAATGGGCCTCCTCCTGTTCCTGTGTAACAGGCTGGAGGAGGGGGCTGAATGGGCCTCCTCCTGTTCCTGTGTAACAGGCTCGAGGAGGGGGCTGAATGGGCCTCCTCCTGTTCCTGTGTAACTGGCTCGAGGAGGGGGCTGAATGGGCCTCCTCCTGTTCCTGTGTAACAGGCTCGAGGAGGGGGCTGAATGGGCCTCCTCCTGTTCCTGTGTAACAGCCTCGAGGAGGGGGCCGAATGGGCCTCCTCCTGTTCCTGTGTAACAGGCTGGAGGAGGGGGCTGACTGGGCCTCCTCCTGTTCCTGTGTAACAGGCTCGAGGAGGAGGGGGCTGAATGGGCCTCCTCCTGTTCCTGTGTACAGGCTCGAGGAGGGGGCTGAATGGGCCTGTTCCTGCTCCTGTGTAACAGGCTCGAGGAGGGGGCTGAATGGGCCTCCTCCTGTTCCTGTGTAACAGGCTCGAGGAGGGGGCTGAATGGGCCTCCTCCTGTTCCTGTGTAACAGGCTCAAGGAGGGGGCTGAATGGGCCTCCTCCTGTTACTGTGTAACAGGCTCGAGGAGGGGGCTGAATGGGCCTCCTCCTGTTCCTGTGTAACAGGCTCGAGGAGGGGGCTGAATGGGCCTCCTCCTGTTCCTGTGTAACAGGCTCGAGGAGGGGGGGTGCTGAATGGGCCTCCTCCTGTTCCTGTGTAACAGGCTCGAGGAGGGGGCTGAATGGGGCCTCCCCCTGTTCCTGTGTAACAGGCTGGAGGAGGGGGCTGAATGGGCCTCCTCCTGTTCCGGTGTAACAGGCTCGAGGAGGGGGCTGAATGGGCCTCCTCCTGTTCCTGTGTAACAGGCTCGAGGAGGGGGGGTGCTGAATGGGCCTCCTCCTGTTCCTGTGTAACAGGCTCGAGGAGGGGGCTGAATGGGCCTCCTCCTGTTGCTGTGTAACAGGCTCGAGGAGGGGGCTGAATGGGCCTCCTCCTGTTCCTGTGTAACAGGCTCGAGGAGGGGGCTGAATGGGCCTCCTCCTGTTCCTGTGTAACAGGCTCGAGGAGGGGGGGTGCTGAATGGGCCTCCTCCTGTTCCTGTGTAACAGGCTCGAGGAGGGGGCTGAATGGGGCCTCCCCCTGTTCCTGTGTAACAGGCTGGAGGAGGGGGCTGAATGGGCCTCCTCCTGTTCCTGTGTAACAGGCTCGAGGAGGGGGCTGAATGGGCCTCCTCCTGTTCCTGTGTAACAGGCTCAAGGAGGGGGGGTGCTGAATGGGCCTCCTCCTGTTCCTGTGTAACAGGCTCGAGGAGGGGGCTGAATGGGCCTCCTCCTGTTGCTGTGTAACAGGCTCGAGGAGGGGGCTGAATGGGCCTCCTCCTATTCCTGTGTAACAGGCTCGAGGAGGTGGGGTGCTGAATGGGCCTCCTCCTGTTGCTGTGTAACAGGCTCGAGGAGGGGGCTGAATGGGCCTCCTCCTGTTCCTGTGTAACAGGCTCGAGGAGGAGGGGGCTGAATGGGCCTCCTCCTGTTCCTGTGTAACAGGCTCGAGGAGGAGGGGGCTGAATGGGCCTCCTCCTGTTCCTGTGTAACAGGCTCGAGGAGGGGGCTGAATGGGCCTCCTCCTGTTCCTGTGTAACAGGCTGGAGGAGGGGGCTGAATGGGCCTCCTCCTGTTCCTGTGTAACAGGCTCGAGGAGGGGGCTGAATGGGCCTCCCCCTGTTCCTGTGTAACAGGCTCGAGGAGGGGGCTGAATGGGCCTCCCTGTGTTCCTGTGTAACAGGCTCGAGGAGGGGGCTGAATGGGCCTCCTCCTGTTCCTGTGTAACAGGCTCGAGGAGGGGGCTGAATGGGGCCTCCCCCTGTTCCTGTGTAACAGGCTGGAGGAGGGGGCTGAATGGGGCCTCCCCCTGTTCCTGTGTAACAGGCTGGAGGAGGGGGGTCAGGGTGACGAACTGATTAACATTTAATGGTGTGCCTCCGGGACGTGAAGAATTAAATTCAATCGTTCACCATTCCTGCAGTTTCCTTCGGCACCCTCACCTGTGGGGCCCGCCTTGGGTCCGGCTCAAACAACAGGAGACGCAGCAGCCATTTTATACACAGCAAGATCCAACACACAACCATGGGATAATGATCCAGATCATCTGTTGTTCGTGATTCTGTTTGAGGAACGAATATTTAAAAATATATATTTTTTGCTCTCCTCGGTTCATCCTCGCCCTCGTGAGGTGCGGTCTGTACACCACCTTCAGCTGTATCAGCCCCAAGCTCGCGCACGAGGTAGAGGCGTCCGCCCTCCGGAGCACCTCACACCAGAACCCCTCCTCCATATCCCTCTCCCAGCTCTTCCTCCCACTTTGCTTTGATCCCTTCCAGCGGTGCCTTCTCCTCCTCCGAAATAGCCCCGTAGACCGCCGACACTGCCCCCTTCTCCAGTCCCCCTGTCGTCAGCACCTCCTCCAGCAATGTGGAGGCCGGCTCCACCGGGAAGCTCTGTGTCTCCTTCCTGGCAAAATCCCCGACCTGCATGCCTCTGAACATTTCCCCCTGCTCCAGCACAGACTTCGCTTCCAGCTCCCTCAATCCCGCAAACCGACTTGAGGAATGACTATTGATAAATATCGGCCCTGCCGAGGCCCCAGTTTCCCCCCCTGGCTCCCCCCACCCTCTTTTTTTTAAATCTTTTGCCGAGTGGCATTTCGTTGGCCAAAGGCTTGTTCAGTGGGGGCTTCAAGCGATGCCCCCCGCGGTTGACCTTGTGGTCAGTATGTGGTAGCTGGTGGGAGAGGCGGACACGGATAGCTGGTTTCCACAGCCCAGTGAGATGTAGCGACGGCGGAGGGAAGGGGCGACGATCACCTTTCTCGTTCGGTCTCCGTTTTGTTCAATTGCACCTTGTCTTTTCCGCCTAGGACCCAGTGAACAGGACGCTTGTCACCCTGCGTGTCGACCCTCAAGGCTTCTTCCTGTACTGGACAGGGCAGAACAATGTAAGTGAAAACTTTCAATTCTCTGTGATCTATCTGACATGCAAGTGTTTGATGGGGACAGTGTAGAGGGAGCTTTACTCTGTATCTAACCCCGAGCTGTACCTGTCCTGGGAGTGTTTGATGGGGACAGTGTCGAGGGAGCTTTACTCTGTATCTAACCCCGTGCTGTACCTGTCCTGGGAGTGTTTGATGGGGACAGTGTAGAGGGAGCTTTACTCTGTATCTAACCCCGTGCTGTACCTGTCCTGGGAGTGTTTGATGGGGACAGTGTCGAGGGAGCTTTACTCTGTATCTAACCCCGTGCTGTACCTGTCCTGGGAGTGTTTGATGGGGACAGTGTAGAGGGAGCTTTACTCTGTACCTAACCCCGTGCTGTACCTGTCCTGTGAGTGTTTGAAGGGGGACAGTGTAGAGGGAGCTTTACTCTGTATCTAACCCCATGCTGTACCTGTCCTGGGAGTGTTTGATGGGGACAGTGCAGAGGGAGCTTTACTCTGTATCTAACCCCGTGCTGTCCCTGTCCTGGGAGTGTTTGATGGGGACAGTGGAGAGGGAGCTTTACTCTGTATCTAACCCCGTGCTGTACCTGTCCTGGGAGTGTTTGAAGGGGGACAGTGTAGACGGAGCTTTACTCTGTATCTAACCCCGTGCTGTACCTGTCCTGGGAGTGTTTGATGGAGACAGTGCAGAGGGAGCTATACTCTGTATCTAACCCCGTGCTGTTTCTGTCCTGGGAGTGTTTGATGGGGACAGTGTAGAGGGAGCTTTACTCTGTATCTAACCCCGTGCTGTACCTGTCCTGGGAGCGTTTGATGGGGACAGTATAGAGGGAGCTTTACTCTGTATCTAACCCCGTGCTGTACCTGTCCTGGGAGTGTTTGATGGGGACCGTGTAGAGGGAGCTTTACTCTGTATCTAACCCCGTGCTGTACGTGACCTGGGAGTGTTTGATGGGGACAGTGTAGAGGGAGCTTTACTCTGTATCTAACCCCGTGCTGTACCTGTCCTGAGAGTGTTTGATGGGGACAGTGTAGAGGGAGCTTTACTCTGTATCTAACCCCGTGCTGTACCTGTCCTGGGAGTGTTTGATGGGGACAGTGTAGAGGGAGCTTTACTCTGTATCTAACCCCGTGCTGTACCTGTCCTGGGAGCGTTTGATGGGGACAGTATAGAGGGAGCTTTACTCTGTATCTAACCCCGTGCTGTACCTGTCCTGGGAGTGTTTGATGGGGACCGTGTAGAGGGAGCTTTACTCTGTATCTAACCCCGTGCTGTACGTGACCTGGGAGTGTTTGATGGGGACAGTGTAGAGGGAGCTTTACTCTGTATCTAACCCCGTGCTGTACCTGTCCTGAGAGTGTTTGATGGGGACAGTGTAGAGGGAGCTTTACTCTGTATCTAACCCCGTGCTGTACCTGTCCTGGGAGTGTTTGATGGGGACTGTGTAGAGGGAGCTTTACTCTGTATCTAACCCCGTGCTGTTCCTGTCCTGGGAGTGTTTGATGGGGACAGTGTAGAGGGAGCTTTACTCTGTATCTAACCCCGTGCTGTTCCTGTCCTGGGAGTGTTTGATGGGGACAGTGTAGAGGGAGCTTTACTCTGTATCTAACCCCGTGCTGTACCTGTCCTGGGAATGTTTGATGGGGACAGTGTAGAGGGAGCTTTACTCTGTATCTAACCCCGTGCTGTTCCTGTCCTGGGAGTGTTTGATGGGGACAGTGTAGAGGGAGCTTTACTCTGTATCTAACCCCGTGCTGTTCCTGTCCTGGGAGTGTTTGATGGGGACAGTGTAGAGGGAGCTTTACTCTGTATCTAACCCCGTGCTGTACCTGTCCTGGGAGTGTTTGATGGGGACAGTGTAGAGGGAGCTTTACTCTGTATCTAACACCGTGCTGTACCTGTCCTGGGAGTGTTTGATGGGGACAGTGTAGAGGGAGCTTTACTCTGTATCTAACCCCGTGCTGTACCTGTCCTGGGAGTGTTTGATGGGGACAGTATAGAGGGAGCTTTACTCTGTATCTAACCCCGTGCTGTACCTGTCCTGGGAGTGTTTGATGGGGACCGTGTAGAGGGAGCTTTACTCTGCATCTAACCCCGTGCTGTACCTGTCCTGGGAGTGTTTGATGGGGACCGTGTAGAGGGAGCTTTACTCTGTATCGAACCCCGTGCTGTACCTGTCCTGGGAGTGTTTGATGGGGACAGTGTAGAGGGAGCTTTACTCTATATCTAACCCTGTGCTGTACCTGTCCTGGGAGTGTTTGATGGGGACTGTGTAGAGGGAGCTTTACTCTGTATCTAACCCCGTGCTGTACCTGTCCTGGGAGTGTTTGATGGGGACAGTGTAGAGGGAGCTTTACTCTGTATCTAACCCTGTGCTGTACCTGTCCTGGGAGTGTTTGATGGGGACAGTGTAGAGGGAGCTTTACTCTGTATCGAACCACGTGCTGTACCTGTCCTGGGAGTGTTTGATGGGGACAGTGTAGAGGGAGCTTTACTCTGTATCTAACCCCGTGCTGTACCTGTCCTGGGAGTGTTTGATGGGGGACAGTGTAGAGGGAGCTTTACTCTGTATCTCACCCCGTGCTGTACCTGTCCTGGGAGTGTTTGATGGGGACAGTGTAGAGGGAGCTTTACTCTGTATCTAACCCCGTGCTGTACCTGTCCTGGGAGTGTTTGATGGGGACAGTGTAGAGGGAGCTTTACTCTGTATCTAACCCCGTGCTGTACCTGTCCTGGGAGTGTTTGATGGGGACAGTTTAGAGGGAGCTTTACTCTGTATCTAACCCCGTGCTGTACCTGTCCTGGGAGTGTTTGATGGGGACAGTGTAGAGGGAGCTTTACTCTGTATCTAACACCGTGCTGTACCTGTCCTGGGAGTGTTTGATGGGGGCAGTGTAGAGGGAGCTTTACTCTGTATCTAACCCCGTGCTGTACCTGTCCTGGGAGTGTTTGATGGGGACAGTGTAGAGGGAGCTTTACTCTGTATCTAACCCCGTGCTGTACCTGTCCTGGGAGTGTTTGATGGGGACAGTGTAGAGGGAGCTTTACTCTGTATCTAACACCGTGCTGTACCTGTCCTGGGAGTGTTTGATGGGGACAGTGTAGAGGGAGCTTTACTCTGTATCTAACCCCGTGCTGTACCTGTCCTGGGAGTGTTTGATGGGGACAGTGTAGAGGGAGCTTTACTCTGTGTCTAACCCCGTGCTGTACCTGTCCTGGGAGTGTTTGATGGGGACAGTGTAGAGGGAGCTTTACTCTGTATTTAACCCCGTGCTGTACCTGTCCTGGGAGGGTTTGATGGGGAACAGTGTAGAGGGAGCTTTACTCTGTATCTAACTCCGTGCTGTACCTGTCCTGGGAGTGTTTGATGGGGCAGTGTAGAGGGAGCTTTACTCTGTATCTAACCCCGTGCTGTACCTGTCCTGGGCGTGTTTGATGGGGACAGCGTCGAGGGAGCTTTACTCTGTATCTAACCCCGTGCTGTACCTGTCCTGGGAGTGTTTGATGGGGACAGTGTAGAGGGAGCTTTACTCTGTATCTAACCCCGTGCTGTACCTGTCCTGGGAGTGTTTGATGGGGACAGTGTAGAGGGAGCTTTACTCTGTATCTAACCCCGTGTTGTACGGTCCTGGGCGTGTTTGATGGGGACAGTGTAGAGGGAGTTTTACTCTGTATCTAACCCCGTGCTGTACCTGTCCTGGGAGTGTTTGATGGGGGCAGTATAGAGGGAACTTTACTCTGTATCTAACCCCGTGCTGTACCTGTCCTGGGAGCGTTTGATGGGGACAGTGTAGAGGGAGCTTTACTCTGTATCTAACCCCGTGCTGTACCTGTCCTGGGAGTATTTGATGGGGACAGTGTAGAGGGAGCTTTACTCTGTATCTAACCCCGTGTTGTACCTGTCCTGGGAGTATTTGATGGGGACATTGTAGAGGGAGCTTTACTCTGTATCTAACCCCGTGCTGTACCTGTCCTGGGAGTGTTTGATGGGGACTGTGCAGAGGGAGCTTTACTCTGTATCTAACCCCGTGCTGTACCTGTCCTGGGAGTGTTTGATGGGGACAGTGTAGAGGGAGCTTTACTCTGTATCTCACCCCGTGCTGTACCTGTCCTCGGAGTATTTGATGGGGACAGTATAGAGGGAGCTTTACTCTGTATCTAACCCCATGCTGTATTTGTCCTGGGAGTGTTTGATGGGGACGGTGCAGAGGGAGCTTTACTCTGTATCTAACCCCGTGCTGTACGGTCCTGGGTGTGTTTGAACGGTGATTCAGAGCGATGGTGAGGAGGTTGAAGGTTACGAATTTGGAGTGCCATTTCGTGGGGATTTTCATTTGTCATTTTAACTAAATTTGGATGGTGAGAGAGCGGGAGACGGGTTCGAGTTTGGCCCACTTAACTCGCTGAGGCCTAGAACAGAGTTGGAGCCTGTCCCCTTTCACTGTTCACCCTCCCCGCGTACTCCGCTGGGCCCCGAATTAGAACGATCAGGCGGACATCTCCCCTGCGGCCTTCGACCGGGGCCCCGTCCATCCGCAGCCCTTTGGAGTTTGGTTGCTAAGGGCGACGTTTGCCCGGCTGGTTGACATGGGGTGAAGATTGCAAAGAGTCCCTTTGGTTCGGTAAACAGGAACATTACTGATTGCGAAAGATCCAGGCTTTGTTTAAACAATCCGCTGCCTCACTCGGTGACGTGTGCCCGGTCCGCCCCTGCGGTGTGTTGACCAATGCATTAGGCCTCTGGATTCTTTGCCCCCCCTCCCCCTGCTCCAGCGAATACATTGCCCCACTTGGGATCTCACTGTGTAACTGTACAGAGTCACTGTTTATTCAGGGTGAGGATCACTCACTGTGTAACTGTACAGAGTCACTGTTTATTCAGGGTGAGTATCACTCACTGTGTAACTGTACAGAGTCACTGTTTATTCAGCAGGGTGAGGGTCACTCACTGTGTAACTGTACAGAGTCACTGTTTATTCAGGGCGAGGATCACTCACTGTGTAACTGTACAGAGTCACTGTTTATTCAGCAGGGTGAGGGTCACTCACTGTGTAACTGTACAGAGTCACTGTTTATTCAGGGTGAGGATCACTCACTGTGTAACTGTACAGAGTCACTGTTTATTCAGGGTGAGTATCACTCACTGTGTAACTGTACAGAGTCACTGTTTATTCAGCAGGGTGAGGGTCACTCACTGTGTAACTGTACAGAGTCACTGTTTATTCAGGGTGAGGATCACTCACTGTGTAACTGTACAGAGTCACTGTTTATTCAGCAGGGTGATGATCACTCACTGTGTAACTGTACAGAGTCACTGTTTATTCAGGGTGAGGATCACTCACTGTGTAACTGTACAGAGTCACTGTTTATTCAGCAGGGTGAGGATCACTCACTGTGTAACTGTACAGAGTCACTGTTTATTCAGCAGGGTGAGGATCACTCACTGTGTAACTGTACAGAGTCACTGTTTATTCAGGGTGAGGGTCACTCACTGTGTAACTGTACAGAGTCACTGTTTATTCAGCAGGGTGAGGGTCACTCACTGTGTAACTGTACAGAGTCACTGTTTATTCAGGGTGAGGATCACTCACTGTGTAACTGTACAGAGTCACTGTTTATTCAGGGTGAGGATCACTCACTGTGTAACTGTACAGTCACTGTTTATTCAGGGTGAGGGTCACTCACTGTGTAACTGTACAGTCACTGTTTATTCAGGGTGAGGATCACTCACTGTGTAACTGTACAGAGTCACTGTTTATTCAGGGTGAGGATCACTCACTGTGTAACTGTACAGAGACACTGTTTATTCAGCAGGGTGAGGGTCACTCACTGTGTAACTGTACAGAGTCACTGTTTATTCAGGGTGAGGATCACTCACTGTGTAACTGTACAGAGTCACTGTTTATTCAGCAGGGTGAGGATCACTCACTGTATAACTGTACAGAGTCACTGTTTATTCAGGGTGAGGATCACTCACTGTTTAACTGTACAGAGTCACTGTTTATTCAGCAGGGTGAGGATCACTCACTGTGTAACTGTACAGAGTCACTGTTTATTCAGCAGAGTGAGGATCACTCACTGTGTAACTGTACAGAGTCACTGTTTATTCAGGGTGAGGATCACTCACTGTGTAACTGTACAGAGTCACTGTTTATTCAGGGTGAGGATCACTCACTGTGTAACTGTACAGAGTCACTGTTTATTCAGGGTGAGGATCACTCACTGTTTAACTGTACAGTGCCACTGTTTATTCAGGGTGAGGGTTACTCACTGTGTAACTGTACAGAGTCACTGTTTATTCAGGGTGAGGGTTACTCACTGTGTAACTGTACAGAGTCACTGTTTATTCAGCAGGGTGAGGATCACTCACTGTGTAACTGTACAGAGTCACTGTTTATTCAGCAGTGTGAGGATCACTCACTGTGTAACTGTACAGAGTCACTGTTTATTCAGCAGGGTGAGGATCACTCTCTGTGTAACTGTACAGAGTCACTGTTTATTCAGGATGAGGGTCACTCACTGTAACTGTACAAAATCACTGTTTATTCAGGGTGAGGATCACTCACTGTGTAACTGTACAGAGTCACTGTTTATTCAGGGTGAGGATCACTCACTGTGTAATGTACAGAGTCACTGTTTATTCAGCAGGGTGAGGATCACTCACTGTGTAACTGTACAGAGTCACTGTTTATTCAGCAGAGTGAGGATCACTCACTGTGTAACTGTACAGAGTCACTGTTTATTCAGGGTGAGGGGCACTCACTGTGTAACTGTACAGAGTCACTGTTTATTCAGCAGGGTGAGGATCACTCACTGTGTAACTGTACAGAGTCACTGTTTATTCAGGGTGAGGATCACTCACTGTCTAACTGTACAGAGTCACTGTTTATTCAGGGTGAGGATCACTCACTGTGTAACTGAACAGAGTCACTGTTTATTCAGCAGGGTGAGGATCACTCACTGTGTAACTGTACAGAGTCACTGTTTATTCAGGGTGAGGATCACTCACTGTGTAACTGTACAGAGTCACTGTTTATTCAGCAGGATGAGGATCACTCACTGTGTAACTGTACAGAGTCACTGTTTATTCAGGGTGTGGATCACTCACTGTGTAACTGTACAGAGTAACTGTTTATTCAGGGTGAGGATCACTCACTGTGTAACTGTACAGAGTCACTGTTTATTCACGGTGAGGATCACTCACTGTGTAACTGTACAGAGTCACTGTTTATTCAGCACGGTGAGGATCACTCACTGTGTAACTGTACAGAGTCACTGTTTATTCAGCAGAGTGAGGATCACTCACTGTGTAACTGTACAGAGTCACTGTTTATTCAGGGTGAGGGGCACTCACTGTGTAACTGTACAGAGTCACTGTTTATTCAGCAGGGTGAGGATCACTCACTGTGTAACTGTACAGAGTCACTGTTTATTCAGGGTGAGGATCACTCACTGTGTAACTGTACAGAGTCACTGTTTATTCAGGGTGAGGATCACTCACTGTGTAACTGAACAGAGTCACTGTTTATTCAGCAGGGTGAGGATCACTCACTGTGTAACTGTACAGAGTCACTGTTTATTCAGGGTGAGGATCACTCACTGTGTAACTGTACAGAGTCACTGTTTATTCAGCAGGATGAGGATCACTCACTGTGTAACTGTACAGAGTCACTGTTTATTCAGGGTGAGGATCACTCACTGTGTAACTGTACAGAGTCACTGTTTATTCAGGGTGAGGATCACTCACTGTGTAACTGTACAGAGTCACTGTTTATTCAGCAGGGTGAGGATCACTCACTGTGTAACTGTACAGAGTCACTGTTTATTCAGGGTGAGGATCACTCACTGTAACTGTACAGAGTCACAGTTTATTCAGCAGGGTGATGATCACTCACTGTGTAACTGTACAGAGTCACTGTTTATTCAGGGTGAGGATTCCTCACTGTGTAACTGTACAGAGTCACTGTTTATTCAGCAGGGTGAGGGTCACTCACTGTGTAACTGTACAGAGTCACTGTTTATTCAGGGCGAGGATCACTCACTGTGTAACTGTACAGAGTCACTGTTTATTCAGGGTGAGGATCACTCACTGTGTAACTGTACAGAGTCACTGTTTATTCAGCAGGGTGAGGATCACTCACTGTGTAACTGTACCGAGTCACTGTTTATTCAGGGTGAGGATCACTCACTGTGTAACTGTGCAGAGTCACTGTTTATTCAGCAGGGTGAGGATCACTCACTGTAACTGTACAGAGTCACGGTTTATTCAGGGTGAGGATCACTCACTGTGTAACTGTACAGAGTCACTGTTTATTCAGCAGGGCGAGGATCACTCACTGTGTAACTGTACAGAGTCACTGTTTATTCAGCAGGGTGAGGATCACTCACTGTGTAACTGTACAGAGTCACTGTTTATTCAGCAGGCTGAGGATCACTCACTGTGTAACTGTACAGAGTCACTGTTTATTCAGCAGGGTGAGGATCACTCACTGTGTAACTGTACAGAGTCACTGTTTATTCAGCAGGGTGAGGATCACTTACTGTGTAACTGTACAGTCACTGTTTATTCAGGGTGAGGATCACTCACTGTAACTGTACAGAGTCACTGTTTATTCAGGGTGAGGATCACTCTGTGTAACTGTACAGAGTCACTGTTTATTCAGCAGGGTGAGGGTCACTCACTGTGTAACTGTACAGAGTCACTGTTTATTCAGGGCGAGGATCACTCACTGTGTAACTGTACAGAGTCACTGTTTATTCAGGGTGAGGATCACTCACTGTGTAACTGTACAGAGTCACTGTTTATTCAGCAGGGTGAGGATCACTCACTGTGTAACTGTACAGAGTCACTGTTTATTCAGGGTGAGGATCACTCACTCTGTAACTGTGCAGAGTCACTGTTTATTCAGCAGGGTGAGGATCACTCACTGTAACTGTACAGAGTCACGGTTTATTCAGGGTGAGGATCACTCACTGTGTAACTGTACAGAGTCACTGTTTATTCAGGGTGAGGATCACTCACTGTGCAACTGTACAGAGTCACTGTTTATTCAGGGTGAGGATCACTCACTGTGTCACTGCACAGAGTCACTGTTTATTCAGCAGGGTGATGATCACTCACTGTGTAACTGTACAGAGTCACTGTTTATTCAGCAGGGTGAGGATCACTCACTGGAACTGTACAGAGTCACTGTTTATTCAGGGTGAGGATCACTCACTGTGTAACTGTACAGAGTCACTGTTTATTCAGCAGGGTGAGGGTCACTCACTGTGTAACTGTACAGAGTCACTGTTTATTCAGCAGGGTAAGGATCACTCACTGTGTAACTGTACAGAGTCACTGTTTATTCAGGGTGAGGATCACTCACTGTGTAACTGTGCAGAGTCACTGTTTATTCAGCAGGGTGAGGATCACTCACTGTAACTGTACAGAGTCACTGTTTATTCAGGGTGAGGATCACTCACTGTGTAACTGTACAGAGTCACTGTTTATTCAGCAGGGCGAGGATCACTCACTGTGTAACTGTACAGAGTCACTGTTTAATCAGCAGTGTGAGGGTCACTCACTGTGTAACTGTACAGAGTCACTGTTTATTCAGGGTGAGGATCACTCACTGTGTAACTGCACAGAGTCACTGTTTATTCAGCAGTGTGAGGATCACTCACTGTGTAACTGTACAGAGTCACTGTTTATTCAGCAGGGTGAGGATCACTCACTGTGTAACTGTACAGAGTCACTGTTTATTCAGCAGGGTGAGGATCACTCACTGTGTAACTGTACAGAGTCACTGTTTATTCAGCAGAGTGAGGATCACTCACTGTGTAACTGTACAGAGTCACTGTTTATTCAGGGTGAGGATCACTCACTGTGTAACTGTACAGAGTCACCGTTTATTCAAGGTGAGGATCACTCACTGTGTAACTGTACAGAGTCACTGTTTATTCAGCAGTGTGAGGATCACTCACTGTGTAATTGTACAGAGTCACTGTTTATTCAGCAGGGTGATGATCACTCACTGTGTAACTGTACAGAGTCACTGTTTATTCAGGGTGAGGATCCCTCACTGTGTAACTGTACAGAGTCACTGTTTATTCAGGGTGAGGATCACTCACTGTGTAACTGTACAGAGTCACTGTTTATTCAGCAGGGTGAGGATCACTCACTGTGTAACTGTACAGAGTCACTGTTTATTCAGGGTGAGGATCACTCACTGTGTAACTGTGCAGAGTCACTGTTTATTCAGCAGGGTGAGGATCACTCACTGTAACTGTACAGAGTCACGGTTTATTCAGGGTGAGGATCACTCACTGTGTAACTGTACAGAGTCACTGTTTATTCAGCAGGGCGAGGATCACTCACTGTGTAACTGTACAGAGTCACTGTTTAATCAGCAGTGTGAGGGTCACTCACTGTGTAACTGTACAGAGTCACTGTTTATTCAGGGTGAGGATCACTCACTGTGTAACTGCACAGAGTCACTGTTTATTCAGCAGTGTGAGGATCACTCACTGTGTAACTGTACAGAGTCACTGTTTATTCAGCAGGGTGAGGATCACTCACTGTGTAACTGTACAGAGTCACTGTTTATTCAGCAGAGTGAGGATCACTCACTGTGTAACTGTACAGAGTCACTGTTTATTCAGGGTGAGGATCACTCACTGTGTAACTGTACAGAGTCACCGTTTATTCAAGGTGAGGATCACTCACTGTCTAACTGTACAGAGTCACTGTTTATTCAGCAGTGTGAGGATCACTCACTGTGTAATTGTACAGAGTCACTGTTTATTCAGCAGGGTGATGATCACTCACTGTGTAACTGTACAGAGTCACTGTTTATTCAGGGTGAGGATCCCTCACTGTGTAACTGTACAGAGTCACTGTTTATTCAGCAGGGTGAGGGTCACTCACTGTGTAACTGTACAGAGTCACTGTTTATTCAGGGCGAGGATCACTCACTGTGTAACTGTACAGAGTCACTGTTTATTCAGGGTGAGGATCACTCACTGTGTAACTGTACAGAGTCACTGTTTATTCAGCAGGGTGAGGATCACTCACTGTGTAACTGTACAGAGTCACTGTTTATTCAGGGTGAGGATCACTCACTGTGTAACTGTGCAGAGTCACTGTTTATTCAGCAGGGTGAGGATCACTCACTGTAACTGTACAGAGTCACGGTTTATTCAGGGTGAGGATCACTCACTGTGTAACTGTACAGAGTCACTGTTTATTCAGCAGGGCGAGGATCACTCACTGTGTAACTGTACAGAGTCACTGTTTATTCAGCAGGCTGAGGATCACTCACTGTGTAACTGTACAGAGTCACTGTTTATTCAGGGTGAGGATCACTCACTGTGTAACTGTGCAGAGTCACTGTTTATTCAGCAGGGTGAGGATCACTCACTGTAACTGTACAGAGTCACGGTTTATTCAGGGTGAGGATCACTCACTGTGTAACTGTACAGAGTCACTGTTTATTCAGGGTGAGGATCACTCACTGTGTAACTGTACAGAGTCACTGTTTATTCAGGGTGAGGATCACTCACTGTGTCACTGTACAGAGTCACTGTTTATTCAGCAGGGTGATGATCACTCACTGTGTAACTGTACAGAGTCACTGTTTATTCAGCAGGGTGAGGATCACTCACTGTAACTGTACAGAGTCACTGTTTATTCAGGGTGAGGATCACTCACTGTGTAACTGTACAGAGTCACTGTTTATTCAGCAGGGTGAGGGTCACTCACTGTGTAACTGTACAGAGTCACTGTTTATTCAGCAGGGTAAGGATCACTCACTGTGTAACTGTACAGAGTCACTGTTTATTCAGGGTGAGGATCACTCACTGTGTAACTGTGCAGAGTCACTGTTTATTCAGCAGGGTGAGGATCACTCACTGTAACTGTACAGAGTCACTGTTTATTCAGGGTGAGGATCACTCACTGTGTAACTGTACAGAGTCACTGTTTATTCAGCAGGGCGAGGATCACTCACTGTGTAATTGTACAGAGTCACTGTTTATTCAGCAGCGTGATGATCACTCACTGTGTAACTGTACAGAGTCACTGTTTATTCAGGGTGAGGATCACTCACTGTGTAACTGTACAGAGTCACTGTTTATTCAGGGTGAGGATCACTCACTGTGTAACTGTACAGAGTCACTGTTTATTCAGCAGGGTGAGGATCACTCACTGTGTAACTGTACAGAGTCACTGTTTATTCAGCAGGGTGAGGATCACTCACTGTGTAACTGTACAGAGTCACTGTTTATTCAGCAGGGTGAGGATCACTCACTGTGTAACTGTACAGAGCCACTATTTATTTAGGGTGAGGATCCCTCACTGTGTAACTGTACAGAGTCACTGTTTATTCAGCAGGGTGTGGATCACTCACTGTGTAACTGTACAGAGTCACTGTTTATTCAGGGTGAGGATCACTCACTTTGTAACTGTAAAGAGTCACTGTTTATTCAGCAGGGTGAGGATCACTCACTGTGTAACTGTACAGAGTCACTGTTTATTCAGGGTGAGGATCACTCACTGTGTAACTGTACAGAGTCACTGTTTATTCAGCAGGGTGAGGATCACTCACTGTGTAACTGTACAGAGCCACTGTTTATTTAGGGTGAGGATCACTCACTGTGTAACTGTACAGAGTCACTGTTTATTCAGCAGGGTGACTATCACTCACTGTGTAACTGTACAGAGTCACTGTTTAATCAGCAGTGTGAGGATCACTCACTGTGTAACTGTACAGAGTCACTGTTTATTCAGCAGGGTGACGATCACTCACTGTGTAACTGTACAGAGTCACTGTTTATTCAGCAGGGTGAGGGTCACTCACTGTGTAACTGTACAGAGTCACTGTTTATTCAGGGTGAGGATCACTCACTGTGTAACTGTACAGAGTCACTGTTTATTCAGCAGTGTGAGGATCACTCACTGTGTAACTGTACAGAGTCACTGTTTATTCAGGGTGAGGATCACTCACTGTGTAGCTGTACAGAGTCACTGTTTATTCAGCAGGGCGAGGGTCACTCACTGTGTAACTGTACAGAGTCACTGTTTATTCAGCAGGGTGAGGATCACTCACTGTAACTGTACAGAGTCACTGTTTATTCAGCAGGGTGAGGATCACTCACTGTAACTGTACAGAGTCACTGTTTATTCTGGGTGAGGATCACTCACTGTGTAACTGTACAGAGTCACTGTTTATTCAGGGTGAGGATCACTCACTGTGTAACTGTACAGAGTCACTGTTTATTCAGTGTGATGATCACTCACTGTGTAACTGTACAGAGTCACTGTTTATTCAGCAGGGTGAGGGTCACTCACTGTAACTGTACAGAGTCACTGTTTATTCAGCAGGGTGATGATCACTCACTGTGTAACTGTACAGAGTCACTGTTTATTCAGGGTGAGGATCACTCATTGTGTAACTGTACAGAGTCACTGTTTATTCAGCAGGATGAGGATCACTCACTGTGTAACTGTACAGAGTCACTGTTTATTCAGGGTGAGGATCACTCACTGTGTAACTGTACAGAGTCACTGTTTAATCAGCAGTGTGAGGATCACTCACTGTGTAATTGTACAGAGTCACTGTTTATTCAGCAGCGTGATGATCACTCACTGTGTAACTGTACAGAGTCACTGTTTATTCAGGGTGAGGATCACTCACTGTGTAACTGTACAGAGTCACTGTTTATTCAGGGTGAGGATCACTCACTGTGTAACTGTACAGAGTCACTGTTTATTCAGCAGGGTGAGGATCACTCACTGTGTAACTGTACAGAGTCACTGTTTATTCAGCAGGGTGAGGATCACTCACTGTGTAACTGTACAGAGTCACTGTTTATTCAGCAGGGTGAGGATCACTCACTGTGTAACTGTACAGAGCCACTATTTATTTAGGGTGAGGATCCCTCACTGTGTAACTGTACAGAGTCACTGTTTATTCAGCAGGGTGTGGATCACTCACTGTGTAACTGTACAGAGTCACTGTTTATTCAGGGTGAGGATCACTCACTTTGTAACTGTAAAGAGTCACTGTTTATTCAGCAGGGTGAGGATCACTCACTGTGTAACTGTACAGAGTCACTGTTTATTCAGGGTGAGGATCACTCACTGTGTAACTGTACAGAGTCACTGTTTATTCAGCAGGGTGAGGATCACTCACTGTGTAACTGTACAGAGCCACTGTTTATTTAGGGTGAGGATCACTCACTGTGTAACTGTACAGAGTCACTGTTTATTCAGCAGGGTGACTATCACTCACTGTGTAACTGTACAGAGTCACTGTTTAATCAGCAGTGTGAGGATCACTCACTGTGTAACTGTACAGAGTCACTGTTTATTCAGCAGGGTGAGGGTCACTCACTGTGTAACTGTACAGAGTCACTGTTTATTCAGGGTGAGGATCACTCACTGTGTAACTGTACAGAGTCACTGTTTATTCAGCAGTGTGAGGATCACTCACTGTGTAACTGTACAGAGTCACTGTTTATTCAGGGTGAGGATCACTCACTGTGTAGCTGTACAGAGTCACTGTTTATTCAGCAGGGCGAGGGTCACTCACTGTGTAACTGTACAGAGTCACTGTTTATTCAGCAGGGTGAGGATCACTCACTGTAACTGTACAGAGTCACTGTTTATTCAGCAGGGTGAGGATCACTCACTGTAACTGTACAGAGTCACTGTTTATTCTGGGTGAGGATCACTCACTGTGTAACTGTACAGAGTCACTGTTTATTCAGGGTGAGGATCACTCACTGTGTAACTGTACAGAGTCACTGTTTATTCAGTGTGATGATCACTCACTGTGTAACTGTACAGAGTCACTGTTTATTCAGCAGGGTGAGGGTCACTCACTGTAACTGTACAGAGTCACTGTTTATTCAGCAGGGTGATGATCACTCACTGTGTAACTGTACAGAGTCACTGTTTATTCAGGGTGAGGATCACTCATTGTGTAACTGTACAGAGTCACTGTTTATTCAGCAGGATGAGGATCACTCACTGTGTAACTGTACAGAGTCACTGTTTATTCAGGGTGAGGATCACTCACTGTGTAACTGTACAGAGTCACTGTTTATTCAGGGTGAGGATCCCTCACTGTGTAACTGTACAGAGTCACTGTTTATTCAGCAGGGTGAGGGTCACTCACTGTGTAACTGTGCAGAGTCACTGTTTATTCAGCAGGGTGAGGATCACTCACTGTAACTGTACAGAGTCACGGTTTATTCAGGGTGAGGATCACTCACTGTGTAACTGTACAGAGTCACTGTTTATTCAGCAGGGCGAGGATCACTCACTGTGTAACTGTACAGAGTCACTGTTTATTCAGCAGGGTGAGGATCACTCACTGTGTAACTGTACAGAGTCACTGTTTATTCAGCAGGCTGAGGATCACTCACTGTGTAACTGTACAGAGTCACTGTTTATTCAGCAGGGTGAGGATCACTCACTGTGTAAGTGTACAGAGTCACTGTTTATTCAGCAGGGTGAGGATCACTCACTGTGTAACTGTACAGTCACTGTTTATTCAGGGTGAGGATCACTCACTGTAACTTGACAGAGTCACTGTTTATTCAGTGTGATGATCACTCACTGTGTAACTGTACAGAGTCACTGTTTATTCAGCAGGGTGAGGGTCACTCACTGTGTAACTGTACAGAGTCACTGTTTATTCAGCAGGGTGAGGATCACTCACTGTAACTGTACAGAGTCACTGTTTATTCAGCAGGGTGAGGATCACTCACTGTAACTGTACAGAGTCACTGTTTATTCTGGGTGAGGATCACTCACTGTGTAACTGTACAGAGTCACTGTTTATTCAGGGTGAGGATCACTCACTGTGTAACTGTACTGAGTCACTGTTTATTCAGCAGGGTGATGATCACTCACTGTGTAACTGTACAGAGTCACTGTTTATTCAGGGTGAGGATCACTCATTGTGTAACTGTACAGAGTCACTGTTTATTCAGCAGGATGAGGATCACTCACTGTGTAACTGTACAGAGTCACTGTTTATTCAGGGTGAGGATCACTCACTGTGTAACTGTACAGAGTCACTGTTTATTCAGGGTGAGGATCCCTCACTGTGTAACTGTACAGAGTCACTGTTTATTCAGCAGGGTGAGGGTCACTCACTGTGTAACTGTGCAGAGTCACTGTTTATTCAGCAGGGTGAGGATCACTCACTGTAACTGTACAGAGTCACGGTTTATTCAGGGTGAGGATCACTCACTGTGTAACTGTACAGAGTCACTGTTTATTCAGCAGGGCGAGGATCACTCACTGTGTAACTGTACAGAGTCACTGTTTATTCAGGGTGAGGATCACTCACTGTGTCACTGTACAGAGTCACTGTTTATTCAGCAGGGTGATGATCACTCACTGTGTAACTGTACAGAGTCACTGTTTATTCAGCAGGGTGAGGATCACTCACTGTAACTGTACAGAGTCACTGTTTATTCAGGGTGAGGATCACTCACTGTGTAACTGTACAGAGTCACTGTTTATTCAGCAGGGTGAGGGTCACTCACTGTGTAACTGTACAGAGTCACTGTTTATTCAGCAGGGTAAGGATCACTCACTGTGTAACTGTACAGAGTCACTGTTTATTCAGGGTGAGGATCACTCACTGTGTAACTGTGCAGAGTCACTGTTTATTCAGCAGGGTGAGGATCACTCACTGTAACTGTACAGAGTCACTGTTTATTCAGGGTGAGGATCACTCACTGTGTAACTGTACAGAGTCACTGTTTATTCAGCAGGGCGAGGATCACTCACTGTGTAACTGTACAGAGCCACTGTTTATTCAGCAGTGTGAGGGTCACTCACTGTGTAACTGTACAGAGTCACTGTTTATTCAGGGTGAGGATCACTCACTGTGTAACTGCACAGAGTCACTGTTTATTCAGCAGGGTGAGGATCACTCACTGTGTAACTGTACAGAGTCACTGTTTATTCAGCAGAGTGAGGATCACTCACTGTGTAACTGTACAGAGTCACTGTTTATTCAGGGTGAGGATCACTCACTGTGTAACTGTACAGAGTCACAGTTTATTCAAGGTGAGGATCACTCACTGTGTAACTGTACAGAGTCACTGTTTATTCAGCAGTGTGAGGATCACTCACTGTGTAATTGTACAGAGTCACTGTTTATTCAGCAGCGTGATGATCACTCACTGTGTAACTGTACAGAGTCACTGTTTATTCAGGGTGAGGATCACTCACTGTGTAACTGTACAGAGTCACTGTTTATTCAGGGTGAGGATCACTCACTGTGTAACTGTACAGAGTCACTGTTTATTCAGCAGGGTGAGGATCACTCACTGTGTAACTGTACAGAGTCACTGTTTATTCAGCAGGGTGAGGATCACTCACTGTGTAACTGTACAGAGTCACTGTTTATTCAGCAGGGTGAGGATCACTCACTGTGTAACTGTACAGAGCCACTATTTATTTAGGGTGAGGATCCCTCACTGTGTAACTGTACAGAGTCACTGTTTATTCAGCAGGGTGTGGATCACTCACTGTGTAACTGTACAGAGTCACTGTTTATTCAGGGTGAGGATCACTCACTTTGTAACTGTACAGAGTCACTGTTTATTCAGCAGGGTGAGGATCACTCACTGTGTAACTGTACAGAGTCACTGTTTATTCAGGGTGAGGATCACTCACTGTGTAACTGTACAGAGTCACTGTTTATTCAGCAGGGTGAGGATCACTCACTGTGTAACTGTACAGAGCCACTGTTTATTTAGGGTGAGGATCACTCACTGTGTAACTGTACAGAGTCACTGTTTATTCAGCAGGGTGACTATCACTCACTGTGTAACTGTACAGAGTCACTGTTTAATCAGCAGTGTGAGGATCACTCACTGTGTAACTGTACAGAGTCACTGTTTATTCAGCAGGGTGACTATCACTCACTGTGTAACTGTACAGAGTCACTGTTTATTCAGGGTGAGGATCACTCACTGTGTAACTGTACAGAGTCACTGTTTATTCAGCAGGGTGAGGGTCACTCACTGTGTAACTGTACAGAGTCACTGTTTATTCAGGGTGAGGATCACTCACTGTGTAACTGTACAGAGTCACTGTTTATTCAGCAGTGTGAGGATCACTCACTGTGTAACTGTACAGAGTCACTGTTTATTCAGGGTGAGGATCACTCACTGTGTAGCTGTACAGAGTCACTGTTTATTCAGCAGGGTGAGGGTCACTCACTGTGTAACTGTACAGAGTCACTGTTTATTCAGCAGGGTGAGGATCACTCACTGTAACTGTACAGAGTCACTGTTTATTCAGCAGGGTGAGGATCACTCACTGTAACTGTACAGAGTCACTGTTTATTCTGGGTGAGGATCACTCACTGTGTAACTGTACAGAGTCACTGTTTATTCAGGGTGAGGATCACTCACTGTGTAACTGTACTGAGTCACTGTTTATTCTGCAGGGTGAGGATCACTCACTGTGTAACTGTACAGAGTCACTGTTTATTCAGTGTGATGATCACTCACTGTGTAACTGTACAGAGTCACTGTTTATTCAGCAGGGTGAGGGTCACTCACTGTAACTGTACAGAGTCACTGCTTATTCAGCAGGGTGATGATCACTCACTGTGTAACTGTACAGAGTCACTGTTTATTCAGGGTGAGGGTCACTCACTGTGTAACTGTACAGAGTCACTGTTTATTCAGCAGGGTGAGGATCACTCACTGTAACTGTACAGAGTCACTGTTTATTCAGCAGGGTGAGGATCACTCACTGTAACTGTACAGAGTCACTGTTTATTCTGGGTGAGGATCACTCACTGTGTAACTGTACAGAGTCACTGTTTATTCAGGGTGAGGATCACTCACTGTGTAACTGTACTGAGTCACTGTTTATTCTGCAGGGTGAGGATCACTCACTGTGTAACTGTACAGAGTCACTGTTTATTCAGTGTGATGATCACTCACTGTGTAACTGTACAGAGTCACTGTTTATTCAGCAGGGTGAGGGTCACTCACTGTAACTGTACAGAGTCACTGCTTATTCAGCAGGGTGATGATCACTCACTGTGTAACTGTACAGAGTCACTGTTTATTCAGGGTGAGGATCACTCATTGTGTAACTGTACAGAGTCACTGTTTATTCAGCAGGATGAGGATCACTCACTGTGTAACTGTACAGAGTCACTGTTTATTCAGGGTGAGGATCACTCACTGTGTAACTGTACAGAGTCACTGTTTATTCAGGGTGAGGATCCCTCACTGTGTAACTGTACAGAGTCACTGTTTATTCAGCAGGTTGAGGGTCACTCACTGTGTAACTGTGCAGAGTCACTGTTTATTCAGCAGGGTGAGGATCACTCACTGTAACTGTACAGAGTCACGGTTTATTCAGGGTGAGGATCACTCACTGTGTAACTGTACAGAGTCACTGTTTATTCAGCAGGGCGAGGATCACTCACTGTGTAACTGTACAGAGTCACTGTTTATTCAGCAGGGTGAGGATCACTCACTGTGTAACTGTACAGAGTCACTGTTTATTCAGCAGGCTGAGGATCACTCACTGTGTAACTGTACAGAGTCACTGTTTATTCAGCAGGGTGAGGATCACTCACTGTGTAAGTGTACAGAGTCACTGTTTATTCAGCAGGGTGAGGATCACTCACTGTGTAACTGTACAGTCACTGTTTATTCAGGGTGAGGATCACTCACTGTAACTGTACAGAGTCACTGTTTATTCATTGTGATGATCACTCACTGTGTAACTGTAGAGTCACTGTTTATTCAGGGTGAGTATCACTCACTGTGTAACTGTACAGAGTCACTGTTTATTCAGGGTGAGTATCACTCACTGTGTAACTGTACAGTGCCACTGTTTATTCAGGGTGAGGGACACTCACTGTGTAACTGTACAGAGTCACTGTTTATTCAGCAGGGTGAGGATCACTCACTGTGTAACTGTACAGAGTCACTGTTTATTCAGCAGGGTGAGGGTCACTCACTGTGTAACTGTACAGAGTCACTGTTTATTCAGCAGGGTGAGGATCACTCACTGTAACTGTACAGAGTCACTGTTTATTCAGCAGGGTGAGGATCACTCACTGTAACTGTACAGAGTCACTGTTTATTCTGGGTGAGGATCACTCACTGTGTAACTGTACAGAGTCACTGTTTATTCAGGGTGAGGATCACTCACTGTGTAACTGTACTGAGTCACTGTTTATTCTGCAGGGTGAGGATCACTCACTGTGTAACTGTACAGAGTCACTGTTTATTCAGTGTGATGATCACTCACTGTGTAACTGTACAGAGTCACTGTTTATTCAGCAGGGTGAGGGTCACTTACTGTAACTGTACAGAGTCACTGTTTATTCAGCAGGGTGATGATCACTCACTGTGTAACTGTACAGAGTCACTGTTTATTCAGGGTGAGGATCACTCATTGTGTAACTGTACAGAGTCACTGTTTATTCAGCAGGATGAGGATCACTCACTGTGTAACTGTACAGAGTCACTGTTTATTCAGGGTGAGGATCACTCACTGTGTAACTGTACAGAGTCACTGTTTATTCAGGGTGAGGATCCCTCACTGTGTAACTGTACAGAGTCACTGTTTATTCAGCAGGGTGAGGGTCACTCACTGTGTAACTGTGCAGAGTCACTGTTTATTCAGCAGGGTGAGGATCACTCACTGTAACTGTACAGAGTCACGGTTTATTCAGGGTGAGGATCACTCACTGTGTAACTGTACAGAGTCACTGTTTATTCAGCAGGGCGAGGATCACTCACTGTGTAACTGTACAGAGTCACTGTTTATTCAGCAGGGTGAGGATCACTCACTGTGTAACTGTACAGAGTCACTGTTTATTCAGCAGGCTGAGGATCACTCACTGTGTAACTGTACAGAGTGACTGTTTATTCAGCAGGGTGAGGATCACTCACTGTGTAAGTGTACAGAGTCACTGTTTATTCAGCAGGGTGAGGATCACTCACTGTGTAACTGTACAGTCACTGTTTATTCAGGGTGAGGATCACTCACTGTAACTGTACAGAGTCACTGTTTATTCAGGGTGAGGATCACTCTGTGTAACTGTACAGAGTCACTGTTTATTCAGCAGGGTGAGGGTCACTCACTGTGTAACTGTACAGAGTCACTGTTTATTCAGGGCGAGGATCACTCACTGTGTAACTGTACAGAGTCACTGTTTATTCAGGGTGAGGATCACTCACTGTGTAACTGTACAGAGTTACTGTTTATTCAGCAGGGTGAGGATCACTCACTGTGTAACTGTACAGAGTCACTGTTTATTCAGGGTGAGGATCACTCACTGTTTATTCAGCAGGGTGAGGATCACTCACTGTAACTGTACAGAGTCACGGTTTATTCAGGGTGAGGATCACTCACTGTGTAACTGTACAGAGTCACTGTTTATTCAGCAGGGCGAGGATCACTCACTGTGTAACTGTACAGAGTCACTGTTTATTCAGCAGGGTGAGGATCACTCACTGTGTAACTGTACAGAGTCACTGTTTATTCAGCAGGCTGAGGATCACTCACTGTGTAACTGTACAGAGTCACTGTTTATTCAGCAGGGTGAGGATCACTCACTGTGTAACTGTACAGTCACTGTTTATTCAGGGTGAGGATCACTCACTGTAACTGTACAGAGTCACTGTTTATTCAGGGTGAGGATCACTCTGTGTAACTGTACAGAGTCACTGTTTATTCAGCAGGGTGAGGATCACTCACTGTGTAACTGTACAGAGTCACTGTTTAATCAGCAGGGTGAGGATCACTCACTGTGTAATTGTACAGAGTCACTGTTTATTCAGTGTGAGGATCACTCACTGTGTAACTGTACAGAGTCACTGTTTATTCATCAGGGTGAGGATCACTCACTGTGTAACTGTACAGAGTCAATGTTTATTCAGGGTGAGGATCACTCACTGTGTAACTGTCCAGAGTCACTGTTTATTCAGGGTGAGGATCACTCACTGTGTAACTGTACAGAGTCACTGTTTATTCAGGATGAGGATCACTCACTGTGTAACTGTACAGAGTCACTGTTTATTCAGCAGGGTGAGGATCACTCACTGTGTAACTGTACAGAGTCACTGTTTATTCAGGGTGAGGATCGCTCACTGTGTAACTGTACAGTCACTGTTTATTCAGGGTGAGGATCACTCACTGTCTAACTGTACAGAGTCACTGTTTATTCAGTAGGGTGAGGATCACTCACTGTGTAACTGTACAGAGTCACTGTTTATTCAGCAGGGTGAGGATCACTCACTGTGTAACTGTACAGAGTCACGGTTTATTCAGGGTGAGGATCACTCACTGTGTAATGTACAGAGTCACTGTTTATTCAGGGTGAGGATCACTCACTGTGTAACTGTACAGAGTCACTGTTTATTCAGAGTGAGGGTCACTCACTGTGTAACTGTACAGAGTCACTGTTTATTCAGCAGGGTGAGGATCACTGACTGTGTAACTGTACAGAATCATTGTTTATTCAGCAGGGTGAGGATCACTCACTGTGTAACTGTACAGAGTCACTGTTTATTCAGCAGGGTGACTATCACTCACTGTGTAACTGTACAGAGTCACTGTTTAATCAGCAGTGTGAGGATCACTCACTGTGTAACTGTACAGAGTCACTGTTTATTCAGCAGGGTGACTATCACTCACTGTGTAACTGTACAGAGTCACTGTTTATTCAGGGTGAGGATCACTCACTGTGTAACTGTACAGAGTCACTGTTTATTCAGCAGGGTGAGGGTCACTCACTGTGTAACTGTACAGAGTCACTGTTTATTCAGGGTGAGGATCACTCACTGTGTAACTGTACAGAGTCACTGTTTATTCAGCAGTGTGAGGATCACTCACTGTGTAACTGTACAGAGTCACTGTTTATTCAGGGTGAGGATCACTCACTGTGTAGCTGTACAGAGTCACTGTTTATTCAGCAGGGTGAGGGTCACTCACTGTGTAACTGTAAAGAGTCACTGTTTATTCAGCAGGGTGAGGATCACTCACTGTAACTGTACAGAGTCACTGTTTATTCAGCAGGGTGAGGATCACTCACTGTCACTGTACAGAGTCACTGTTTATTCTGGGTGAGGATCACTCACTGTGTAACTGTACAGAGTCACTGTTTATTCTGCAGGGTGAGGATCACTCACTGTGTAACTGTACAGAGTCACTGTTTATTCAGTGTGATGATCACTCACTGTGTAACTGTACAGAGTCACTGTTTATTCAGCAGGGTGAGGGTCACTCACTGTAACTGTACAGAGTCACTGCTTATTCAGCAGGGTGATGATCACTCACTGTGTAACTGTACAGAGTCACTGTTTATTCAGGGTGAGGATCACTCATTGTGTAACTGTACAGAGTCACTGTTTATTCAGCAGGATGAGGATCACTCACTGTGTAACTGTACAGAGTCACTGTTTATTCAGGGTGAGGATCACTCACTGTGTAACTGTACAGAGTCACTGTTTATTCAGGGTGAGGATCCCTCACTGTGTAACTGTACAGAGTCACTGTTTATTCAGCAGGGTGAGGGTCACTCACTGTGTAACTGTGCAGAGTCACTGTTTATTCAGCAGGGTGAGGATCACTCACTGTAACTGTACAGAGTCACGGTTTATTCAGGGTGAGGATCACTCACTGTGTAACTGTACAGAGTCACTGTTTATTCAGCAGGGCGAGGATCACTCACTGTGTAACTGTACAGAGTCACTGTTTATTCAGCAGGGTGAGGATCACTCACTGTGTAACTGTACAGAGTCACTGTTTATTCAGCAGGCTGAGGATCACTCACTGTGTAACTGTACAGAGTCACTGTTTATTCAGCAGGGTGAGGATCACTCACTGTGTAAGTGTACAGAGTCACTGTTTATTCAGCAGGGTGAGGATCACTCACTGTGTAACTGTACAGTCACTGTTTATTCAGGGTGAGGATCACTCACTGTAACTGTACAGAGTCACTGTTTATTCAGTGTGATGATCACTCACTGTGTAACTGTACAGAGTCACTGTTTATTCAGCAGGGTGAGGGTCACTCACTGTGTAACTGTACAGAGTCACTGTTTATTCAGCAGGGTGAGGATCACTCACTGTAACTGTACAGAGTCACTGTTTATTCAGCAGGGTGAGGATCACTCACTGTAACTGTACAGAGTCACTGTTTATTCTGGGTGAGGATCACTCACTGTGTAACTGTACAGAGTCACTGTTTATTCAGGGTGAGGATCACTCACTGTGTAACTGTACTGAGTCACTGTTTATTCTGCAGGGTGAGGATCACTCACTGTGTAACTGTACAGAGTCACTGTTTATTCAGTGTGATGATCACTCACTGTGTAACTGTACAGAGTCACTGTTTATTCAGCAGGGTGAGGGTCACTCACTGTAACTGTACAGAGTCACTGTTTATTCAGCAGGGTGATGATCACTCACTGTGTAACTGTACAGAGTCACTGTTTATTCAGGGTGAGGATCACTCATTGTTTAACTGTACAGAGTCACTGTTTATTCAGCAGGATGAGGATCACTCACTGTGTAACTGTACAGAGTCACTGTTTATTCAGGGTGAGGATCACTCACTGTGTAACTGTACAGAGTCACTGTTTATTCAGGGTGAGGATCCCTCACTGTGTAACTGTACAGAGTCACTGTTTATTCAGCAGGGTGAGGGTCACTCACTGTGTAACTGTGCAGAGTCACTGTTTATTCAGCAGGGTGAGGATCACTCACTGTAACTGTACAGAGTCACGGTTTATTCAGGGTGAGGATCACTCACTGTGTAACTGTACAGAGTCACTGTTTATTCAGCAGGGCGAGGATCACTCACTGTGTAACTGTACAGAGTCACTGTTTATTCAGCAGGGTGAGGATCACTCACTGTGTAACTGTACAGAGTCACTGTTTATTCAGCAGGCTGAGGATCACTCACTGTGTAACTGTACAGAGTGACTGTTTATTCAGCAGGGTGAGGATCACTCACTGTGTAAGTGTACAGAGTCACTGTTTATTCAGCAGGGTGAGGATCACTCACTGTGTAACTGTACAGTCACTGTTTATTCAGGGTGAGGATCACTCACTGTAACTGTACAGAGTCACTGTTTATTCAGGGTGAGGATCACTCTGTGTAACTGTACAGAGTCACTGTTTATTCAGCAGGGTGAGGGTCACTCACTGTGTAACTGTACAGAGTCACTGTTTATTCAGGGCGAGGATCACTCACTGTGTAACTGTACAGAGTCACTGTTTATTCAGGGTGAGGATCACTCACTGTGTAACTGTACAGAGTTACTGTTTATTCAGCAGGGTGAGGATCACTCACTGTGTAACTGTACAGAGTCACTGTTTATTCAGGGTGAGGATCACTCACTGTTTATTCAGCAGGGTGAGGATCACTCACTGTAACTGTACAGAGTCACGGTTTATTCAGGGTGAGGATCACTCACTGTGTAACTGTACAGAGTCACTGTTTATTCAGCAGGGCGAGGATCACTCACTGTGTAACTGTACAGAGTCACTGTTTATTCAGCAGGGTGAGGATCACTCACTGTGTAACTGTACAGAGTCACTGTTTATTCAGCAGGCTGAGGATCACTCACTGTGTAACTGTACAGTCACTGTTTATTCAGGGTGAGGATCACTCACTGTAACTGTACAGAGTCACTGTTTATTCAGGGTGAGGATCACTCTGTGTAACTGTACAGAGTCACTGTTTATTCAGCAGGGTGAGGATCACTCACTGTGTAACTGTACAGAGTCACTGTTTAATCAGCAGGGTGAGGATCACTCACTGTGTAATTGTACAGAGTCACTGTTTATTCAGTGTGAGGATCACTCACTGTGTAACTGTACAGAGTCACTGTTTATTCATCAGGGTGAGGATCACTCACTGTGTAACTGTACAGAGTCAATGTTTATTCAGGGTGAGGATCACTCACTGTGTAACTGTCCAGAGTCACTGTTTATTCAGGGTGAGGATCACTCACTGTGTAACTGTACAGAGTCACTGTTTATTCAGGGTGAGGATCACTCACTGTGTAACTGTACAGAGTCACTGTTTATTCAGCAGGGTGAGGATCACTCACTGTGTAACTGTACAGAGTCACTGTTTATTCAGGGTGAGGATCGCTCACTGTGTAACTGTACAGTCACTGTTTATTCAGGGTGAGGATCACTCACTGTCTAACTGTACAGAGTCACTGTTTATTCAGTAGGGTGAGGATCACTCACTGTGTAACTGTACAGAGTCACTGTTTATTCAGCAGGGTGAGGATCACTCACTGTGTAACTGTACAGAGTCACGGTTTATTCAGGGTGAGGATCACTCACTGTGTAATGTACAGAGTGACTGTTTATTCAGGGTGAGGATCACTCACTGTGTAACTGTACAGAGTCACTGTTTATTCAGAGTGAGGGTCACTCACTGTGTAACTGTACAGAGTCACTGTTTATTCAGCAGGGTGAGGATCACTGACTGTGTAACTGTACAGAATCATTGTTTATTCAGCAGGGTGAGGATCACTCACTGTGTAACTGTACAGAGTCACTGTTTATTCAGCAGGGTGAGGATCACTCACTGTGTAACTGTACAGAGTCACTGTTTATTCAGCAGGGTGAGGATCACTCACTGTGTAACTGTACAGAGTCACTGTTTATTCAGCAGGGTGAGGATCACTCACTGTGTAACTGTACAGAGTCACTGTTTATTCAGGGTGAGGATCACTCACTGTGTAACTGTACAGAGTCACTGTTTATTCAGGGTGAGGATCCCTCACTGTGTAACTGTACAGAGTCACTGTTTATTCAGCAGGGTGAGGGTCACTCACTGTGTAACTGTGCAGAGTCACTGTTTATTCAGCAGGGTGAGGATCACTCACTGTAACTGTACAGAGTCACGGTTTATTCAGGGTGAGGATCACTCACTGTGTTACTGTACAGAGTCACTGTTTATTCAGCAGGGCGAGGATCACTCACTGTGTAACTGTACAGAGTCACTGTTTATTCAGCAGGGTGAGGATCACTCACTGTGTAACTGTACAGAGTCACTGTTTATTCAGCAGGCTGAGGATCACTCACTGTGTAACTGTACAGAGTGACTGTTTATTCAGCAGGGTGAGGATCACTCACTGTGTAAGTGTACAGAGTCACTGTTTATTCAGCAGGGTGAGGATCACTCACTGTGTAACTGTACAGTCACTGTTTATTCAGGGTGAGGATCACTCACTGTAACTGTACAGAGTCACTGTTTATTCAGGGTGAGGATCACTCTGTGTAACTGTACAGAGTCACTGTTTATTCAGCAGGGTGAGGGTCACTCACTGTGTAACTGTACAGAGTCACTGTTTATTCAGGGCGAGGATCACTCACTGTGTAACTGTACAGAGTCACTGTTTATTCAGGGTGAGGATCACTCACTGTGTAACTGTACAGAGTTACTGTTTATTCAGCAGGGTGAGGATCACTCACTGTGTAACTGTACAGAGTCACTGTTTATTCAGGGTGAGGATCACTCACTGTTTATTCAGCAGGGTGAGGATCACTCACTGTAACTGTACAGAGTCACGGTTTATTCAGGGTGAGGATCACTCACTGTGTAACTGTACAGAGTCACTGTTTATTCAGCAGGGTGAGGATCACTCACTGTGTAACTGTACAGAGTCACTGTTTATTCAGCAGGCTGAGGATCACTCACTGTGTAACTGTACAGTCACTGTTTATTCAGGGTGAGGATCACTCACTGTAACTGTACAGAGTCACTGTTTATTCAGGGTGAGGATCACTCTGTGTAACTGTACAGAGTCACTGTTTATTCAGCAGGGTGAGGATCACTCACTGTGTAACTGTACAGAGTCACTGTTTAATCAGCAGGGTGAGGATCACTCACTGTGTAATTGTACAGAGTCACTGTTTATTCAGTGTGAGGATCACTCACTGTGTAACTGTACAGAGTCACTGTTTATTCATCAGGGTGAGGATCACTCACTGTGTAACTGTACAGAGTCAATGTTTATTCAGGGTGAGGATCACTCACTGTGTAACTGTCCAGAGTCACTGTTTATTCAGGGTGAGGATCACTCACTGTGTAACTGTACAGAGTCACTGTTTATTCAGGGTGAGGATCACTCACTGTGTAACTGTACAGAGTCACTGTTTATTCAGCAGGGTGAGGATCACTCACTGTGTAACTGTACAGAGTCACTGTTTATTCAGGGTGAGGATCGCTCACTGTAACTGTACAGTCACTGTTTATTCAGGGTGAGGATCACTCACTGTCTAACTGTACAGAGTCACTGTTTATTCAGTAGGGTGAGGATCACTCACTGTGTAACTGTACAGAGTCACTGTTTATTCAGCAGGGTGAGGATCACTCACTGTGTAACTGTACAGAGTCACGGTTTATTCAGGGTGAGGATCACTCACTGTGTAATGTACAGAGTGACTGTTTATTCAGGGTGAGGATCACTCACTGTGTAACTGTACAGAGTCACTGTTTATTCAGAGTGAGGGTCACTCACTGTGTAACTGTACAGAGTCACTGTTTATTCAGCAGGGTGAGGATCACTGACTGTGTAACTGTACAGAATCATTGTTTATTCAGCAGGGTGAGGATCACTCACTGTGTAACTGTACAGAGTCACTGTTTATTCAGCAGGGTGAGGATCACTCACTGTGTAACTGTACAGAGTCACTGTTTATTCAGCAGGGTGAGGATCACTCACTGTGTAACTGTACAGAGTCACTGTTTATTCAGCAGGGTGAGGATCACTCACTGTGCAACTGTACAGAGTCACTGTTTATTCAGGGTGAGGATCACTCACTGTAACTGTACAGAGTCACTGTTTATTCAGGGTGAGGATCACTCTGTGTAACTGTACAGAGTCACTGTTTATTCAGCAGGGTGAGGATCACTCACTGTGTAACTGTACAGAGTCACTGTTTAATCAGCAGGGTGAGGATCACTCACTGTGTAATTGTACAGAGTCACTGTTTATTCAGTGTGAGGATCACTCACTGTGTAACTGTACAGAGTCACTGTTTATTCATCAGGGTGAGGATCACTCACTGTGTAACTGTACAGAGTCAATGTTTATTCAGGGTGAGGATCACTCACTGTGTAACTGTCCAGAGTCACTGTTTATTCAGGGTGAGGATCACTCACTGTGTAACTGTACAGAGTCACTGTTTATTCAGGGTGAGGATCACTCACTGTGTAACTGTACAGAGTCACTGTTTATTCAGCAGGGTGAGGATCACTCACTGTGTAACTGTACAGAGTCACTGTTTATTCAGGGTGAGGATCACTCACTGTGTAACTGTACAGTCACTGTTTATTCAGGGTGAGGATCACTCACTGTCTAACTGTACAGAGTCACTGTTTATTCAGCAGGGTGAGGATCACTCACTGTGTAACTGTACAGAGTCACTGTTTATTCAGCAGGGCGAGGATCACTCACTGTGTAACTGTACAGAGTCACTGTTTATTCAGCAGGGTGAGGATCACTCACTGTGTAACTGTACAGAGTCACTGTTTATTCAGCAGGCTGAGGATCACTCACTGTGTAACTGTACAGAGTCACTGTTTATTCAGCAGGGTGAGGATCACTCACTGTGTAACTGTACAGAGTCACTGTTTATTCAGCAGGGTGAGGATCACTCACTGTGTAACTGTACAGTCACTGTTTATTCAGGGTGAGGATCACTCACTGTAACTGTACAGAGTCACTGTTTATTCAGGGTGAGGATCACTCTGTGTAACTGTACAGAGTCACTGTTTATTCAGCAGGGTTAGGATCACTCACTGTGTAACTGTACAGAGTCACTGTTTATTCAGTGTGAGGATCACTCACTGTGTAACTGTACAGAGTCACTGTTTATTCATCAGGGTGAGGATCACTCACTGTGTAACTGTACAGAGTCACTGTTTATTCAGCAGGGTGGGGATCACTCACTGTGTAATTGTACAGAGTCACTGTTTATTCAGTGTGAGGATCACTCACTGTGTAACTGTACAGAGTCACTGTTTATTCATCAGGGTGAGGATCACTCACTGTGTAACTGTACAGAGTCAATGTTTATTCAGGGTGAGGATCACTCACTGTGTAACTGTCCAGAGTCAATGTTTATTCAGGGTGAGGATCACTCACTGTGTAACTGTACAGAGTCACTGTTTATTCAGGGTGAGGATCACTCACTGTCTAACTGTACAGAGTCACTGTTTATTCAGCAGGGTGAGGATCACTCACTGTGTAACTGTACAGAGTCACTGTTTATTCAGCAGGGTGAGGATCACTCACTGTGTAACTGTACAGAGTCACTGTTTATTCAGGGTGAGGATCACTCACTGTGTAATGTACAGAGTCACTGTTTATTCAGGGTGAGGATCACTCACTGTGTAACTGTACAGAGTCACTGTTTATTCAGGGTGAGGATCACTCACTGTGTAACTGTACAGAGTCACTGTTTATTCAGCAGGGTGAGGATCACTGACTGTGTAACTGTACAGAATCTTTGTTTATTCAGCAGGGTGAGGATCACTCACTGTGTAACTGTACAGAGTCACTGTTTATTCAGCAGGGTGAGGATCACTCACTGTGTAACTGTACAGAGTCACTGTTTATTCAGCAGGGTGAGGATCACTGACTGTGTAACTGTACAGAATCATTGTTTATTCAGCAGGGTGAGGATCACTCACTGTGTAACTGTACAGAGTCACTGTTTATTCAGCAGGGTGAGGATCACTCACTGTGTAACTGTACAGAGTCACTGAGTGATCCTCACCCTGCTGAATAAACAGTGACTCTGTACAGTTACACAGTGAGTGATCCTCACCCTGCTGAATAAACAGTGACTCTGTACAGTTACACAGTGAGTGATCCTCACCCTGCTGAATAAACAGTGACTCTGTACAGTTACACAGTGAGTGATCCTCACCCTGCTGAATAAACAGTGACTCTGTACAGTTACACAGAGTGATCCTCACCCTGAATAAACAGTGACTCTGTACAGTTACAGTGAGTGATCCTCACCCTGAATAAACAGTGACTGTACAGTTACACAGTGAGTGATCCTCACCCTGCTGAATAAACACTGTGTAACTGTACAGTCACTGTTTATTCAGGGTGAGGATCACTCACTGTAACTGTACAGAGTCACTGTTTATTCAGGGTGAGGATCACTCTGTGTAACTGTACAGAGTCACTGTTTATTCAGCAGGGTGAGGATCACTCACTGTGTAACTGTACAGAGTCACTGTTTAATCAGCAGGGTGAGGATCACTCACTGTGTAATTGTACAGAGTCACTGTTTATTCAGTGTGAGGATCACTCACTGTGTAACTGTACAGAGTCACTGTTTATTCATCAGGGTGAGGATCACTCACTGTGTAACTGTACAGAGTCACTGTTTATTCAGCAGGGTGAGGATCACTCACTGTGTAACTGTCCAGAGTCACTGTTTATTCAGGGTGAGGATCACTCACTGTGTAACTGTACAGAGTCACTGTTTATTCAGGGTGAGGATCACTCACTGTGTAACTGTACAGAGTCACTGTTTATTCAGCAGGGTGAGGATCACTCACTGTGTAACTGTACAGAGTCACTGTTTATTCAGGGTGAGGGTCACTCACTGTGTAACTGTACAGAGTCACTGTTTATTCAGGGTGAGGATCACTCACTGTGTAACTGTACAGAGTCACTGTTTATTCAGAGTGAGGGTCACTCACTGTGTAAATGTACAGAATCACTGTTTATTCAGGGTGACGATCACTCACTGTGTAACTGTACAGAGTCACTGTTTATTCAGCAGGGTGAGGGTCACTCACTGTGTAACTGTACAGAGTCACTGTTTATTCAGAGTGAGGGTCACTCACTGTGTAACTGTACAGAGTCACTGTTTATTCAGGGTGAGGATCACTCACTGTGTAACTGTACAGAGTCACTGTTTATTCAGCAGGGTGAGGATCACTGACTGTGTAACTGTACAGAATCATTGTTTATTCAGCAGGGTGAGGATCACTCACTGTGTAACTGTACAGAGTCACTGTTTATTCAGCAGGGTGAGGATCACTCACTGTGTAACTGTACAGAGTCACTGTTTATTCAGCAGGGTGAGGATCACTCACTGTGTAACTGTACAGAGTCACTGTTTATTCAGGGTGAGGATCACTCACTGTAACTGTACAGAGTCACTGTTTATTCAGGGTGAGGGTCACTCACTGTGTAACTGTACAGAGTCACTGTTTATTCAGCAGGGTGAGGATCACTCACTGTGTAACTGTACAGAGTTACTGTTTATTCAGCAGGGTGAGGGTCACTCACTGTGTAACTGTACAGTCACTGTTTATTCAGCAGGGTGAGGATCACTCACTGTAACTGTACAGAGTCACTGTTTATTCAGGGTGAGGATCACTCACTGTGTAACTGTACAGTCACTGTTTATTCAGGGCGAGGATCACTCACTGTGTAACTGTACAGAGTCACTGTTTATTCAGCAGAGTGAGGATCACTCACTGTGTAACTGTACAGAGTCACTGTTTATTCAGCAAGGTGAAAGTCACTCACTGTGTAATTGTACAGAGTACTGTTTATTCAGGGTGAGGATCACTCACTGTGTAACTGTACAGAGTCACTGTTTATTCAGCAGGGTGAGGATCACTCACTGTGTAACTGTACAGAGTCACTGTTTATTCAGGGTGAGGATCACTCACTGTAACTGTAGAGTCACTGTTTATTCAGGGTGAGGATCACTCACTGTGTAACTGTACAGAGTCACTGTTTATTCAGCAAGGTGAAGGTCACTCACTGTGTAACTGTACAGAGTCACTGTTTATTCAGCAGGGTGAGGGTCACTCACTGTGTAACTGTACAGAGTCACTGTTTATTCAGGGTGAGGATCACTCACTGTGTAACTGTACAGAGTCACTGTTTATTCAGCAGGGTGAGGATCACTCACTGTGTAACTGTACAGAGTCACTGTTTATTCAGGGTGAGGATCACTCACTGTGTAACTGTACAGAGTCACTGTTTATTCAGCAGGGTAAGGATCACTCACTGTGTAACTGTACAGAGTCACTGTTTATTCAGCAGGGTGAGGGTCACTCACTGTGTAACTGTACAGAGTCACTGTTTATTCAGGGTGAGGATCACTCACTGTAACTGTACAGAGTCACTGTTTATTCAGGGTGAGGATCACTCACTGTGTAACTGTACAGAGTCACTGTTTATTCAGCTGGGTGAGGATCACTCACTGTGTAACTGTACAGAGTCACTGTTTATTCAGGGTGAGGATCACTCACTGTGTAACTGTACAGAGTCACTGTTTATTCAGCAGGGTGAGGATCACTCACTGTGTAACTGTACAGAGTCTCTGCTTGCTCAGGGTGAGGATCACTTACTGTGTAACTGTACAGAGTCACTGTTTATTCAGGGTGAGGATCACTCACTGTGTAGCTGTACAGAGTGACTGTTTATTCAGGGTGAGGGTCACTCACTGTGTAACTGTACAGAGTCACTGTTTATTCACGGTGAGGATCACTCACTGTGTAACTGTACAGAGTCACTGTTTATTCACGGTGAGGATCACTCACTGTGTAGCTGTACAGAGTCACTGTTTATTCAGGGTGAGGATCACTCACTGTGTAACTGTACAGAGTCACTGTTTATTCAGCAGGGTGAGGATCACTCACTGTGTAACTGTACAGAGTCACTGTTTATTCAGGGTGAGGGTCACTCACTGTATAACTGTACAGAGTTACTGTTTATTCAGGGTGAGGGTCACTCACTGTGTAACTGTATAGAGTCACTGTTTATTCAGGGTGAGGATCACTCACTGTAACTGTACAGAGTCACTGTTTATTCAGGGTGAGGATCGCTCACTGTGTAACTGTACAGAGTCACTGTTTATTCAGCAGGGTGAGGATCACTCACTGTGTAACTGTACAGAGTCGCTGTTTATTCAGGGTGAGGATCACTCACTGTGTAACTGTACAGAGTCACAGTTTATTCAGCAGGGTGAGGATCACTCACTGTGTAACTGTACAGAGTCACTGCTTATTCTGGGTGAGGGTCATTCACTGTGTAACTGTGCAGAGTCACTGTTTATTCAGGGTGAGGATCGCTCACTGTGTAACTGTACAGAGTCACTGTTTATTCAGCAGGGTGAGGATCACTCACTGTAACTGTACAGAGTCACTGTTTATTCAGGGTGAGGATCACTCACTGTGTAACTGTACAGAGTCACTGTTTATTCAGGGTGAGGATCACTCACTGTGTGACTGTACAGAATCACTGTTTAATAAGGGTGAGGATCACTCACTGTGTAACTGTACAGAGTCACTGTTTATTCAGCAGGGTGAGGATCACTCACTGTGTAACTGTACAGAGTCACTGTTTATTCAGCAGAGTGAGGATCACTCACTGTGTAACTGTACAGAGTCACTGTTTATTCAGCAGGGTGAGGATCACTCACTGTGTAACTATACAGAGTCACTGTTTATTCAGCAGGGCGAGGGTCACTCACTGTGTAACTGTACAGAGTCACTGTTTATTCAGCAGGGTGAGGATCACTCACTGTGTAACTGTACAGAGTCACTGTTTATTCAGCAGGGTGAGGATCACTCACTGTGTAACTGTACAGAGTCACTGTTTATTCAGCAGAGTGAGGATCACTCACTGTCGAACTGTACAGAGTCACTGTTAATTCAGCAGGGTGAGGATCACTCACTGTGTAACTGTACAGAGTCACTGTTTATTCAGGGTGACGATCACTCACTGTGTAACTGTACACAGTCACTGTTTATTCAGGGTGAGGATCACTCACTCTGTAACTGTACAGAGTCACTGTTTATTCATGGTGACGATCACTCACTGTGTAACTGTACAGAGTCACTGTTTATTCAGCAGGGTGAGGATCACTCACTGTGTAACTGTGCAGAGTCACTGTTTATTCAGGGTGAGGGTCACTCACTGTGTAACTGTACAGAGTCACTGTTTATTCAGCAGGGTGAGGATCACTCACTGTGTAACTGTGCAGAGTCACTGTTTATTCAGGGTGAGGGTCACTCACTGTGTAACTGTACAGAGTCACTGTTTATTCAGCAGGGTGAGGGTCACTCACTGTGTAACTATACAGAGTCACTGTTTATTCAGCAGTGTGAGGATCACTCACTGTGTAACTGTACAGAGTCACTGTTTATTCAGCAGGGTGAGGATCACTCACTGTGTAACTGTACAGAGTCACTGTTTATTCAGGGTGAGGATCACTCACTGTGTAACTATACAGAGTCACTGTTTATTCAGCAGGGTGAGGATCACTCACTGTGTAACTGTACAGAGTCAGTGTTTATTCAGCAGGGTGAGGATCACTCACTGTGTAACTGTACAGAGTCAGTGTTTATTCAGCAGGGTGAGGATCACTCACTGTGTAACTGTACAGAGTCACTGTTTATTCAGGGTGAGGGTCACTCACTAACTGTACAGAGTCACTGTTTATTCAGGGTGAGGATCGCTCACTGTGTAACTGTACAGAGTCACTGTTTATTCAGCAGGGTGAGGATCACTCACTGTGTAACTGTACAGAGTCGCTGTTTATTTAGGGTGAGGATCACTCACTGTGTAACTGTACAGAGTCACTGTTTATTCAGCAGGGTGAGGATCACTCACTGTGTAACTGTACAGAGTCACTGTTTATTCAGCAGGGTGAGGGTCACTCACTGTGTAACTGTGCAGAGTCACTGTTTATTCTGGGTGAGGGTCATTCACTGTAACTGTACAGAGTCACTGTTTATTCTGGGTGAGGGTCATTCACTGTGTAACTGTGCAGAGTCACTGTTTATTCAGGGTGAGGATCGCTCACTGTGTAACTGTACAGAATCACTGTTTATTCAGCAGGGTGAGGATCACTCACTGTAACTGTACAGAGTCACTGTTTATTCAGGGTGAGGATCGCTCACTGTGTAACTGTACAGAATCACTGTTTATTCAGCAGGGTGAGGGTCACTCACTGTAACTGTACAGAGTCACTGTTTATTCTGGGTGAGGGTCATTCACTGTGTAACTGTGCAGAGTCACTGTTTATTCAGGGTGAGGATCGCTCACTGTGTAACTGTACAGAATCACTGTTTATTCAGCAGGGTGAGGATCACTCACTGTAACTGTACAGAGTCACTGTTTATTCAGGGTGAGGATCACTCACTGTGTAACTGTACAGAGTCACTGTTTATTCGGCAGGGTGAGCAACACTTACTGTGTAACTGTACAGAGTCACTGTTCATTCAGCAGGGTGAGGATCACTCACTGTGTAACTGTACAGAGTCACTGTTTATTCAGCAGGGTGAGGATCACTCACTGTGTAACTGTACAGAGTCACTGTTTATTCAGCAGGGTGAGCAACACTTACTGTGTAACTGTACAGAGTCACTGTTCATTCAGCAGGGTGAGGATCACTCACTGTGTAACTGTACAGAGTCACTGTTTATTCAGCAGGGTGAGGATCACTCACTGTGTAACTGTACAGAGTCAGTGTTTATTCAGGGTGAGGATCACTCTCTGTGTAACTGTACAGAGTCACTGTTTATTCAGCAGGGTGAGGGTCACTCACTGTGTAACTGTGCAGAGTCACTGTTTATTCAGGGTGAGGGTCACTCACTGTGTAACTGTACAGAGTCACTGTTTATTCAGCAGGGTGAGGATCACTCACTGTGTAACTGTGCAGAGTCACTGTTTATTCAGGGTGAGGGTCACTCACTGTGTAACTGTACAGAGTCACTGTTTATTCAGCAGGGTGAGGGTCACTCACTGTGTAACTATACAGAGTCACTGTTTATTCAGCAGTGTGAGGATCACTCACTGTGTAACTGTACAGAGTCACTGTTTATTCAGCAGGGTGAGGATCACTCACTGTGTAACTGTACAGAGTCACTGTTTATTCAGCAGGGTGAGGATCACTCACTGTGTAACTGTACAGAGTCACTGTTTATTCAGGGTGAGGGACACTCACTGTAACTGTACAGAATCACTGTTTATTCAGGGTGAGGATCGCTCACTGTGTAACTGTACAGAGTCACTGTTTATTCAGCAGGGTGAGGATCACTCACTGTGTAACTGTACAGAGTCGCTGTTTATTTAGGGTGAGGATCACTCACTGTGTAACTGTACAGAGTCACTGTTTATTCAGCAGGGTGAGGATCACTCACTGTGTAACTGTACAGAGTCACTGTTTATTCTGGGTGAGGGTCATTCACCGTGTAACTGTGCAGAGTCACTGTTTATTCAGGGTGAGGATCGCTCACTGTGTAACTGTACAGAGTCACTGTTTATTCAGCAGGGTGAGGATCACTCACTGTGTAACTGTACAGAGTCACTGTTTATTCAGCAGGGTGAGGATCACTCACTGTGTAACTGTACAGAGTCAGTGTTTATTCAGGGTGAGGATCACTCTCTGTGTAACTGTACAGAGTCACTGTTTATTCAGCAGCGTGAGGGTCACTCACTGTGTAACTGTACAGAGTCACTGTTTATTCAGGGTGAGGATCACTCACTGTGTAACTGTACAGAGTCACTGTTTATTCAGCAGGGTGAGGATCACTCACTGTGTAACTGTACAGAGTCACTGTTTATTCAGGGTGAGGGTCACTCACTGTGTGACTGTACAGAGTCACTGTTTATTCAGCAGCGTGAGGATCATTCACTGTGTAACTGTACAGAGTCACTGTTAATTCAGCAGGGTGAGGATCACTCACTGTGTAACTGTACAGAGTCACTGTTTATTCAGCAGGGTGAGGATCGCTCAATGTGTAACTGTACAGAGTCACTGTTTATTCAGCAGGGTGAGGATCACTCACTGTGTAACTGTACAGAGTCACTGTTTATTCTGGGTGAGGGTCATTCACTGTGTAACTGTGCAGAGTCACTGTTTATTCAGGGTGAGGATCGCTCACTGTGTAACTGTACAGAGTCACTGTTTATTCAGCAGGGTGAGGATCACTCACTGTAACTGTACAGAGTCACTGTTTATTCAGGGTGAGGATCACTCACTGTGTAACTGTACAGAGTCACTGTTTATTCAGGGTGAGGGTCACTCACTGTGTAACTGGACAGAGTCACTGTTTATTCAGGGTGAGGATCACTCACTGTGTGACTGTACAGAGTCACTGTTTATTCAGGGTGAGGGTCACTCACTGTGTAACTGTACAGAGTCACTGTTTATTCAGGGTGAGGATCACTCACTGTGTGACTGTACAGAGTCACTGTTTATTCAGGGTGAGGATCACTCACTGTGTAACTGTACAGAGTCACTGTTTATTCAGGGTGAGGATCACTCACTGTGTGACTGTACAGAGTCACTGTTTATTCAGGGTGAGGATCACTCACTGTGTAACTATACAGAGTCACTGTTTATTCAGCAGGGTGAGGATCACTCACTCTGTAACTGTACAGAGTCACTGTTTATTCAGCAGGGTGAGGATCACTCACTGTGTAACTGTACATAGTCACTGTTTATTCAGGGTGAGGGTCACTCACTGTTTATTCAGGGTGAGGATCACTCACTGTGTAACTGTACAGAGTCACTGTTTATTCAGGGTGAGGGTCACTCACTGTAACTGTACAGAGTCACTGTTTATTCAGGGTGAGGATCACTCACTGTGTGACTGTACAGAGTCACTGTTTATTCAGGGTGAGGGTCACTCACTGTGTAACTGTACAGAGTCACTGTTTATTCAGGGTGAGGATCACTCACTGTGTGACTGTACAGAGTCACTGTTTATTCAGGGTGAGGATCACTCACTGTGTAACTGTACAGAGTCACTGTTTATTCAGGGTGAGGATCACTCACTGTGTGACTGTACAGAGTCACTGTTTATTCAGGGTGAGGATCACTCACTGTGGAACTGTACAGAGTCACTGTTTATTCAGCAGGGTGAGGATCACTCACTCTGTAACTGTACAGAGTCACTGTTTATTCAGCAGGGTGAGGATCACTCACTGTGTAACTGTACAGAGTCACTGTTTATTCAGGGTGAGGGTCACTCACTGTGTAACTGTACAGAGTCACTGTTTATTCAGGGTGAGGATCACTCACTGTGTAACTGTACAGAGTCACTGTTTATTCAGCAGGGTGAGGATCACTCACTGTGTAACTGTGCAGAGTCACTGTTTATTCAGGGTGAGGATCACTCACTGTGTAACTGTACAGAGACACTGTTTATTCAGCAGGGTGAGGATCACTCACTGTGTAACTGTACAGAGTCACTGTTTATTCAGCAGGGTGAGGATCACTCACTGTGTAACTGTACAGAGTCACTGTTTATTCAGGGTGAGGATCACTCACTGTGTAACTGTACTGAGTCACTGTTTATTCAGCAGGGTGAGGGTCACTCACTGTGTAACTGTACAGAGTCACTGTTTATTCAGCAGGGTGACGATCACTCACTGTGTAACTGTACAGAGTCACTGTTTATTCAGCAGGGTGAGGATCACTCACTGTGTAACTGTGCAGAGTCACTGTTTATTCAGGGTGAGGATCACTCACTGTGTAACTGTACAGAGACACTGTTTATTCAGCAGGGTGAGGATCACTCACTGTGTAACTGTACAGAGTCACTGTTTATTCAGCAGGGTGAGGATCACTCACTGTGTAACTGTACAGAGTCACTATTTATTCAGGGTGAGGATCACTCACTGTGTAACTGTACTGAGTCACTGTTTATTCAGCAGGGTGAGGGTCACTCACTGTGTAACTGTACAGAGTCACTGTTTATTCAGGGTGAGGATCACTCACTGTGTAACTGTACAGAGTCACTGTTTATTCAGCAGGGTGAGGATCACTCACTGTGTAACTGTACAGAGACACTGTTTATTCAGGGTGAGGGTCACTCACTGTGTAACTCTACTGAGTCACTGTTTATTCAGCAGGGTGAGGGTCACTCACTGTGTAACTGTAGAGAGTCACTGTTTATTCAGCAGGGTGACGATCACTCACTGTGTAACTGTACAGAGTCACTGTTTATTCAGCAGGGTGAGGATCACTCACTGTGTAACTGTGCAGAGTCACTGTTTATTCAGGGTGAGGATCACTCACTGTGTAACTGTACAGAGACACTGTTTATTCAGCAGGGTGAGGGTCACACACTGTGTAACTGTAGAGAGTCACTGTTTATTCAGGGTGAGGATCACTCACTGTGTAACTGTACAGAGTCACTGTTTATTCAGGGTGAGGATCACTCACTGTGTAACTGTACAGTGCCACTGTTTATTCAGGGTGAGGGACACTCACTGTGTAACTGTACAGAGTCACTGTTTATTCAGCAGGGTGAGGATCACTCACTGTGTAACTGTACAGAGTCACTGTTTATTCAGCAATGTGAGGATCACTCACTGTGGAACTGTACAGAGTCACTGTTTATTCAGGGTGAGGATCACTCGCTGTGTAACTGTACAGAATCACTGTTTATTCAGGGTGAGGATCATTCACTGTGTAACTGTACAGAGTCACTGTTTATTTAGCAGGGTGAGGATCACTCACTGTGTAACTGTACAGAGTCACTGTTTATTCAGCAGAGTGAGGATCACTCACTGTGAAACTGTACAGAGTCACTGTTTATTCAGCAGGGTGAGGATCACTCACTGTAACTGTACAGAGTCACTGTTTATTCAGGGTGAGGATCACTCACTGTGTAACTGTACAGAGTCACTGTTTATTCAGGGTGAGGATCACTCACTGTGTAACTGTACAGAGTCACTGTTTATTCAGCAGGGTGAGGATCACTCACTGTGTATCTGTACAGAATCACTGTTTATTCAGGGTGAGGATCACTCACTGTGTAACTGTACAGAGTCACTGTTTATTCAGCAGGGTGAGGATCACTCACTGTGTAACTGTACAGAGTCACTGTTTATTCAGCAGGGTGAGGATCACTCACTGTGTAACTGTACAGAGTCACTGTTTATTCAGCAGGGCGAGGGTCACTCACTGTGTAACTGTACAGAGTCACTGTTTATTCAGGGTGAGGATCACTCACTGTGTAACTGTACAGAGTCACTGTTTATTCAGCAGGGTGAGGATCACTCACTGTGTAACTGTACAGAGTCACTGTTTATTCAGCAGGGTGAGGATCACTCACTGTGTAACTGTACAGAGTCACTGTTTATTCAGCAGAGTGAGGATCACTCACTGTGTAACTGTACAGAGTCACTGTTTATTCAGCAGGGTGAGGATCACTCACTGTGTAACTGTACAGAGTCACTGTTTATTCAGCAGGGTGAGGATCACTCACTGTAACTGTACAGAGTCACTGTTTATTCAGGGTGAGGATCACTCACTGTGTAACTGTACAGAGTTACTGTTTATTCAGGGTGAGGATCACTCACTGTGTAACTGTACAGAGTCACTGTTTATTCAGCAGGGTGAGGATCACTCACTGTGTAACTGTACAGAGTCACTGTTTATTCAGCAGGGTGAGGATCACTCACTGTGTAACTGTACAGAGTCACTGTTTATTCAGGGTGACGATCACTCACTGTGTAACTGTACACAGTCACTGTTTATTCAGGGTGAGGATCACTCACTCTGTAACTGTACAGAGTCACTGTTTATTCATGGTGAGGATCACTCACGGTGTAACTGAAGAGAGTCACTGTTTATTCAGTGTGTGGATCATTCACTGTGTAACTGTACAGAGTCACTTTTTATTCAGCAGGGTGGTGATCACTCACTGTGTAACTGTACAGAGTCACTGTTTATTCAGCAGGGTGAGGATCACTCACTGTGGAACTGGACAGAGTCACTGTTTATTCAGGGTGAGGATCACTCACTGTGTAACTGTACAGAGTCACTGTTTATTCAGGGTGAGGATCACTCACTGTGTAACTGTACAGAGTCACTGTTTATTCAGCAGGGTGAGGATCACTCACTGTGTAACTGTACAGAGTCACTGTTTATTCAGGGTGAGAATCACTCACTGTGTAACTGTACCGAGTCACTGTTTATTCACCAGGGTGAGGATCACTCACTGTGTAACTGTACAGAGTCACTGTTTATTCAGCAGGGTGAGGATCACTCACTGTGTAACTGGACAGAGTCACTGTTTATTCAGGGTGAGGATCACTCACTGTGTAACTGTACAGAGTCACTGTTTATTCAGCAGGGTGAGGATCACTCACTGTGTAACTGTACAGAGTCACTGTTTATTCAGCAGGGTGAGGATCACTCACTGTGTAACTGTACAGAGTCACTGTTTATTCAGCAGGGTGAGGATCACTCACTGTGTAACTGTACAGAGTCACTGTTTATTCAGGGTGACGATCACTCACTGTGTAACTGTACACAGTCACTGTTTATTCAGGGTGAGGATCACTCACTCTGTAACTGTACAGAGTCACTGTTTATTCATGGTGACGATCACTCACTGTGTAACTGTACATAGTCACTGTTTATTCAGCAGGGTGAGGATCACTCACTGTGTAACTGTACAGAGTCACTGTTTATTCAGGGTGAGGATCACTCACTGTGTAACTATACAGAGTCACTGTTTATTCAGCAGGGTGAGGATCACTCACTGTGTAACTGTACAGAGTCACTGTTTATTCAGCAGGGTGAGGATCACTCACTGTGTAACTGTACAGAGTCAGTGTTTATTCAGGGTGAGGATCACTCTCTGTGTAACTGTACAGAGTCACTGTTTATTCAGCAGGGTGAGGGTCACTCACTGTGTAACTGTACAGAGTCACTGTTTATTCAGCAGTGTGAGGATCACTCACTGTGTAACTGTACAGAGTCACTGTTTATTCAGCAGGGTGGGGATCACTCACTGTGTAACTGTACAGAGTCACTGTTTATTCAGGGTGAGGGTCACTCACTAACTGTACAGAGTCACTGTGTATTCAGGGTGAGGATCGCTCACTGTGTAACTGTACAGAGTCACTGTTTATTCAGCAGGGTGAGGATCACTCACTGTGTAACTGTACAGAGTCGCTGTTTATTTAGGGTGAGGATCACTCACTGTGTAACTGTACAGAGTCACTGTTTATTCAGCAGGGTGAGGATCACTCACTGTGTAACTGTACAGAGTCACTGTTTATTCTGGGTGAGGGTCATTCACTGTGTAACTGTGCACAGTCACTGTTTATTCAGGGTGAGGATCGCTCACTGTGTAACTGTACAGAATCACTGTTTATTCAGCAGGGTGAGGATCACTCACTGTAACTGTACAGAGTCACTGTTTATTCAGGGTGAGGATCACTCACTGTGTAACTGTACAGAGTCACTGTTTATTCGGCAGGGTGAGCATCACTTACTGTGTAACTGTACAGAGTCACTGTTCATTCAGCAGGGTGAGGATCACTCACTGTGTAACTGTACAGAGTCACTGTTTATTCAGCAGGGTGAGCATCACTCTCTGTGTAACTGTACAGTCACTGTTTATTCAGCAGGGTGAGGGTCACTCACTGTGTAACTGTACAGAGTCACTGTTTATTCAGCAGGGTGAGGATCACTCACTGTGTAACTGTACAGAGTCACTGTTTATTCAGCAGGGTGAGGGTCACACACTGTGTAACTGTACAGAGTCACTGTTTATTCAGCAGGGTGAGGATCACTCACTGTGTAACTGTACAGAGTCACTGTTTATTCAGCAGGGTGAGGATCACTCACTGTGTAACTGTACAGAGCCAGTGTTTATTCAGGGTGAGGATCACTCTCTGTGTAACTGTACAGAGTCACTGTTTATTCAGCAGGGTGAGGGTCACTCACTGTGTAACTGTGCAGAGTCACTGTTTATTCAGGGTGAGGGTCACTCACTGTGTAACTGTACAGAGTCACTGTTTATTCAGCAGGGTGAGGATCACTCACTGTGTAACTTTGCATAGTCACTGTTTATTCAGGGTGAGGGTCACTCACTGTGTAACTGTACAGAGTCACTGTTTATTCAGCAGGGTGAGGGTCACTCACTGTGTAACTGTACAGAGTCACTGTTTATTCAGCAGTGTGAGGATCACTCACTGTGTAACTGTACAGAGTCACTGTTTATTCAGCAGGGTGAGGATCACTCACTGTGTAACTGTACAGAGTCACTGTTTATTCAGCAGGGTGAGGACCACTCACTGTGTAACTGTACAGAGTCACTGTTTATTCAGGGTGAGGGTCACTCACTGTAACTGTACAGAATCACTGTTTATTCAGGGTGAGGATCGCTCACTGTGTAACTGTACAGAGTCACTGTTTATTCAGCAGGGTGAGGATCACTCACTGTGTAACTGTACAGAGTCGCTGTTTATTTAGGGTGAGGATCACTCACTGTGTAACTGTACAGAGTCACTGTTTATTCAGCAGGGTGAGGATCACTCACTGTGTAACTGTACAGAGTCACTGTTTATTCTGGGTGAGGGTCATTCACTGTGTAACTGTGCAGAGTCACTGTTTATTCAGGGTGAGGATCGCTCACTGTGTAACTGTACAGAGTCACTGTTTATTCACAAGGTGAGGATCACTCACTGTGTAACTGTACAGAGTCACTGTTTATTCAGCAGGGTGAGGATCACTCACTGTGTAACTGTACATAGTCAGTGTTTATTCAGGGTGAGGATCACTCTCTGTTTAACTGTACAGAGTCACTGTTTATTCAGCAGGGTGAGGGTCACTCACTGTGTAACAGTACAGAGTCACTGTTTATTCAGGGTGAGGATCACTCACTGTGTAACTGTACAGAGTCACTGTTTATTCAGCAGGGTGAGGATCACTCACTGTGTAACTGTACAGAGTCACTGTTTATTCAGGGTGAGGGTCACTCACTGTGTGACTGTACAGAGTCACTGTTTATTCAGCAGCGTGAGGATCATTCACTGTGTAACTGTACAGAGTCACTGTTTATTCAGCAGGGTGAGGATCGCTCAATGTGTAACTGTACAGAGTCACTGTTTATTCAGCAGGGTGAGGATCACTCACTGTGTAACTGTACAGAGTCACTGTTTATTCTGGGTGAGGGTCATTCACTGTGTAACTGTACAGAGTCACTGTTTATTCAGGGTGAGGGTCACTCATTGTGTAACTGTACAGAGTCACTGTTTATTCAGGGTGAGGATCACTCACTGTGTGACTGTACAGAGTCACTGTTTATTCAGGGTGAGGGTCACTCACTGTGTAACTGTACAGAGTCACTGTTTATTCAGGGTGAGGATCACTCACTGTGTGACTGTACAGAGTCACTGTTTATTCAGGGTGAGGATCATTCACTGTGTAACTGTACAGAGTCACTGTTTATTCAGGGTGAGGATCACTCACTGTGTGACTGTACAGAGTCACTGTTTGTTCAGGGTGAGGATCACTCACTGTGTAACTATACAGAGTCACTGTTTATTCAGCAGGGTGAGGATCACTCACTCTGTAACTGTGCAGAGTCACTGTTTATTCAGCAGGGTGAGGATCACTCACTGTGTAACTGTACAGAGTCACTGTTTATTCAGGGTGAGGGTCACTCACTGTTTATTCAGGGTGAGGATCACTCACTGTGTAACTGTACAGAGTCACTGTTTATTCAGGGTGAGGGTCACTCACTGTAACTGTACAGAGTCACTGTTTATTCAGGGTGAGGATCACTCACTGTGTGACTGTACAGAGTCACTGTTTATTCAGGGTGAGGGTCACTCACTGTGTAACTGTACAGAGTCACTGTTTATTCAGGGTGAGGATCACTCACTGTGTGACTGTACAGAGTCACTGTTTATTCATGGTGAGGATCACTCACTGTGTAACTGTACAGAGTCACTGTTTATTCAGGGTGAGGATCACTCACTGTGTGACTGTACAGAGTGACTGTTTATTCAGGGTGAGGATCACTCACTGTGTAACTGTACAGAGTCACTGTTTATTCAGCAGGGTGAGGATCACTCACTCTGTAACTGTAGAGAGTCACTGTTTATTCAGCAGGGTGAGGATCACTCACTGTGTAACTGTACAGAGTCACTGTTTATTCAGGGTGAGGGTCACTCACTGTGTAACTGTACAGAGTCACTGTTTATTCTGGGTGAGGATCACTCACTGTGTAACTGTACAGAGTCACTGTTTATTAAGCAGGGTGAGGATCACTCACTGTGTAACTGTGCAGAGTCACTGTTTATTCAGGGTGAGGATCGCTCACTGTGTAGCTGTACAGAGTCATTGTTTATTCAGCAGGGTGAGGATCACTCACTGTGTAACTGTACAGAGTCACTGTTTATTCAGGGTGAGGATCACTCACTGTAACTGTACAGAGACACTGTTTATTCAGCAGGGTGAGGATCACTCACTGTGTATCTGTACAGAGTCACTGTTTATTCAGCAGGGTGAGGATCACTCACTGTGTAACTGTACAGAGTCACTGTTTATTCAGGGTGAGGATCACTCACTGTGTAACTGTACTGAGTCACTGTTTATTCAGCAGGGTGAGGGTCACTCACTGTGTAACTGTACAGAGTCACTGTTTATTCAGCAGGGTGACGATCACTCACTGTGTAACTGTACAGAGTCACTGTTTATTCAGCAGGGTGAGGATCACTCACTGTGTAACTGTGCAGAGTCACTGTTTATTCAGGGTAAGGATCGCTCACTGTGTAGCTGTACAGAGTCACTGTTTATTCAGCAGGGTGAGGATCACTCACTGTGTAATTGTACAGAGTCACTGTTTATTCAGGGTGAGGATCACTCACTGTGTAACTGTACAGAGACACTGTTTATTCAGCAGGGTGAGGATCACTCACTGTGTAACTGTACAGAGTCACTGTTTATTCAGCAGGGTGAGGATCACTCACTGTGTAACTGTACAGAGTCACTGTTTATTCAGGGTGAGGATCACTCACTGTGTAACTGTACTGAGTCACTGTTTATTCAGCAGGGTGAGGGTCACTCACTGTGTAACTGTACAGAGTCACTGTTTATTCAGCAGGGTGACGATCACTCACTGTGTAACTGTACAGAGTCACTGTTTATTCAGGGTAAGGATCACTCACTGTGTAACTGTACAGAGTCACTGTTTATTCAGGGTGAGGGTCACTCACTGTGTAACTGTACAGAGTCACTGTTTATTCAGGGTGAGGATCACTCACTGTGTAACTGTACAGAGTCACTGTTTATTCAGCAGGGTGAGGATCACTCACTGTGTAACTGTACAGAGTCACTGTTTATTCAGCAATGTGAGGATCACTCACTGTGGAACTGTACAGAGCCACTGTTTATTCAGGGTGAGGATCACTCGCTGTGTAACTGTACAGAATCACTGTTTATTCAGGGTGAGGATCATTCACTGTGTAACTGTACAGAGTCACTGTTTATTTAGCAGGGTGAGGATCACTCACTGTGTAACTGTACAGAGTCACTGTTTATTCAGCAGAGTGAGGATCACTCACTGTGAAACTGTACAGAGTCACTGTTTATTCAGCAGGGTGAGGATCACTCACTGTAACTGTACAGAGTCACTGTTTATTCAGGGTGAGGATCACTCACTGTGTAACTGTACAGAGTCACTGTTTATTCAGGGTGAGGATCACTCACTGTGTAACTGTACAGAGTCACTGTTTATTCAGCAGGGTGAGGATCACTCACTGTGTATCTGTACAGAATCACTGTTTATTCAGGGTGAGGATCACTCACTGTGTAACTGTACAGAGTCACTGTTTATTCAGCAGGGTGAGGATCACTCACTGTGTAACTGTACAGAGTCACTGTTTATTCAGCAGGGTGAGGATCACTCACTGTGTAACTGTACAGAGTCACTGTTTATTCAGCAGGGCGAGGGTCACTCACTGTGTAACTGTACAGAGTCACTGTTTATTCAGGGTGAGGATCACTCACTGTGTAACTGTACAGAGTCACTGTTTATTCAGCAGGGTGAGGATCACTCACTGTGTAACTGTACAGAGTCACTGTTTATTCAGCAGGGTGAGGATCACTCACTGTGTAACTGTACAGAGTCACTGTTTATTCAGCAGAGTGAGGATCACTCACTGTGTAACTGTACAGAGTCACTGTTTATTCAGCAGGGTGAGGATCACTCACTGTGTAACTGTACAGAGTCACTGTTTATTCAGCAGGGTGAGGATCACTCACTGTAACTGTACAGAGTCACTGTTTATTCAGGGTGAGGATCACTCACTGTGTAACTGTACAGAGTTACTGTTTATTCAGGGTGAGGATCACTCACTGTGTAACTGTACAGAGTCACTGTTTATTCAGCAGGGTGAGGATCACTCACTGTGTAACTGTACAGAGTCACTGTTTATTCAGCAGGGTGAGGATCACTCACTGTGTAACTGTACAGAGTCACTGTTTATTCAGGGTGACGATCACTCACTGTGTAACTGTACACAGTCACTGTTTATTCAGGGTGAGGATCACTCACTCTGTAACTGTACAGAGTCACTGTTTATTCATGGTGAGGATCACTCACGGTGTAACTGAAGAGAGTCACTGTTTATTCAGTGTGAGGATCATTCACTGTGTAACTGTACAGAGTCACTGTTTATTCAGCAGGGTGTGGATCACTCACTGTGTAACTGTACAGTGTCACTTTTTATTCAGCAGGGTGGTGATCACTCACTGTGTAACTGTACAGAGTCACTGTTTATTCAGCAGGGTGAGGATCACTCACTGTGGAACTGTACAGAGTCACTGTTTATTCAGGGTGAGGATCACTCACTGTGTAACTGTACAGAGTCACTGTTTATTCAGGGTGAGGATCACTCACTGTGTAACTGTACAGAGTCACTGTTTATTCAGCAGGGTGAGGATCACTCACTGTGTAACTGTACAGAGTCACTGTTTATTCAGGGTGAGAATCACTCACTGTGTAACTGTACCGAGTCACTGTTTATTCACCAGGGTGAGGATCACTCACTGTGTAACTGTACAGAGTCACTGTTTATTCAGCAGGGTGAGGATCACTCACTGTGTAACTGGACAGAGTCACTGTTTATTCAGGGTGAGGATCACTCACTGTGTAACTGTACAGAGTCACTGTTTATTCAGCAGGGTGAGGATCACTCACTGTGTAACTGTACAGAGTCACTGTTTATTCAGCAGGGTGAGGATCACTCACTGTGTAACTGTACAGAGTCACTGTTTATTCAGCAGGGTGAGGATCACTCACTGTGTAACTGTACAGAGTCACTGTTTATTCAGGGTGACGATCACTCACTGTGTAACTGTACACAGTCACTGTTTATTCAGGGTGAGGATCACTCACTCTGTAACTGTACAGAGTCACTGTTTATTCATGGTGACGATCACTCACTGTGTAACTGTACAGAGTCACTGTTTATTCAGCAGGGTGAGGATCACTCACTGTGTAACTGTACAGAGTCACTGTTTATTCAGGGTGAGGATCACTCACTGTGTAACTATACAGAGTCACTGTTTATTCAGCAGGGTGAGGATCACTCACTGTGTAACTGTACAGAGTCACTGTTTATTCAGCAGGGTGAGGATCACTCACTGTGTAACTGTACAGAGTCAGTGTTTATTCAGGGTGAGGATCACTCTCTGTGTAACTGTACAGAGTCACTGTTTATTCAGCAGGGTGAGGGTCACTCACTGTGTAACTGTACAGAGTCACTGTTTATTCAGCAGTGTGAGGATCACTCACTGTGTAACTGTACAGAGTCACTGTTTATTCAGCAGGGTGGGGATCACTCACTGTGTAACTGTACAGAGTCACTGTTTATTCAGGGTGAGGGTCACTCACTAACTGTACAGAGTCACTGTGTATTCAGGGTGAGGATCGCTCACTGTGTAACTGTACAGAGTCACTGTTTATTCAGCAGGGTGAGGATCACTCACTGTGTAACTGTACAGAGTCGCTGTTTATTTAGGGTGAGGATCACTCACTGTGTAACTGTACAGAGTCACTGTTTATTCAGCAGGGTGAGGATCACTCACTGTGTAACTGTACAGAGTCACTGTTTATTCTGGGTGAGGGTCATTCACTGTGTAACTGTGCACAGTCACTGTTTATTCAGGGTGAGGATCGCTCACTGTGTAACTGTACAGAATCACTGTTTATTCAGCAGGGTGAGGATCACTCACTGTAACTGTACAGAGTCACTGTTTATTCAGGGTGAGGATCACTCACTGTGTAACTGTACAGAGTCACTGTTTATTCGGCAGGGTGAGCATCACTGACTGTGTAACTGTACAGAGTCACTGTTCATTCAGCAGGGTGAGGATCACTCACTGTATAACTGTACAGAGTCACTGTTTATTCAGCAGGGTGAGCATCACTCTCTGTGTAACTGTACAGTCACTGTTTATTCAGCAGGGTGAGGGTCACTCACTGTGTAACTGTACAGAGTCACTGTTTATTCAGCAGGGTGAGGATCACTCACTGTGTAACTGTACAGAGTCACTGTTTATTCAGCAGGGTGAGGGTCACACACTGTGTAACTGTACAGAGTCACTGTTTATTCAGCAGGGTGAGGATCACTCACTGTGTAACTGTACAGAGTCACTGTTTATTCAGCAGGGTGAGGATCACTCACTGTGTAACTGTACAGAGTCAGTGTTTATTCAGGGTGAGGATCACTCTCTGTGTAACTGTACAGAGTCACTGTTTATTCAGCAGGGTGAGGGTCACTCACTGTGTAACTGTGCAGAGTCACTGTTTATTCAGGGTGAGGGTCACTCACTGTGTAACTGTACAGAGTCACTGTTTATTCAGCAGGGTGAGGATCACTCACTGTGTAACTTTGCATAGTCACTGTTTATTCAGGGTGAGGGTCACTCACTGTGTAACTGTACAGAGTCACTGTTTATTCAGCAGGGTGAGGGTCACTCACTGTGTAACTGTACAGAGTCACTGTTTATTCAGCAGTGTGAGGATCACTCACTGTGTAACTGTACAGAGTCACTGTTTATTCAGCAGGGTGAGGATCACTCACTGTGTAACTGTACAGAGTCACTGTTTATTCAGCAGGGTGAGGACCACTCACTGTGTAACTGTACAGAGTCACTGTTTATTCAGGGTGAGGGTCACTCACTGTAACTGTACAGAATCACTGTTTATTCAGGGTGAGGATCGCTCACTGTGTAACTGTACAGAGTCACTGTTTATTCAGCAGGGTGAGGATCACTCACTGTGTAACTGTACAGAGTCGCTGTTTATTTAGGGTGAGGATCACTCACTGTGTAACTGTACAGAGTCACTGTTTATTCAGCAGGGTGAGGATCACTCACTGTGTAACTGTACAGAGTCACTGTTTATTCTGGGTGAGGGTCATTCACTGTGTAACTGTGCAGAGTCACTGTTTATTCAGGGTGAGGATCGCTCACTGTGTAACTGTACAGAGTCACTGTTTATTCACAAGGTGAGGATCACTCACTGTGTAACTGTACAGAGTCACTGTTTATTCAGCAGGGTGAGGATCACTCACTGTGTAACTGTACATAGTCAGTGTTTATTCAGGGTGAGGATCACTCTCTGTTTAACTGTACAGAGTCACTGTTTATTCAGCAGGGTGAGGGTCACTCACTGTGTAACAGTACAGAGTCACTGTTTATTCAGGGTGAGGATCACTCACTGTGTAACTGTACAGAGTCACTGTTTATTCAGCAGGGTGAGGATCACTCACTGTGTAACTGTACAGAGTCACTGTTTATTCAGGGTGAGGGTCACTCACTGTGTGACTGTACAGAGTCACTGTTTATTCAGCACCGTGAGGATCATTCACTGTGTAACTGTACAGAGTCACTGTTTATTCAGCAGGGTGAGGATCGCTCAATGTGTAACTGTACAGAGTCACTGTTTATTCAGCAGGGTGAGGATCACTCACTGTGTAACTGTACAGAGTCACTGTTTATTCTGGGTGAGGGTCATTCACTGTGTAACTGTACAGAGTCACTGTTTATTCAGGGTGAGGGTCACTCATTGTGTAACTGTACAGAGTCACTGTTTATTCAGGGTGAGGGTCACTCACTGTGTGACTGTACAGAGTCACTGTTTATTCAGGGTGAGGGTCACTCACTGTGTAACTGTACAGAGTCACTGTTTATTCAGGGTGAGGATCACTCACTGTGTGACTGTACAGAGTCACTGTTTATTCAGGGTGAGGATCACTCACTGTGTAACTGTACAGAGTCACTGTTTATTCAGGGTGAGGATCACTCACTGTGTGACTGTACAGAGTCACTGTTTGTTCAGGGTGAGGATCACTCACTGTGTAACTATACAGAGTCACTGTTTATTCAGCAGGGTGAGGATCACTCACTCTGTAACTGTGCAGAGTCACTGTTTATTCAGCAGGGTGAGGATCACTCACTGTGTAACTGTACAGAGTCACTGTTTATTCAGGGTGAGGGTCACTCACTGTTTATTCAGGGTGAGGATCACTCACTGTGTAACTGTACAGAGTCACTGTTTATTCAGGGTGAGGGTCACTCACTGTAACTGTACAGAGTCACTGTTTATTCAGGGTGAGGATCACTCACTGTGTGACTGTACAGAGTCACTGTTTATTCAGGGTGAGGGTCACTCACTGTGTAACTGTACAGAGTCACTGTTTATTCAGGGTGAGGATCACTCACTGTGTGACTGTACAGAGTCACTGTTTATTCATGGTGAGGATCACTCACTGTGTAACTGTACAGAGTCACTGTTTATTCAGGGTGAGGATCACTCACTGTGTGACTGTACAGAGTGACTGTTTATTCAGGGTGAGGATCACTCACTGTGTAACTGTACAGAGTCACTGTTTATTCAGCAGGGTGAGGATCACTCACTCTGTAACTGTAGAGAGTCACTGTTTATTCAGCAGGGTGAGGATCACTCACTGTGTAACTGTACAGAGTCACTGTTTATTCAGGGTGAGGGTCACTCACTGTGTAACTGTACAGAGTCACTGTTTATTCAGGGTGAGGATCACTCACTGTGTAACTGTACAGAGTCACTGTTTATTAAGCAGGGTGAGGATCACTCACTGTGTAACTGTGCAGAGTCACTGTTTATTCAGGGTGAGGATCGCTCACTGTGTAGCTGTACAGAGTCATTGTTTATTCAGCAGGGTGAGGATCACTCACTGTGTAACTGTACAGAGTCACTGTTTATTCAGGGTGAGGATCACTCACTGTAACTGTACAGAGACACTGTTTATTCAGCAGGGTGAGGATCACTCACTGTGTATCTGTACAGAGTCACTGTTTATTCAGCAGGGTGAGGATCACTCACTGTGTAACTGTACAGAGTCACTGTTTATTCAGGGTGAGGATCACTCACTGTGTAACTGTACTGAGTCACTGTTTATTCAGCAGGGTGAGGGTCACTCACTGTGTAACTGTACAGAGTCACTGTTTATTCAGCAGGGTGACGATCACTCACTGTGTAACTGTACAGAGTCACTGTTTATTCAGCAGGGTGAGGATCACTCACTGTGTAACTGTGCAGAGTCACTGTTTATTCAGGGTAAGGATCGCTCACTGTGTAGCTGTACAGAGTCACTGTTTATTCAGCAGGGTGAGGATCACTCACTGTGTAATTGTACAGAGTCACTGTTTATTCAGGGTGAGGATCACTCACTGTGTAACTGTACAGAGACACTGTTTATTCAGCAGGGTGAGGATCACTCACTGTGTAACTGTACAGAGTCACTGTTTATTCAGCAGGGTGAGGATCACTCACTGTGTAACTGTACAGAGTCACTGTTTATTCAGGGTGAGGATCACTCACTGTGTAACTGTACTGAGTCACTGTTTATTCAGCAGGGTGAGGGTCACTCACTGTGTAACTGTACAGAGTCACTGTTTATTCAGCAGGGTGACGATCACTCACTGTGTAACTGTACAGAGTCACTGTTTATTCAGGGTAAGGATCACTCACTGTGTAACTGTACAGAGTCACTGTTTATTCAGGGTGAGGGTCACTCACTGTGTAACTGTACAGAGTCACTGTTTATTCAGGGTGAGGATCACTCACTGTGTAACTGTACAGAGTCACTGTTTATTCAGCAGGGTGAGGATCACTCACTGTGTAACTGTACAGAGTCACTGTTTATTCGGCAGGGTGAGCATCACTTACTGTGTAACTGTACAGAGTCACTGTTTACTCAGCAGGGTGAGGATCACTCACTGTGTAACTGTACAGAGTCACTGTTTATTCAGCAGGGTGAGCATCACTCTCTGTGTAACTGTACAGAGTCACTGTTTATTCAGCAGGGTGAGGATCACTCACTGTGTAACTGTACAGAGTCACTGTTTATTCAGCAGGGTGAGGATCACTCACTGTGTAACTGTACAGAGACACTGTTTATTCAGGGTGAGGGTCACTCACTGTGTAACTGTACAGAGTCACTGTTTATTCAGCAGGGTGAGGGTCACACACTGTGTAACTGTAGAGAGTCACTGTTTATTCAGGGTGAGGATCTCTCACTGTGTAACTGTACAGAGTCACTGTTTATTCAGGGTGAGGATCACTCACTGTGTAACTGTACAGTGCCACTGTTTATTCAGGGTGAGGGACACTCACTGTGTAACTGTACAGAGTCACTGTTTATTCAGCAGGGTGAGGATCACTCACTGTGGAACTGTACAGAGTCACTGTTTATTCAGGGTAAGGATCGCTCACTGTGTAGCTGTACAGAGTCACTGTTTATTCAGCAGGGTGAGGATCACTCACTGTGTAACTGTACAGAGTCACTGTTTATTCAGCAGGGTGAGGATCACTCACTCTGTAACTGTAGAGAGTCACTGTTTATTCAGCAGGGTGAGGATCACTCACTGTGTAACTGTACAGAGTCACTGTTTATTCAGGGTGAGGGTCACTCACTGTGTAACTGTACAGAGTCACTGTTTATTCAGGGTGAGGATCACTCACTGTGTAACTGTACAGAGTCACTGTTTATTCAGCAGGGTGAGGATCACTCACTGTGTAACTGTGCAGAGTCACTGTTTATTCAGGGTGAGGATCGCTCACTGTGTAGCTGTACAGAGTCATTGTTTATTCAGCAGGGTGAGGATCACTCACTGTGTAACTGTACAGAGTCACTGTTTATTCAGGGTGAGGATCACTCACTGTAACTGTACAGAGACACTGTTTATTCAGCAGGGTGAGGATCACTCACTGTGTAACTGTTCAGAGTCACTGTTTATTCAGCAGGGTGAGGATCACTCACTGTGTAACTGTACAGAGTCACTGTTTATTCAGGGTGAGGATCACTCACTGTGTAACTGTACTGAGTCACTGTTTATTCAGCAGGGTGAGGGTCACTCACTGTGTAACTGTACAGAGTCACTGTTTATTCAGCAGGGTGACGATCACTCACTGTGTAACTGTACAGAGTCACTGTTTATTCAGCAGGGTGAGGATCACTCACTGTGTAACTGTGCAGAGTCACTGTTTATTCAGGGTAAGGATCGCTCACTGTGTAGCTGTACAGAGTCACTGTTTATTCAGCAGGGTGAGGATCACTCACTGTGTAATTGTACAGAGTCACTGTTTATTCAGGGTGAGGATCACTCACTGTGTAACTGTACAGAGACACTGTTTATTCAGCAGGGTGAGGATCACTCACTGTGTAACTGTACAGAGTCACTGTTTATTCAGCAGGGTGAGGATCACTCACTGTGTAACTGTACAGAGTCACTGTTTATTCAGGGTGAGGATCACTCACTGTGTAACTGTACTGAGTCACTGTTTATTCAGCAGGGTGAGGGTCACTCACTGTGTAACTGTACAGAGTCACTGTTTATTCAGCAGGGTGACGATCACTCACTGTGTAACTGTACAGAGTCACTGTTTATTCAGGGTAAGGATCACTCACTGTGTAACTGTACAGAGTCACTGTTTATTCAGGGTGAGGGTCACTCACTGTGTAACTGTACAGAGTCACTGTTTATTCAGGGTGAGGATCACTCACTGTGTAACTGTACAGAGTCACTGTTTATTCAGCAGGGTGAGGATCACTCACTGTGTAACTGTACAGAGTCACTGTTTATTCGGCAGGGTGAGCATCACTTACTGTGTAACTGTACAGAGTCACTGTTTACTCAGCAGGGTGAGGATCACTCACTGTGTAACTGTACAGAGTCACTGTTTATTCAGCAGGGTGAGCATCACTCTCTGTGTAACTGTACAGAGTCACTGTTTATTCAGCAGGGTGAGGATCACTCACTGTGTAACTGTACAGAGTCACTGTTTATTCAGCAGGGTGAGGATCACTCACTGTGTAACTGTACAGAGTCACTGTTTATTCAGCAGGGTGAGGATCACTCACTGTGTAACTGTACAGAGACACTGTTTATTCAGGGTGAGGGTCACTCACTGTGTAACTGTACAGAGTCACTGTTTATTCAGCAGGGTGAGGGTCACACACTGTGTAACTGTAGAGAGTCACTGTTTATTCAGGGTGAGGATCACTCACTGTGTAACTGTACAGAGTCACTGTTTATTCAGGGTGAGGATCACTCACTGTGTAACTGTACAGTGCCACTGTTTATTCAGGGTGAGGGACACTCACTGTGTAACTGTACAGAGTCACTGTTTATTCAGCAGGGTGAGGATCACTCACTGTGGAACTGTACAGAGTCACTGTTTATTCAGGGTGAGGATCACTCACTGTGTAACTGTACAGAATCACTGTTTATTCAGGGTGAGGATCACTCACTGTGTAACTGTACAGAGTCACTGTTTATTTAGCAGGGTGAGGATCACTCACTGTGTAACTGTACAGAGTCACTGTTTATTCAGCAGAGTGAGGATCACTCACTGTGTAACTGTACAGAGTTACTGTTTATTCAGCAGGGTGAGGATCACTCACTGTAACTGTACAGAGTCACTGTTTATTCAGGGTGAGGATCACTCACTGTGTAACTGTACAGAGTCACTGTTTATTCAGGGTGAGGATCACTCACTGTGTAACTGTACAGAGTCACTGTTTATTCAGCAGGGTGAGGATCACTCACTGTGTATCTGTACAGAATCACTGTTTATTCAGGGTGAGGATCACTCACTGTGTAACTGTACAGAGTCACTGTTTATTCAGCAGGGTGAGGATCACTCACTGTGTAACTGTACAGAGTCACTGTTTATTCAGCAGGGTGAGGATCACTCACTGTGTAACTGTACAGAGTCACTGTTTATTCAGCAGGGCGAGGGTCACTCACTGTGTAACTGTACAGAGTCACTGTTTATTCAGGGTGAGGATCACTCACTGTGTAACTGTACAGAGTCACTGTTTATTCAGCAGGGTGAGGATCACTCACTGTGTAACTGTACAGAGTCACTGTTTATTCAGCAGGGTGAGGATCACTCACTGTGTAACTGTACAGAGTCACTGTTTATTCAGCAGGGTGAGGATCACGCACTGTAACTGTACAGAGTCACTGTTTATTCAGGGTGAGGATCACTCACTGTGTAACTGTACAGAGTTACTGTTTATTCAGGGTGAGGATCACTCACTGTGTAACTGTACAGAGTCACTGTTTATTCAGCAGGGTGAGGATCACTCACTGTGTAACTGTACAGAGTCACTGTTTATTCAGCAGGGTGAGGATCACTCACTGTGTAACTGTACAGAGTCACTGTTTATTCAGGGTGACGATCACTCACTGTGTAACTGTACACAGTCACTGTTTATTCAGGGTGAGGATCACTCACTCTGTAACTGTACAGAGTCACTGTTTATTCATGGTGAGGATCACTCACTGTGTAACTGTACAGAGTCACTGTTTATTCAGGGTGAGGATCACTCACTGTGTAACTGTACAGAGTCACTGTTTATTCAGCAGGGTGAGGATCACTCACTGTGTAACTGTACAGAGTCACTGTTTATTCAGCAGGGTGAGGATCACTCACTGTGTAACTGTACAGAGTCACTGTTTATTCAGGGTGAGAATCACTCACTGTGTAACTGTACAGAGTCACTGTTTATTCAGCAGGGTGAGGATCACTCACTGTGTAACTGTACAGAGTCACTGTTTATTCAGCAGGGTGAGGATCACTCACTGTGTAACTGTACAGAGTCACTGTTTGTTCAGCAGGGTGAGGGTCACTCACTGTGTAACTACACAGAGTCACTGTTATTCAGCAGGGTGAGGGTCACTCACTGTGTAACTACACAGAGTCACTGTTTATTCAGGGTGAGGATCACTCACTGTGTAACTGTACAGAGTCACTGTTTATTCAGGGTGAGGATCACTCACTGTGTGACTGTACAGAGTCACTGTTTATTCAGCAGCGTGAGGATCATTCACTGTGTAACTGTACAGAGTCACTGTTAATTCAGCAGGGTGAGGATCACTCACTGTGTAACTGTACAGAGTCACTGTTTATTCAGCAGGGTGAGGATCGCTCAATGTGTAACTGTACAGAGTCACTGTTTATTCTGCAGGGTGAGGATCACTCACTGTGTAACTGTACAGAGTCACTGTTTATTCTGGGTGAGGGTCATTCACTGTGTAACTGTGCAGAGTCACTGTTTATTCAGGGTGAGGATCGCTCACTGTGTAACTGTACAGAGTCACTGTTTATTCAGCAGGGTGAGGATCACTCACTGTAACTGTACAGAGTCACTGTTTATTCAGGGTGAGGATCACTCACTGTGTAACTGTACAGAGTCACTGTTTATTCAGGGTGAGGGTCACTCACTGTGTAACTGTACAGAGTCACTGTTTATTTAGGGTGAGGATCACTCACTGTGTGACTGTACAGAGTCACTGTTTATTCAGGGTGAGAGTCACTCACTGTGTAACTGTACAGAGTCACTGTTTATTCAGGGTGAGGATCACTCACTGTGTGACTGTACAGAGTCACTGTTTATTCAGGGTGAGGATCACTCACTGTGTAACTGTACAGAGTCACTGTTTATTCAGGGTGAGGATCACTCACTGTGTGACTGTACAGAGTCACTGTTTATTCAGGGTGAGGATCACTCACTGTGTAACTATACAGAGTCACTGTTTATTCAGCAGGGTGAGGATCACTCACTCTGTAACTGTACAGAGTCACTGTTTATTCAGCAGGGTGAGGATCACTCACTGTGTAACTGTACAGAGTCACTGTTTATTCAGGGTGAGGGTCACTCACTGTTTATTCAGGGTGAGGATCACTCACTGTGTAACTGTACAGAGTCACTGTTTATTCAGGGTGAGGGTCACTCACTGTAACTGTACAGAGTCACTGTTTATTCAGGGTGAGGATCACTCACTGTGTGACTGTACAGAGTCACTGTTTATTCAGGGTGAGGGTCACTCACTGTAACTGTACAGAGTCACTGTTTATTCAGGGTGAGGATCACTCACTGTGTGACTGTACAGAGTCACTGTTTATTCAGGGTGAGGATCACTCACTGTGTAACTGTACAGAGTCACTGTTTATTCAGGGTGAGGATCACTCACTGTGTGACTGTACAGAGTCACTGTTTATTCAGGGTGAGGATCACTCACTGTGTAACTGTACAGAGTCACTGTTTATTCAGCAGGGTGAGGATCACTCACTCTGTAACTGTACAGAGTCACTGTTTATTCAGCAGGGTGAGGATCACTCACTGTGTAACTGTACAGAGTCACTGTTTATTCAGGGTGAGGGTCACTCACTGTGTAACTGTACAGAGTCACTGTTTATTCAGGGTGAGGATCACTCACTGTGTAACTGTACAGAGTCACTGTTTAGTCAGCAGGGTGAGGATCACTCACTGTGTAACTGTGCAGAGTCACTGTTTATTCAGGGTGAGGTTCGCTCACTGTGTAGCTGTACAGAGTCACTGTTTATTCAGCAGGGTGAGGATCACTCACTGTGTAACTGTACAGAGTCACTGTTTATTCAGGGTGAGGATCACTCACTGTGTAACTGTACAGAGACACTGTTTATTCAGCAGGGTGAGGATCACTCACTGTGTAACTGTACAGAGTCACTGTTTATTCAGCAGGGTGAGGATCACTCACTGTGTAACTGTACAGAGTCACTGTTTATTCAGGGTGAGGATCACTCACTGTGTAACTGTACTGAGTCACTCTTTATTCAGCAGGGTGAGGGTCACTCACTGTGTAACTGTACAGAGTCACTGTTTATTCAGCAGGGTGACGATCACTCACTGTGTAACTGTACAGAGTCACTGTTTATTCAGGGTGAGGATCACTCACTGTGTAACTGTACAGAGTCACTGTTTATTCAGGGTGAGGGTCACTCACTGTGTAACTGTACAGAGTCACTGTTTATTCAGGGTGAGGATCACTCACTGTGTAACTGTACAGAGACACTGTTTATTCAGCAGGGTGAGGATCACTCACTGTGTAACTGTACAGAGTCACTGTTTATTCAGCAGGGTGAGGATCACTCACTGTGTAACTGTACAGAGTCACTGTTTATTCGGCAGGGTGAGCATCACTTACTGTGTAACTGTACAGAGTCACTGTTTATTCAGCAGGGTGAGGATCACTCACTGTGTAACTGTGCAGAGTCACTGTTTATTCAGGGTAAGGATCGCTCACTGTGTAGCTGTACAGAGTCACTGTTTATTCAGCAGGGTGAGGATCACTCACTGTGTAATTGTACAGAGTCACTGTTTATTCAGGGTGAGGATCACTCACTGTGTAACTGTACAGAGACACTGTTTATTCAGCAGGGCGAGGATCACTCACTGTGTAACTGTACAGAGTCACTGTTTATTCAGCAGGGTGACGATCACTCACTATGTAACTGTACAGAGTCACTGTTTATTCAGGGTAAGGATCACTCACTGTGTAACTGTGCAGAGTCACTGTTTATTCAGGGTGAGGGTCACTCACTGTGTAACTGTACAGAGTCACTGTTTATTCAGGGTGAGGATCACTCACTGTGTAACTGTACAGAGTCACTGTTTATTCAGCAGGGTGAGGATCACTCACTGTGTAACTGTACAGAGTCACTGTTTATTCGGCAGGGTGAGCATCACTTACTGTGTAACTGTACAGAGTCACTGTTTACTCAGCAGGGTGAGGATCACTCACTGTGTAACTGTACAGAGTCACTGTTTATTCAGCAGGGTGAGCATCACTCTCTGTGTAACTGTACAGAGTCACTGTTTATTCAGCAGGGTGAGGATCACTCACTGTGTAACTGTACAGAGTCACTGTTTATTCAGCAGGGTGAGGATCACTCACTGTGTAACTGTACAGAGTCACTGTTTATTCAGCAGGGTGAGGATCACTCACTGTGTAACTGTACAGAGACACTGTTTATTCAGGGTGAGGGTCACTCACTGTGTAACTGTACAGAGTCACTGTTTATTCAGCAGGGTGAGGGTCACACACTGTGTAACTGTAGAGAGTCACTGTTTATTCAGGGTGAGGATCACTCACTGTGTAACTGTACAGAGTCACTGTTTATTCAGGGTGAGGATCACTCACTGTGTAACTGTACAGTGCCACTGTTTATTCAGGGTGAGGGACACTCACTGTGTAACTGTACAGAGTCACTGTTTATTCAGCAGGGTGAGGATCACTCACTGTGGAACTGTACAGAGTCACTGTTTATTCAGTGTGAGGATCACTCACTGTGTAACTGTACAGAATCACTGTTTATTCAGGGTGAGGATCACTCACTGTGTAACTGTACAGAGTCACTGTTTATTTAGCAGGGTGAGGATCACTCACTGTGTAACTGTACAGAGTCACTGTTTATTCAGCAGAGTGAGGATCACTCACTGTGTAACTGTACAGAGTCACTGTTTATTCAGCAGGGTGAGGATCACTCACTGTAACTGTACAGAGTCACTGTTTATTCAGGGTGAGGATCACTCACTGTGTAACTGTACAGAGTCACTGTTTATTCAGGGTGAGGATCACTCACTGTGTAACTGTACAGAGTCACTGTTTATTCAGCAGGGTGAGGATCACTCACTGTGTATCTGTACAGAATCACTGTTGATTCAGGGTGAGGATCACTCACTGTGTAACTGTACAGAGTCACTGTTTATTCAGCAGAGTGAGGATCACTCACTGTGTAACTGTACAGAGTCACTGTTTATTCAGCAGGGTGAGGATCACTCACTGTGTAACTGTACAGAGTCACTGTTTATTCAGCAGGGCGAGGGTCACTCACTGTGTAACTGTACAGAGTCACTGTTTATTCAGGGTGAGGATCACTCACTGTGTAACTGTACAGAGTCACTGTTTATTCAGCAGGGTGAGGATCACTCACTGTGTAACTGTACAGAGTCACTGTTTATTCAGCAGGGTGAGGATCACTCACTGTGTAACTGTACAGAGTCACTGTTTATGCAGCAGGGTGAGGATCACTCACTGTAACTGTACAGAGTCACTGTTTATTCAGGGTGAGGATCACTCACTGTGTAACTGTACAGAGTTACTGTTTATTCAGGGTGAGGATCACTCACTGTGTAACTGTACAGAGTCACTGTTTATTCAGCAGGGTGAGGATCACTCACTGTGTAACTGTACAGAGTCACTGTTTATTCAGCAGGGTGAGGATCACTCACTGTGTAACTGTACAGAGTCACTGTTTATTCAGGGTGAGGATCACTCACTGTGTAACTGTACAGAGTCACTGTTTATTCAGGGTGAGGGTCACTCACTGTGTAACTGTACAGAGTCACTGTTTATTCAGGGTGAGGATCACTCACTGTGTGACTGTACAGAGTCACTGTTTATTCAGGGTGAGAGTCACTCACTGTGTAACTGTGCAGAGTCACTGTTTATTCAGGGTGAGGATCACTCACTGTGTGACTGTACAGAGTCACTTTTTATTCAGGGTGAGGATCACTCACTGTGTAACTGTACAGAGTCACTGTTTATTCAGGGTGAGGATCACTCACTGTGTGACTGTACAGAGTCACTGTTTATTCAGGGTGAGGATCACTCACTGTGTAACTATACAGAGTCACTGTTTATTCAGCAGGGTGAGGATCACTCACTCTGTAACTGTACAGAGTCACTGTTTATTCAGCAGGGTGAGGATCACTCACTGTGTAACTGTACAGAGTCACTGTTTATTCAGGGTGAGGGTCACTCACTGTTTATTCAGGGTGAGGATCACTCACTGTGTAACTGTACAGAGTCACTGTTTATTCAGGGTGAGGGTCACTCACTGTAACTGTACAGAGTCACTGTTTATTCAGGGTGAGGATCACTCACTGTGTGACTGTACAGAGTCACTGTTTATTCAGGGTGAGGGTCACTCACTGTAACTGCACAGAGTCACTGTTTATTCAGGGTGAGGATCACTCACTGTGTGACTGTACAGAGTCACTGTTTATTCAGGGTGAGGATCACTCACTGTGTAACTGTACAGAGTCACTGTTTATTCAGCAGGGTGAGGATCACTCACTGTGTAACTGTACAGAGTCACTGTTTATTCAGCAGGGTGAGGATCACTCACTGTGTAACTGTACAGAGTCACTGTTTATTCAGGGTGAGAATCACTCACTGTGTAACTGTACAGAGTCACTGTTTATTCAGCAGGGTGAGGATCACTCACTGTGTAACTGTACAGAGTCACTGTTTATTCAGCAGGGTGAGGATCACTCACTGTGTAACTGTACAGAGTCACTGTTTATTCAGCAGGGTGAGGGTCACTCACTGTGTAACTACACAGAGTCACTGTTATTCAGCAGGGTGAGGGTCACTCACTGTGTAACTACACAGAGTCACTGTTTATTCAGGGTGAGGATCACTCACTGTGTAACTGTACAGAGTCACTGTTTATTCAGGGTGAGGATCACTCACTGTGTGACTGTACAGAGTCACTGTTTATTCAGCAGCGTGAGGATCATTCACTGTGTAACTGTACAGAGTCACTGTTAATTCAGCAGGGTGAGGATCACTCACTGTGTAACTGTACAGAGTCACTGTTTATTCAGCAGGGTGAGGATCGCTCAATGTGTAACTGTACAGAGTCACTGTTTATTCAGCAGGGTGAGGATCACTCACTGTGTAACTGTACAGAGTCACTGTTTATTCTGGGTGAGGGTCATTCACTGTGTAACTGTGCAGAGTCACTGTTTATTCAGGGTGAGGATCGCTCACTGTGTAACTGTACAGAGTCACTGTTTATTCAGCAGGGTGAGGATCACTCACTGTAACTGTACAGAGTCACTGTTTATTCAGGGTGAGGATCACTCACTGTGTAACTGTACAGAGTCACTGTTTATTCAGGGTGAGGGTCACTCACTGTGTAACTGTACAGAGTCACTGTTTATTTAGGGTGAGGATCACTCACTGTGTGACTGTACAGAGTCACTGTTTATTCAGGGTGAGAGTCACTCACTGTGTAACTGTACAGAGTCACTGTTTATTCAGGGTGAGGATCACTCACTGTGTGACTGTACAGAGTCACTGTTTATTCAGGGTGAGGATCACTCACTGTGTAACTATACAGAGTCACTGTTTATTCAGCAGGGTGAGGATCACTCACTCTGTAACTGTGCAGAGTCACTGTTTATTCAGGGTGAGGGTCACTCACTGTTTATTCAGGGTGAGGATCACTCACTGTGTAACTGTACAGAGTCACTGTTTATTCAGGGTGAGGGTCACTCACTGTAACTGTACAGAGTCACTGTTTATTCAGGGTGAGGATCACTCACTGTGTGACTGTACAGAGTCACTGTTTATTCAGGGTGAGGGTCACTCACTGTAACTGTACAGAGTCACTGTTTATTCAGGGTGAGGATCACTCACTGTGTGACTGTACAGAGTCACTGTTTATTCAGGGTGAGGATCACTCACTGTGTAACTGTACAGAGTCACTGTTTATTCAGGGTGAGGATCACTCACTGTGTGACTGTACAGAGTCACTGTTTATTCAGGGTGAGGATCACTCACTGTGTAACTGTACAGAGTCACTGTTTATTCAGCAGGGTGAGGATCACTCACTCTGTAACTGTACAGAGTCACTGTTTATTCAGCAGGGTGAGGATCACTCACTGTGTAACTGTACAGAGTCACTGTTTATTCAGGGTGAGGGTCACTCACTGTGTAACTGTACAGAGTCACTGTTTATTCAGGGTGAGGATCACTCACTGTGTAACTGTACAGAGTCACTGTTTAGTCAGCAGGGTGAGGATCACTCACTGTGTAACTGTGCAGAGTCACTGTTTATTCAGGGTGAGGTTCGCTCACTGTGTAGCTGTACAGAGTCACTGTTTATTCAGCAGGGTGAGGATCACTCACTGTGTAACTGTACAGAGTCACTGTTTATTCAGGGTGAGGATCACTCACTGTGTAACTGTACAGAGTCACTGTTTATTCAGCAGGGTGAGAATCACTCACTGTGTAACTGTACAGAGTCACTGTTTATTCAGCAGGATGAGGATCACTCACTGTGTAACTGTACAGAGACACTGTTTATTCAGCAGGGTGAGGATCACTCACTGTGTAACTGTACAGAGTCACTGTTTATTCAGCAGGGTGAGGATCACTCACTGTGTAACTGTACAGAGTCACTGTTTATTCAGGGTGAGGATCACTCACTGTGTAACTGTACTGAGTCACTCTTTATTCAGCAGGGTGAGGGTCACTCACTGTGTAACTGTACAGAGTCACTGTTTATTCAGCAGGGTGACGATCACTCACTGTGTAACTGTACAGAGTCACTGTTTATTCAGGGTGAGGATCACTCACTGTGTAACTGTACAGAGTCACTGTTTATTCAGGGTGAGGGTCACTCACTGTGTAACTGTACAGAGTCACTGTTTATTCAGGGTGAGGATCACTCACTGTGTGACTGTACAGAGTCACTGTTTATTCAGGGTGAGAGTCACTCACTGTGTAACTGTGCAGAGTCACTGTTTATTCAGGGTGAGGATCACTCACTGTGTGACTGTACAGAGTCACTTTTTATTCAGGGTGAGGATCACTCACTGTGTAACTGTACAGAGTCACTGTTTATTCAGGGTGAGGATCACTCACTGTGTGACTGTACAGAGTCACTGTTTATTCAGGGTGAGGATCACTCACTGTGTAACTATACAGAGTCACTGTTTATTCAGCAGGGTGAGGATCACTCACTCTGTAACTGTACAGAGTCACTGTTTATTCAGCAGGGTGAGGATCACTCACTGTGTAACTGTACAGAGTCACTGTTTATTCAGGGTGAGGGTCACTCACTGTTTATTCAGGGTGAGGATCACTCACTGTGTAACTGTACAGAGTCACTGTTTATTCAGGGTGAGGGTCACTCACTGTAACTGTACAGAGTCACTGTTTATTCAGGGTGAGGATCACTCACTGTGTGACTGTACAGAGTCACTGTTTATTCAGGGTGAGGGTCACTCACTGTAACTGCACAGAGTCACTGTTTATTCAGGGTGAGGATCACTCACTGTGTGACTGTACAGAGTCACTGTTTATTCAGGGTGAGGATCACTCACTGTGTAACTGTACAGAGTCACTGTTTATTCAGCAGGGTGAGGATCACTCACTGTGTAACTGTACAGAGTCACTGTTTATTCAGCAGGGTGAGGATCACTCACTGTGTAACTGTACAGAGTCACTGTTTATTCAGGGTGAGAATCACTCACTGTGTAACTGTACAGAGTCACTGTTTATTCAGCAGGGTGAGGATCACTCACTGTGTAACTGTACAGAGTCACTGTTTATTCAGCAGGGTGAGGATCACTCACTGTGTAACTGTACAGAGTCACTGTTTATTCAGCAGGGTGAGGGTCACTCACTGTGTAACTACACAGAGTCACTGTTATTCAGCAGGGTGAGGGTCACTCACTGTGTAACTACACAGAGTCACTGTTTATTCAGGGTGAGGATCACTCACTGTGTAACTGTACAGAGTCACTGTTTATTCAGGGTGAGGATCACTCACTGTGTGACTGTACAGAGTCACTGTTTATTCAGCAGCGTGAGGATCATTCACTGTGTAACTGTACAGAGTCACTGTTAATTCAGCAGGGTGAGGATCACTCACTGTGTAACTGTACAGAGTCACTGTTTATTCAGCAGGGTGAGGATCGCTCAATGTGTAACTGTACAGAGTCACTGTTTATTCAGCAGGGTGAGGATCACTCACTGTGTAACTGTACAGAGTCACTGTTTATTCTGGGTGAGGGTCATTCACTGTGTAACTGTGCAGAGTCACTGTTTATTCAGGGTGAGGATCGCTCACTGTGTAACTGTACAGAGTCACTGTTTATTCAGCAGGGTGAGGATCACTCACTGTAACTGTACAGAGTCACTGTTTATTCAGGGTGAGGATCACTCACTGTGTAACTGTACAGAGTCACTGTTTATTCAGGGTGAGGGTCACTCACTGTGTAACTGTACAGAGTCACTGTTTATTTAGGGTGAGGATCACTCACTGTGTGACTGTACAGAGTCACTGTTTATTCAGGGTGAGAGTCACTCACTGTGTAACTGTACAGAGTCACTGTTTATTCAGGGTGAGGATCACTCACTGTGTGACTGTACAGAGTCACTGTTTATTCAGGGTGAGGATCACTCACTGTGTAACTATACAGAGTCACTGTTTATTCAGCAGGGTGAGGATCACTCACTCTGTAACTGTGCAGAGTCACTGTTTATTCAGGGTGAGGGTCACTCACTGTTTATTCAGGGTGAGGATCACTCACTGTGTAACTGTACAGAGTCACTGTTTATTCAGGGTGAGGGTCACTCACTGTAACTGTACAGAGTCACTGTTTATTCAGGGTGAGGATCACTCACTGTGTGACTGTACAGAGTCACTGTTTATTCAGGGTGAGGGTCACTCACTGTAACTGTACAGAGTCACTGTTTATTCAGGGTGAGGATCACTCACTGTGTGACTGTACAGAGTCACTGTTTATTCAGGGTGAGGATCACTCACTGTGTAACTGTACAGAGTCACTGTTTATTCAGGGTGAGGATCACTCACTGTGTGACTGTACAGAGTCACTGTTTATTCAGGGTGAGGATCACTCACTGTGTAACTGTACAGAGTCACTGTTTATTCAGCAGGGTGAGGATCACTCACTCTGTAACTGTACAGAGTCACTGTTTATTCAGCAGGGTGAGGATCACTCACTGTGTAACTGTACAGAGTCACTGTTTATTCAGGGTGAGGGTCACTCACTGTGTAACTGTACAGAGTCACTGTTTATTCAGGGTGAGGATCACTCACTGTGTAACTGTACAGAGTCACTGTTTAGTCAGCAGGGTGAGGATCACTCACTGTGTAACTGTGCAGAGTCACTGTTTATTCAGGGTGAGGTTCGCTCACTGTGTAGCTGTACAGAGTCACTGTTTATTCAGCAGGGTGAGGATCACTCACTGTGTAACTGTACAGAGTCACTGTTTATTCAGGGTGAGGATCACTCACTGTGTAACTGTACAGAGTCACTGTTTATTCAGCAGGGTGAGAATCACTCACTGTGTAACTGTACAGAGTCACTGTTTATTCAGCAGGATGAGGATCACTCACTGTGTAACTGTACAGAGACACTGTTTATTCAGCAGGGTGAGGATCACTCACTGTGTAACTGTACAGAGTCACTGTTTATTCAGCAGGGTGAGGATCACTCACTGTGTAACTGTACAGAGTCACTGTTTATTCAGGGTGAGGATCACTCACTGTGTAACTGTACTGAGTCACTCTTTATTCAGCAGGGTGAGGGTCACTCACTGTGTAACTGTACAGAGTCACTGTTTATTCAGCAGGGTGACGATCACTCACTGTGTAACTGTACAGAGTCACTGTTTATTCAGGGTGAGGATCACTCACTGTGTAACTGTACAGAGTCACTGTTTATTCAGGGTGAGGGTCACTCACTGTGTAACTGTACAGAGTCACTGTTTATTCAGGGTGAGGATCACTCACTGTGTAACTGTACAGAGACACTGTTTATTCAGCAGGGTGAGGATCACTCACTGTGTAACTGTACAGAGTCACTGTTTATTCAGCAGGGTGAGGATCACTCACTGTGTAACTGTACAGAGTCACTGTTTATTCGGCAGGGTGAGCATCACTTACTGTGTAACTGTACAGAGTCACTGTTTATTCAGCAGGGTGAGGATCACTCACTGTGTAACTGTGCAGAGTCACTGTTTATTCAGGGTAAGGATCGCTCACTGTGTAGCTGTACAGAGTCACTGTTTATTCAGCAGGGTGAGGATCACTCACTGTGTAATTGTACAGAGTCACTGTTTATTCAGGGTGAGGATCACTCACTGTGTAACTGTACAGAGACACTGTTTATTCAGCAGGGTGAGGATCACTCACTGTGTAACTGTACAGAGTCACTGTTTATTCAGCAGGGTGAGGATCACTCACTGTGTAACTGTACAGAGTCACTGTTTATTCAGGGTGAGGATCACTCACTGTGTAACTGTACTGAGTCACTGTTTATTCAGCAGGGTGAGGGTCACTCACTGTGTAACTGTACAGAGTCACTGTTTATTCAGCAGGGTGACGATCACTCACTATGTAACTGTACAGAGTCACTGTTTATTCAGGGTAAGGATCACTCACTGTGTAACTGTACAGAGTCACTGTTTATTCAGGGTGAGGGTCACTCACTGTGTAACTGTACAGAGTCACTGTTTATTCAGGGTGAGGATCACTCACTGTGTAACTGTACAGAGTCACTGTTTATTCAGCAGGGTGAGGATCACTCACTGTGTAACTGTACAGAGTCACTGTTTATTCGGCAGGGTGAGCATCACTTACTGTGTAACTGTACAGAGTCACTGTTTACTCAGCAGGGTGAGGATCACTCACTGTGTAACTGTACAGAGTCACTGTTTATTCAGCAGGGTGAGCATCACTCTCTGTGTAACTGTACAGAGTCACTGTTTATTCAGCAGGGTGAGGATCACTCACTGTGTAACTGTACAGAGTCACTGTTTATTCAGCAGGGTGAGGATCACTCACTGTGTAACTGTACAGAGTCACTGTTTATTCAGCAGGGTGAGGATCACTCACTGTGTAACTGTACAGAGACACTGTTTATTCAGGGTGAGGGTCACTCACTGTGTAACTGTACAGAGTCACTGTTTATTCAGCAGGGTGAGGGTCACACACTGTGTAACTGTAGAGAGTCACTGTTTATTCAGGGTGAGGATCACTCACTGTGTAACTGTACAGAGTCACTGTTTATTCAGGGTGAGGATCACTCACTGTGTAACTGTACAGTGCCACTGTTTATTCAGGGTGAGGGACACTCACTGTGTAACTGTACAGAGTCACTGTTTATTCAGCAGGGTGAGGATCACTCACTGTGGAACTGTACAGAGTCACTGTTTATTCAGTGTGAGGATCACTCACTGTGTAACTGTACAGAATCACTGTTTATTCAGGGTGAGGATCACTCACTGTGTAACTGTACAGAGTCACTGTTTATTTAGCAGGGTGAGGATCACTCACTGTGTAACTGTACAGAGTCACTGTTTATTCAGCAGAGTGAGGATCACTCACTGTGTAACTGTACAGAGTCACTGTTTATTCAGCAGGGTGAGGATCACTCACTGTAACTGTACAGAGTCACTGTTTATTCAGGGTGAGGATCACTCACTGTGTAACTGTACAGAGTCACTGTTTATTCAGGGTGAGGATCACTCACTGTGTAACTGTACAGAGTCACTGTTTATTCAGCAGGGTGAGGATCACTCACTGTGTATCTGTACAGAATCACTGTTTATTCAGGGTGAGGATCACTCACTGTGTAACTGTACAGAGTCACTGTTTATTCAGCAGGGTGAGGATCACTCACTGTGTAACTGTACAGAGTCACTGTTTATTCAGCAGGGTGAGGATCACTCACTGTGTAATTGTACAGAGTCACTGTTTATTCAGCAGGGCGAGGGTCACTCACTGTGTAACTGTACAGAGTCACTGTTTATTCAGGGTGAGGATCACTCACTGTGTAACTGTACAGAGTCACTGTTTATTCAGCAGGGTGAGGATCACTCACTGTGTAACTGTACAGAGTCACTGTTTATTCAGCAGGGTGAGGATCACTCACTGTGTAACTGTACAGAGTCACTGTTTATGCAGCAGGGTGAGGATCACTCACTGTAACTGTACAGAGTCACTGTTTATTCAGGGTGAGGATCACTCACTGTGTAACTGTACAGAGTTACTGTTTATTCAGGGTGAGGATCACTCACTGTGTAACTGTACAGAGTCACTGTTTATTCAGCAGGGTGAGGATCACTCACTGTGTAACTGTACAGAGTCACTGTTTATTCAGCAGGGTGAGGATCACTCACTGTGTAACTGTACAGAGTCACTGTTTATTCAGGGTGAGGATCACTCACTGTGTAACTGTACAGAGTCACTGTTTATTCAGGGTGAGGGTCACTCACTGTGTAACTGTACAGAGTAACTGTTTATTCAGGGTGAGGATCACTCACTGTGTGACTGTACAGAGTCACTGTTTATTCAGGGTGAGAGTCACTCACTGTGTAACTGTGCAGAGTCACTGTTTATTCAGGGTGAGGATCACTCACTGTGTGACTGTACAGAGTCACTGTTTATTCAGGGTGAGGATCACTCACTGTGTAACTGTACAGAGTCACTGTTTATTCAGGGTGAGGATCACTCACTGTGTGACTGTACAGGGTCACTGTTTATTCAGGGTGAGGATCACTCACTGTGTAACTATACAGAGTCACTGTTTATTCAGCAGGGTGAGGATCACTCACTCTGTAACTGTACAGAGTCACTGTTTATTCAGCAGGGTGAGGATCACTCACTGTGTAACTGTACAGAGTCACTGTTTATTCAGGGTGAGGGTCACTCACTGTTTATTCAGGGTGAGGATCACTCACTGTGTAACTGTACAGAGTCACTGTTTATTCAGGGTGAGGGTCACTCACTGTAACTGTACAGAGTCACTGTTTATTCAGGGTGAGGATCACTCACTGTGTGACTGTACAGAGTCACTGTTTATTCAGGGTGAGGGTCACTCACTGTAACTGTACAGAGTCACTGTTTATTCAGGGTGAGGATCACTCACTGTGTGACTGTACAGAGTCACTGTTTATTCAGGGTGAGGATCACTCACTGTGTAACTGTACAGAGTCACTGTTTATTCAGCAGGGTGAGGATCACTCACTGTGTAACTGTAGAGTCACTGTTTATTCAGCAGGGTGAGGATCACTCACTGTGTAACTGTACAGAGTCACTGTTTATTCAGGGTGAGAATCACTCACTGTGTAACTGTACAGAGTCACTGTTTATTCAGCAGGGTGAGGATCACTCACTGTGTAACTGTACAGAGTCACTGTTTATTCAGCAGGGTGAGGATCACTCACTGTGTAACTGTACAGAGTCACTGTTTATTCAGCAGGGTGAGGGTCACTCACTGTGTAACTACACAGAGTCACTGTTATTCAGCAGGGTGAGGGTCACTCACTGTGTAACTACACAGAGTCACTGTTTATTCAGGGTGAGGATCACTCACTGTGTAACTGTACAGAGTCACTGTTTATTCAGGGTGAGGATCACTCACTGTGTGACTGTACAGAGTCACTGTTTATTCAGCAGCGTGAGGATCATTCACTGTGTAACTGTACAGAGTCACTGTTAATTCAGCAGGGTGAGGATCACTCACTGTGTAACTGTACAGAGTCACTGTTTATTCAGCAGGGTGAGGATCGCTCAATGTGTAACTGTACAGAGTCACTGTTTATTCAGCAGGGTGAGGATCACTCACTGTGTAACTGTACAGAGTCACTGTTTATTCTGGGTGAGGGTCATTCACTGTGTAACTGTGCAGAGTCACTGTTTATTCAGGGTGAGGATCGCTCACTGTGTAACTGTACAGAGTCACTGTTTATTCAGCAGGGTGAGGATCACTCACTGTAACTGTACAGAGTCACTGTTTATTCAGGGTGAGGATCACTCACTGTGTAACTGTACAGAGTCACTGTTTATTCAGGGTGAGGGTCACTCACTGTGTAACTGTACAGAGTCACTGTTTATTTAGGGTGAGGATCACTCACTGTGTGACTGTACAGAGTCACTGTTTATTCAGGGTGAGAGTCACTCACTGTGTAACTGTACAGAGTCACTGTTTATTCAGGGTGAGGATCACTCACTGTGTGACTGTACAGAGTCACTGTTTATTCAGGGTGAGGATCACTCACTGTGTAACTGTACAGAGTCACTGTTTATTCAGGGTGAGGATCACTCACTGTGTGACTGTACAGAGTCACTGTTTATTCAGGGTGAGGATCACTCACTGTGTAACTATACAGAGTCACTGTTTATTCAGCAGGGTGAGGATCACTCACTCTGTAACTGTACAGAGTCACTGTTTATTCAGCAGGGTGAGGATCACTCACTGTGTAACTGTACAGAGTCACTGTTTATTCAGGGTGAGGGTCACTCACTGTTTATTCAGGGTGAGGATCACTCACTGTGTAACTGTACAGAGTCACTGTTTATTCAGGGTGAGGGTCACTCACTGTAACTGTACAGAGTCACTGTTTATTCAGGGTGAGGATCACTCACTGTGTGACTGTACAGAGTCACTGTTTATTCAGGGTGAGGGTCACTCACTGTAACTGTACAGAGTCACTGTTTATTCAGGGTGAGGATCACTCACTGTGTGACTGTACAGAGTCACTGTTTATTCAGGGTGAGGATCACTCACTGTGTAACTGTACAGAGTCACTGTTTATTCAGGGTGAGGATCACTCACTGTGTGACTGTACAGAGTCACTGTTTATTCAGGGTGAGGATCACTCACTGTGTAACTGTACAGAGTCACTGTTTATTCAGCAGGGTGAGGATCACTCACTCTGTAACTGTACAGAGTCACTGTTTATTCAGCAGGGTGAGGATCACTCACTGTGTAACTGTACAGAGTCACTGTTTATTCAGGGTGAGGGTCACTCACTGTGTAACTGTACAGAGTCACTGTTTATTCAGGGTGAGGATCACTCACTGTGTAACTGTACAGAGTCACTGTTTAGTCAGCAGGGTGAGGATCACTCACTGTGTAACTGTGCAGAGTCACTGTTTATTCAGGGTGAGGTTCGCTCACTGTGTAGCTGTACAGAGTCACTGTTTATTCAGCAGGGTGAGGATCACTCACTGTGTAACTGTACAGAGTCACTGTTTATTCAGGGTGAGGATCACTCACTGTGTAACTGTACAGAGTCACTGTTTATTCAGCAGGGTGAGAATCACTCACTGTGTAACTGTACAGAGTCACTGTTTATTCAGCAGGATGAGGATCACTCACTGTGTAACTGTACAGAGACACTGTTTATTCAGCAGGGTGAGGATCACTCACTGTGTAACTGTACAGAGTCACTGTTTATTCAGCAGGGTGAGGATCACTCACTGTGTAACTGTACAGAGTCACTGTTTATTCAGGGTGAGGATCACTCACTGTGTAACTGTACTGAGTCACTCTTTATTCAGCAGGGTGAGGGTCACTCACTGTGTAACTGTACAGAGTCACTGTTTATTCAGCAGGGTGACGATCACTCACTGTGTAACTGTACAGAGTCACTGTTTATTCAGGGTGAGGATCACTCACTGTGTAACTGTACAGAGTCACTGTTTATTCAGGGTGAGGGTCACTCACTGTGTAACTGTACAGAGTCACTGTTTATTCAGGGTGAGGATCACTCACTGTGTAACTGTACAGAGACACTGTTTATTCAGCAGGGTGAGGATCACTCACTGTGTAACTGTACAGAGTCACTGTTTATTCAGCAGGGTGAGGATCACTCACTGTGTAACTGTACAGAGTCACTGTTTATTCGGCAGGGTGAGCATCACTTACTGTGTAACTGTACAGAGTCACTGTTTATTCAGCAGGGTGAGGATCACTCACTGTGTAACTGTGCAGAGTCACTGTTTATTCAGGGTAAGGATCGCTCACTGTGTAGCTGTACAGAGTCACTGTTTATTCAGCAGGGTGAGGATCACTCACTGTGTAATTGTACAGAGTCACTGTTTATTCAGGGTGAGGATCACTCACTGTGTAACTGTACAGAGACACTGTTTATTCAGCAGGGTGAGGATCACTCACTGTGTAACTGTACAGAGTCACTGTTTATTCAGCAGGGTGAGGATCACTCACTGTGTAACTGTACAGAGTCACTGTTTATTCAGGGTGAGGATCACTCACTGTGTAACTGTACTGAGTCACTGTTTATTCAGCAGGGTGAGGGTCACTCACTGTGTAACTGTACAGAGTCACTGTTTATTCAGCAGGGTGACGATCACTCACTATGCAACTGTACAGAGTCACTGTTTATTCAGGGTAAGGATCACTCACTGTGTAACTGTACAGAGTCACTGTTTATTCAGGGTGAGGGTCACTCACTGTGTAACTGTACAGAGTCACTGTTTATTCAGGGTGAGGATCACTCACTGTGTAACTGTACAGAGTCACTGTTTATTCAGCAGGGTGAGGATCACTCACTGTGTAACTGTACAGAGTCACTGTTTATTCGGCAGGATGAGCATCACTTACTGTGTAACTGTACAGAGTCACTGTTTACTCAGCAGGGTGAGGATCACTCACTGTGTAACTGTACAGAGTCACTGTTTATTCAGCAGGGTGAGCATCACTCTCTGTGTAACTGTACAGAGTCACTGTTTATTCAGCAGGGTGAGGATCACTCACTGTGTAACTGTACAGAGTCACTGTTTATTCAGCAGGGTGAGGATCACTCACTGTGTAACTGTACAGAGTCACTGTTTTTTCAGCAGGGTGAGGATCACTCACTGTGTAACTGTACAGAGACACTGTTTATTCAGGGTGAGGGTCACTTACTGTGTAACTGTACAGAGTCACTGTTTATTCAGCAGGGTGAGGGTCACACACTGTGTAACTGTAGAGAGTCACTGTTTATTCAGGGTGAGGATCACTCACTGTGTAACTGTACAGAGTCACTGTTTATTCAGGGTGAGGATCACTCACTGTGTAACTGTACAGTGCCACTGTTTATTCAGGGTGAGGGACACTCACTGTGTAACTGTACAGAGTCACTGTTTATTCAGCAGGGTGAGGATCACTCACTGTGGAACTGTACAGAGTCACTGTTTATTCAGTGTGAGGATCACTCACTGTGTAACTGTACAGAATCACTGTTTATTCAGGGTGAGGATCACTCACTGTGTAACTGTACAGAGTCACTGTTTATTTAGCAGGGTGAGGATCACTCACTGTGTAACTGTACAGAGTCACTGTTTATTCAGCAGAGTGAGGATCACTCACTGTGTAACTGTACAGAGTCACTGTTTATTCAGCAGGGTGAGGATCACTCACTGTAACTGTACAGAGTCACTGTTTATTCAGGGTGAGGATCACTCACTGTGTAACTGTACAGAGTCACTGTTTATTCAGGGTGAGGATCACTCACTGTGTAACTGTACAGAGTCACTGTTTATTCAGCAGGGTGAGGATCACTCACTGTGTATCTGTACAGAATCACTGTTTATTCAGGGTGAGGATCACTCACTGTGTAACTGTACAGAGTCACTGTTTATTCAGCAGGGTGAGGATCACTCACTGTGTAACTGTACAGAGTCACTGTTTATTCAGCAGGGTGAGGATCACTCACTGTGTAACTGTACAGAGTCACTGTTTATTCAGCAGGGCGAGGGTCACTCACTGTGTAACTGTACAGAGTCACTGTTTATTCAGGGTGAGGATCACTCACTGTGTAACTGTACAGAGTCACTGTTTATTCAGCAGGGTGAGGATCACTCACTGTGTAACTGTACAGAGTCACTGTTTATTCAGCAGGGTGAGGATCACTCACTGTGTAACTGTACAGAGTCACTGTTTATTCAGCAGGGTGAGGATCACTCACTGTAACTGTACAGAGTCACTGTTTATTCAGGGTGAGGATCACTCACTGTGTAACTGTACAGAGTTACTGTTTATTCAGGGTGAGGATCACTCACTGTGTAACTGTACAGAGTCACTGTTTATTCAGCAGGGTGAGGATCACTCACTGTGTAACTGTACAGAGTCACTGTTTATTCAGCAGGGTGAGGATCACTCACTGTGTAACTGTACAGAGTCACTGTTTATTCAGTGTGAGGATCACTCACTGTGTAACTGTACAGAGTCACTGTTTATTCAGGGTGAGGGTCACTCACTGTGTAACTGTACAGAGTCACTGTTTATTCAGGGTGAGGATCACTCACTGTGTGACTGTACAGAGTCACTGTTTATTCAGGGTGAGAGTCACTCACTGTGTAACTGTACAGAGTCACTGTTTATTCAGGGTGAGGATCACTCACTGTGTGACTGTACAGAGTCACTGTTTATTCAGGGTGAGGATCACTCACTGTGTAACTGTACAGAGTCACTGTTTATTCAGGGTGAGGATCACTCACTGTGTGACTGTACAGAGTCACTGTTTATTCAGGGTGAGGATCACTCACTGTGTAACTATACAGAGTCACTGTTTATTCAGCAGGGTGAGGATCACTCACTCTGTAACTGTACAGAGTCACTGTTTATTCAGCAGGGTGAGGATCACTCACTGTGTAACTGTACAGAGTCACTGTTTATTCAGGGTGAGGGTCACTCACTGTTTATTCAGGGTGAGGATCACTCACTGTGTAACTGTACAGAGTCACTGTTTATTCAGGGTGAGGGTCACTCACTGTAACTGTACAGAGTCACTGTTTATTCAGGGTGAGGATCACTCACTGTGTGACTGTACAGAGTCACTGTTTATTCAGGGTGAGGGTCACTCACTGTAACTGTACAGAGTCACTGTTTATTCAGGGTGAGGATCACTCACTGTGTGACTGTACAGAGTCACTGTTTATTCAGGGTGAGGATCACTCACTGTGTAACTGTACAGAGTCACTGTTTATTCAGGGTGAGGATCACTCACTGTGTGACTGTACAGAGTCACTGTTTATTCAGGGTGAGGATCACTCACTGTGTAACTGTACAGAGTCACTGTTTATTCAGCAGGGTGAGGATCACTCACTCTGTAACTGTACAGAGTCACTGTTTATTCAGCAGGGTGAGGATCACTCACTGTGTAACTGTACAGAGTCACTGTTTATTCAGGGTGAGGGTCACTCACTGTGTAACTGTACAGAGTCACTGTTTATTCAGGGTGAGGATCACTCACTGTGTAACTGTACAGAGTCACTGTTTAGTCAGCAGGGTGAGGATCACTCACTGTGTAACTGTGCAGAGTCACTGTTTATTCAGGGTGAGGTTCGCTCACTGTGTAGCTGTACAGAGTCACTGTTTATTCAGCAGGGTGAGGATCACTCACTGTGTAACTGTACAGAGTCACTGTTTATTCAGGGTGAGGATCACTCACTGTGTAACTGTACAGAGACACTGTTTATTCAGCAGGGTGAGGATCACTCACTGTGTAACTGTACAGAGTCACTGTTTATTCAGCAGGGTGAGGATCACTCACTGTGTAACTGTACAGAGTCACTGTTTATTCAGGGTGAGGATCACTCACTGTGTAACTGTACTGAGTCACTCTTTATTCAGCAGGGTGAGGGTCACTCACTGTGTAACTGTACAGAGTCACTGTTTATTCAGCAGGGTGACGATCACTCACTGTGTAACTGTACAGAGTCACTGTTTATTCAGGGTGAGGATCACTCACTGTGTAACTGTACAGAGTCACTGTTTATTCAGGGTGAGGGTCACTCACTGTGTAACTGTACAGAGTCACTGTTTATTCAGGGTGAGGATCACTCACTGTGTAACTGTACAGAGTCACTGTTTATTCAGCAGGGTGAGGATCACTCACTGTGTAACTGTACAGAGTCACTGTTTATTCGGCAGGGTGAGCATCACTTACTGTGTAACTGTACAGAGTCACTGTTTATTCAGCAGGGTGAGGATCACTCACTGTGTAACTGTACAGAGTCACTGTTTATTCAGCAGGGTGAGCATCACTCTCTGTGTAACTGTACAGAGTCACTGTTTATTCAGCAGGGTGAGGATCACTCACTGTGTAACTGTACAGAGTCACTGTTTATTCAGCAGGGTGAGGATCACTCACTGTGTAACTGTACAGAGTCACTGTTTATTCAGCAGGGTGAGGATCACTCACCGTGTAACTGTACAGGGACACTGTTTATTCAGGGTGAGGGTCACTCACTGTGTAACTGTACAGAGTCACTGTTTATTCAGCAGGGTGAGGGTCACACACTGTGTAACTGTAGAGAGTCACTGTTTATTCAGGGTGAGGATCACTCACTGTGTAACTGTACAGAGTCACTGTTTATTCAGGGTGAGGATCACTCACTGTGTAACTGTACAGTGCCACTGTTTATTCAGGGTGAGGGACACTCACTGTGTAACTGTACAGAGTCACTGTTTATTCAGCAGGGTGAGGATCACTCACTGTGTAACTGTACAGAGTCACTGTTTATTCAGCAGGGTGAGGATCACTCACTGTGTAACTGTACAGAGTCACTGTTTATTCAGCAATGTGAGGATCACTCACTGTGTAACTGTACAGAGTCACTGTTTATTCAGGGTGAGGATCACTCACTGTGTAACTGTACACAGTCACTGTTTATTCAGCAGGGTGAGGGTCACTCACTGTGTAACTGTACAGAATCACTGTTTATTCAGGGTGAGGATCACTCACTGTGTAACTGTACAGAGTCACTGTTTATTCAGGGTGAGGGTCACTCACTGTGTAACTGTACAGAGTCACTGTTTATTTAGCAGGGTGAGGATCACTCACTGTGTAACTGTACAGAGTCACTGTTTATTCAGCAGAGTGAGGATCACTCACTGTGTAACTGTACAGAGTCACTGTTTATTCAGCAGGGTGAGGATCACTCACTGTAACTGTACAGAGTCACTGTTTATTCAGGGTGAGGATCACTCACTGTGTAACTGTACAGAGTCACTGTTTATTCAGCAGGGTGAGGATCACTCACTGTGTATCTGTACAGAATCACTGTTTATTCAGGGTGAGGATCACTCACTGTGTAACTGTACAGAGTCACTGTTTATTCAGCAGGGTGAGGATCACTCACTGTGTAACTGTACAGAGTCACTGTTTATTCAGCAGGGTGAGGTTCACTCACTGTGTAACTGTACAGAGTCACTGTTTATGCAGCAGGGCGAGGGTCACTCACTGTAACTGTACAGAGTCACTGTTTATTCAGGGTGAGGATCACTCACTGTGTAACTGTACAGAGTCACTGTTTATTCAGCAGGGTGAGGATCACTCACTGTGTAACTGTACAGAGTCACTGTTTATTCAGCAGGGTGAGGATCACTCACTGTGTAACTGTACAGAGTCACTGTTTATTCAGCAGAGTGAGGATCACTCACTGTGTAACTGTACAGAGTCACTGTTTATTCAGCAGGGTGACGATCACTCACTGTGTAACTGTACAGAGTCACTGTTTATTCAGCAGGGTGAGGATCACTCACTGTAACTGTACAGAGTCACTGTTTATTCAGGGTGAGGATCACTCACTGTGTAACTGTACAGAGTTACTGTTTATTCAGGGTGAGGATCACTCACTGTGTAACTGTACAGAGTCACTGTTTATTCAGCAGGGTGAGGATCACTCACTGTGTAACTGTACAGAGTCACTGTTTATTCAGCAGGGTGAGGATCACTCACTGTGGAACTGTACAGAGTCACTGTTTATTCAGCAGGGTGACGATCACTCACTGTGTAACTGTACACAGTCACTGTTTATTCAGGGTGAGGATCACTCACTCTGTAACTGTACAGAGTCACTGTTTATTCATGGTGAGGATCACTCACGGTGTAACTGAAGAGAGTCACTGTTTATTCAGTGTGAGGATCATTCACTGTGTAACTGTACAGAGTCACTGTTTATTCAGCAGGGTGTGGATCACTCACTGTGTAACTGTACAGAGTCACTTTTTATTCAGCAGGGTGGGGATCACTCACTGTGTAACTGTACAGAGTCACTGTTTATTCAGCAGGGTGAGGATCACTCACTGTGGAACTGTACAGAGTCACTGTTTATTCAGGGTGAGGATCACTCACTGTGTAACTGTACAGAGTCACTGTTTATTCAGGGTGAGGATCACTCACTGTGTAACTGTACAGAGTCACTGTTTATTCAGCAGGGTGAGGATCACTCACTGTGTAACTGTACAGAGTCACTGTTTATTCAGCAGGGTGAGGATCACTCACTGTGTAACTGTACAGAGTCACTGTTTATTCAGGGTGAGGATCACTCACTGTGTAACTGTACAGAGTCACTGTTTATTCAGCAGGGTGACGATCACTCACTGTGTAACTGTACAGAGTCACTGTTTATTCAGCAGGGTGAGGATCACTCACTGTGTAACTGTACAGAGTCACTGTTTATTCAGGGTGAGGATCACTCACTGTGTAACTGGACAGAGTCACTGTTTATTCAGCAGGGTGAGGATCACTCACTGTGTAACTGTACAGAGTCACTGTTTATTCAGCAGGGTGAGGATCACTCACTGTGTAACTGTACAGAGTCACTGTTTATTCAGGGTGAGAATCACTCACTGTGTAACTGTACAGAGTCACTGTTTATTCAGCAGGGTGAGGATCACTCACTGTGTAACTGTACAGAGTCACTGTTTATTCAGCAGGGTGAGGATCACTCACTGTGTAACTGTACAGAGTCACTGTTTATTCAGCAGGGTGAGGGTCACTCACTGTGTAACTATACAGAGTCACTGTTTATTCAGGGTGAGGATCACTCACTGTGTAACTGTGCAGAGTCACTGTTTATTCAGGGTGAGGATCACTCACTGTGTAACTGTACAGAGTCACTGTTTATTCAGCAGGGTGAGGATCACTCACTGTGTAACTGTACAGAGTCACTGTTTATTCAGCAGGGTGAGGATCACTCACTGTGTAACTGTACAGAGTCACTGTTTATTCAGGGTGAGGATCACTCACTGTGTAACTGTACAGAGTCACTGTTTATTCAGCAGGGTGAGGGTCACTCACTGTGTAACTGTACAGAGTCACTGTTTATTCAGCAGGGTGAGGATCACTCACTGTGTAACTGTACAGAGTCAGTGTTTATTCAGGGTGAGGGTCACTCACTGTGTAACTGTACAGAGTCACTGTTTATTCAGGGTGAGGATCACTCACTGTGTAACTGTACAGAGTCACTGTTTATTCAGGGTGAGGATCACTCACTGTGTAACTGTACAGAGTCACTGTTTATTCAGCAGGGTGAGGATCACTCACTGTGTAACTGTACAGAGTCACTGTTTATTCAGGGTGAGGGTCACTCACTGTGTAACTGTACAGAGTCACTGTTTATTCAGCAGGGTGAGGATCACTCACTGTGTAACTGTACAGAGTCACTGTTTATTCAGCAGGGTGAGGATCACTCACTGTGTAACTGTACAGAGTCACTGTTTATTCAGGGTGAGGATCACTCACTGTGTAACTGTACAGAGTCACTGTTTATTCAGCAGGGTGAGGATCACTCACTGTGTAACTGTACAGAGTCACTGTTTATTCAGGGTGAGGATCACTCACTGTGTAACTGTACAGAGTCACTGTTTATTCAGGGTGAGGGTCACTCACTGTGTAACTGTACAGAGTCACTGTTTATTCAGCAGGGTGAGGATCACTCACTGTGTAACTGTACAGAGTCGCTGTTTATTCAGCAGGGTGAGGATCACTCACTGTGTAACTGTACAGAGTCGCTGTTTATTCAGCAGGGTGAGGATCACTCACTGTGTAACTGTACAGAGTCACTGTTTATTCAGTGTGAGGGTCACTCACTGTGTAACTACACAGAGTCACTGTTTATTCAGGGTGAGGATCACTCACTGTGTAACTGTACAGAGTCACTGTTTATTCTGGGCGAGGGTCACTCACTGTGTAACTACACAGAGTCACTGTTATTCAGCAGGGTGAGGGTCACTCACTGTGTAACTACACAGAGTCACTGTTTATTCAGGGTGAGGATCACTCACTGTGTAACTGTACAGAGTCACTGTTTATTCAGGGTGAGGATCACTCACTGTGTAACTGTACAGAGTCACTGTTTATTCAGCAGGGTGAGAATCACTCACTGTGTAACTGTACAGAGTCACTGTTTATTCAGCAGGGTGAGGATCACTCACTGTGTAACTGTACAGAGTCACTGTTTATTCAGCAGGGTGAGAATCACTCACTGTGTAACTGTACAGAGTCACTGTTTATTCAGCAGGGTGAGAATCACTCACTGTGTAACTGTACAGAGTCACTGTTTATTCAGCAGGGTGAGGATCACTCACTGTGTAACTGTACAGAGTCACTGTTTATTCAGCAGGGTGAGGATCACTCACTGTGTAACTGTACAGAGTCACTGTTTATTCAGCAGGGTGAGAATCACTCACTGTGTAACTGTACAGAGTCACTGTTTATTCAGGGTGAGGGTCACTCACTGTGTAGCTGTACAGAGTCACTGTTTATTCAGCGTGAGGATCACTCACTGTGTAACTGTACAGAGTCACTGTTTATTCAGCAAGGTGAGGATCGCTCACTGTGTAACTGTACAGAGTCACTGTTTATTCAGCAGGGTGAGGATCACTCACTGTGTAACTGTACAGAGTCACTGTTTATTCAGGGTGAGGGTCACTCACTGTGTAACTGTACAGAGTCACTGTTTATTCAGGGTGAGGATCACTCACTGTGTAACTGTACAGAGTCACTGTTTATTCAGCAAGGTGAGGATCGCTCACTGTGTAACTGTGCAGAGTCACTGTTTATTCAGCAAGGTGAGGATCGCTCACTGTGTAACTGTACAGAGTCACTGTTTATTCAGCAGGGTGAGGATCACTCACTGTGTATCTGTACAGAATCACTGTTTATTCAGGGTGAGGATCACTCACTGTGTAACTGTACAGAGTCACTGTTTATTCAGCAGGGTGAGGATCACTCACTGTGTAACTGTACAGAGTCACTGTTTATTCAGCAGGGTGAGGATCACTCACTGTGTAACTGTACAGAGTCACTGTTTATTCAGCAGGGCGAGGGTCACTCACTGTGTAACTGTACAGAGTCACTGTTTATTCAGGGTGAGGATCACTCACTGTGTAACTGTACAGAGTCACTGTTTATTCAGCAGGGTGAGGATCACTCACTGTGTAACTGTACACAGTCACTGTTTATTCAGCAGGGTGAGGATCACTCACTGTGTAACTGTACAGAGTCACTGTTTATTCAGCAGAGTGAGGATCACTCACTGTGTAACTGTACAGAGTCACTGTTTATTCAGCAGGGTGAGGATCACTCACTGTGTTACTGTACAGAGTCACTGTTTATTCAGCAGGGTGAGGATCACTCAATGTAACTGTACAGAGTCACTGTTTATTCAGGGTGAGGATCACTCACTGTGTAACTGTACAGAGTTACTGTTTATTCAGGGTGAGGATCACTCACTGTGTAACTGTACAGAGTCACTGTTTATTCAGCAGGGTGAGGATCACTCACTGTGTAACTGTACAGAGTCACTGTTTATTCAGCAGGGTGAGGATCACTCACTGTGTAACTGTACAGAGTCACTGTTTATTCAGGGTGACGATCACTCACTGTGTAACTGTACACAGTCACTGTTTATTCAGGGTGAGGATCACTCACTCTGTAACTGTACAGAGTCACTGTTTATTCATGGTGAGGATCACTCACGGTGTAACTGAAGAGAGTCACTGTTTATTCAGTGTGAGGATCATTCACTGTGTAACTGTACAGAGTCACTGTTTATTCAGCAGGGTGTGGATCACTCACTGTGTAACTGTACAGAGTCACTTTTTATTCAGCAGGGTGGGGATCACTCACTGTGTAACTGTACAGAGTCACTGTTTATTCAGCAGGGTGAGGATCACTCACTGTGGAACTGTACAGAGTCACTGTTTATTCAGGGTGAGGATCACTCACTGTAACTGTACAGAGTCACTGTTTATTCAGGGTGAGGATCACTCACTGTGTAACTGTACAGAGTCACTGTTTATTCAGCAGGGTGAGGATCACTCACTGTGTAACTGTACAGAGTCACTGTTTATTCAGCAGAGTGAGGATCACTCACTGTGTAACTGTACAGAGTCACTGTTTATTCAGGGTGAGGATCACTCACTGTGTAACTGTACAGAGTCACTGTTTATTCAGGGTGAGGATCACTCACTGTGTAACTGTACAGAGTCACTGTTTATTCAGTGTGAGGATCACTCACTGTGTAACTGTACAGAGTCACTGTTTATTCAGCAGGGTGAGGATCACTCACTGTGTAACTGTACAGAGTCACTGTTTATTCAGCAGGGTGAGGATCACTCACTGTGTAACTGTACAGATTCGCTGTTTATTCAGGGTGAGAATCACTCACTGTGTAACTGTACAGAGTCACTGTTTATTCAGCAGGGTGAGGATCACTCACTGTGTAACTGTACAGAGTCACTGTTTATTCAGCAGGGTGAGGATCACTCACTGTGTAACTGTACAGAGTCACTGTTTATTCAGGGTGAGGGTCACTCACTGTGTAGCTGTACAGAGTCACTGTTTATTCAGAGTGAGGATCACTCACTGTGTAACTGTACAGAGTCACTGTTTATTCAGCAAGGTAAGGATCGCTCACTGTGTAACTGTGCAGAGTCACTGTTTATTCAGCAAGGTGAGGATCGCTCACTGTGTAACTGTACAGAGTCACTGTTTATTCAGCAGGGCGAGGATCACTCACTGTGTAACTGTACAGAGTCACTGTTTATTCAGGGTGAGGATCACTCACTCTGTAACTGTACAGAGTCACTGTTTATTCAGCAGGGTGAGGGTCACTCACTGTGTAACTGTACAGAGTCACTGTTTATTCAGGGTGAGGATCACTCACTGTGTAACTGTACAGAATCACTGTTTATTCAGCAGGGTGAGGATCGCTCACTGTGTAACTGTACAGAGTCACTGTTTATTCAGCAAGGTGAGGATCGCTCACTGTGTAACTGTGCAGAGTCACTGTTTATTCAGCAAGGTGAGGATCGCTCACTGTGTAACTGTACAGAGTCACTGTTTATTCAGCAGGGCGAGGATCACTCACTGTGTAACTGTACAGAGTCACTGTTTATTCAGGGTGAGGATCACTCACTGTGTAACTGTACAGAGTCACTGTTTATTCAGCAGGGTGAGGATCACTCACTGTGTAACTGTACAGAGTCACTGTTTATTCAGTGTGAGGATCACTGACTGTGTAACTGTACAGAGTCACTGTTTATTCAGCAGGGTGAGGATCACTCACTGTGTAACTGTACAGAGTCACTGTTTATTCAGGGTGAGGATCACTCACTGTGTAACTGTACAGAGTCACTGTTTATTCAGGGTGAGGATCACTCACTGTGTAACTGTACAGAGTCACTGTTTATTCAGCAGGGTGAGGATCACTCACTGTGTAACTGTACAGAGTCACTGTTTATTCAGCAGGGTGAGGATCACTCACTGTGTAACTGTACAGTCACTGTTTATTCAGGGTGAGGATCACTCACTGTATAACTGTACAGAGTCACTGTTTATTCAGCAGGGTGAGGATCACTCACTGTGTAACTGTACAGAGTCACTGTTTATTCAGGGTGAGGATCACTCACTGTGTCACTGTACAGAGTCACTGTTTATTCAGCAGGGTGAGGATCACTCACTGTGTAACTGTACAGAGTCACTGTTTATTCAGCAGGGTGAGGATCACTCACTGTGTAACTGTACAGAGTCACTGTTTATTCAGGGTGAGGATCACTCACTGTGTAACTGTACAGAGTCACTGTTTATTCAGGGTGAGGATCACTCACTGTGTAACTGTACAGAGTCACTGTTTATTCAGCAGGGTGAGGATCACTCACTGTGTAACTGTACAGAGTCACTGTTTATTCAGGGTGAGGATCACTCACTGTGTAACTGTACAGAGTCACTGTTTATTCAGCAGGGGAAGGGTTAATGCTGTAGTTTCTGAGCAGTGTAGTTGTGTGGTGTGGTTATGAGGGGGAATGATCAGAAGGGAGTGTATCTCTGGGACTTGCTGGCCTGGTTGTGACTGAGGAATCTTTGACATGCCTGTTGTCGAGCTGATAATGACATGTCTGTCACTTTAACCCTTGCCTGACTGGTGGAAGTGGGAGAAGATGATCGTGGAGAGGAGCTACTAATGTTTTTTGCACCCCCCCCCACTCACACACCCCGCAGCTCTGCCTAACTGGTCTCCCTTCCTGTCTCCCACTCTCTCTCCCACTCTCTCTCGCTCTCTCTCCCACTCTCTCTCGCTCTCCCACTCTCTCTCGCCCTCCCGCTCTCTCTCTCTCGCTCTCTCTCTCTCTCCCACTCTCTCGCTCTCCCACTCTCTCTCTCGCTCTCTCTCTCTCTATCTCTCTCCCACTCTCTCTCTCTCCCACTCTCTCTCGCTCTCCCACTCTCTCTCTCTCTCTCTCTCTCTTTCGCTATCTCTCTCTCTCTCTCTCTCCCGCACTCTCCCTCTCACCCACTCTCTCTCTCTCTCTCCCACTCTCTCTCTCACGCGCTCTCGGTCTCCCACTCTCTCTCTCTCTCTCTCTCCCACTCTCCCACTCTCTCTTGCTCTCCCACTTGCTCTCTCTCTCTCTCCCACTCGCTCTCTCTCTCTCTCTCTCTCTCTCACCCACTCTCTCTCTCTCTCTCTCTCTCTCTCTCCCTCTCTCTCTCCCACTCTCTCTCGGTCTCCCACTCTCTCTCTCTCTCTCTCTCTCTCCCACTCGCTCTTTCTCTCCCACTCTCTCTCGCTCTCCCACTCTCTCTCTCTCTCTCTCTCTCCCACTCTCTCTCGCACTCTCCCACTCTCTATCTCTATCTCTCTCTCTCTCTCTCTCCCACTCTCTCTCTCTCTCTCTCTCTCCCTCCCACTCTCTCGCTCTCTCACTCTCTCTCCCACTCTCTCTCCCACTCTCTCTCGCTCTCTCTCTCCCACTCTCCCACTCTCTCTCTGTCTCTCTCTCTCTCTCTTCCACTCTCTCTCACTCTCCCACTCTCTCTATCTCTATCTCTCTCCCAATCTCTCAGGCTCTCCCTCTCTCTCTCTCTCTCTTGCTCTCCCACTCGCTCTCCCACTCTCCCTCTCTCCCTCTCTCTCTCTCTATCTCCCACTCTCTCTCTCGCTCTCACACACTCTCTCTCTCTCTCTCTCTCTCTCTCACACTCTCTCTCCCTCCCTGCCTCTCTGTCCCCGCCTCCCCTCTCGAGGCAGAGGGAGAGACACAATAAGCAGAGCTGAGGGACAGGCGTGCAAACTCCTCAGTCACTGGGAGGTGAAGGAGGCGGATGATGTACAGAGAGTGGATGTTAATAAGTGAGGATTAGTTCTCCAGAGGAGGTGAGTGTGGGAGAGATAAGGTCAGAACCCCTCTCTGTTACTCATCAGTACAGGACCCAAACCCTGTGGGAAATGTCAACACTCTTCAAAATATGCTGCTGGCCTTTGTCTAATATAAACCGTGAGAGAATCCAGCGAGGGGAAGGTCCAAGCAAGAGAGACAGAACAGAGGTGGCAAGGAGCCCACCTTCCTGCACACAACAGCACTCACAGCTTCATCCTGGGTGGAGAGCTTGGAACAGCCGTGGAAATTCCCAGGCAATCTCCTCCACCACTTTCTAATAGCAAACACCACACTGTATCACAAACTCCCTCTCCCCCTCCACCAGCCCCGACAACCCTCCCTGTCTCTGTACCCTCCTCCAACCCCGACACCCTCCCTATCTCTGTAACCTCCTCCAGTCCCGACAACCCTCCCTATCTCTGTAACCTCCTCCAGCCCCTACAACCCTCCCTATCTCTGTAACCTCCTCCAACCCCTCCCTATCTCTGTAACCTCCTCCAACCCCTCCCTATCTCTGTCAACTCCTCCAGCCCCTACACCCCTCCCTATCTCTGTAACCTCCTCCAGCCCCTCCCTATCTCTGTAACCTCCTCCAGCCCCTACACCCCTCCCTATCTCTGTAACCTCCTCCAGCCCCTCCCTATCTCTGTAACCTCCTCCAGCCCCTCCCAATCTCTGTAAACTCCTCCAGCCCCTACACCCCCCCCCTATCTCTGTAACCTCCTCCAACCCCTCCCTATCTCTGTCAACTCCTCCAGCCCCTACACCCCTCCCTATCTCTGTAACCTCCTCCAGCCCCTCCCTATCTCTGTAACCTCCTCCAGCCCCTACACCCCTCCCTATCTCTGTAACCTCCTCCAGCCCCTACAACCCTCCCTATCTCTGTAACCTCCTCCAGCCCCTCCCTATCTCTGTAACCTCCTCCAGCCCCTCCCTATCTCTGTAACCTCCTCCAGACCCTACAACCCTCCCTATCTCTGTATCCTCCTCCAGCCCCTCCCTATCTCTGTAACCTCCTCCAGCCCGTACAACCCTCCCTATCTCTGTAACCTCCTCCAGCCCCTACAACCCTCCCTATCTCTGTAACCTCCTCCAGCCCCGACAATCCTCCCTATCTCTGTAACATCCATCAGCCCCGACAACCCTCCCTATCTCTGTAACCTCCTCCAACCCCTCCCTATCTCTGTAACCTCCTCCAACCCCTCCCTATCTCTGTAACCTCATCCAGCCCCTACACCCCTCCCTATCTCTGTAACCTCCTCCAGCCCCATACAACCCTTCCTATCTCTGTAACCTCCTCCAGCCCCTCCCTATCTCTGTAACCTCCTCCAGCCCCTACAACCCTCCCAATCTCTGTAACCTCCTCCAACCCCTACACCCCTCCCTATCTCTGTAACCTCCTCCAACCCTCCCTATCTCTGTAACCTCCTCCAGCCCCTACAACCGTCCCTATCTCTGTAACCTCCTCCAACCCCTACACCCCTCCCTATCTCTGTAACCTCCTCCAACCCCTACACCCCTCCCTATCTCTGTAACCTCCTCCAACCCCTACACCCCTCCCTATCTCTGTAACCTCCTCCAGCCCCTACAACCCTCCCTATCTCTGTAACCTCCTCCAACCCTCCCTATCTCTGTAACCTCCTCCAGCCCCGACAACCCTCCCTATCTCTGTAACCTCCTCCAGCCCCTCTATAACCCTCCGTGTCTCTTGGATCGATGTCTAGGGCTCAGGGGCCTGGTGCCTGAGGGGCTCTGCGATTGGGGAAGGGGGGGGGTGGCCTAGTGCCTAGGCCTCGGGGCCTAGTTTTTGGGGTTCTAGGCCTGGTGCCTGAGGGGCTCTGCGATTGGGGAGGGGTGGGGGGGGGCCTTGTGCCTAGGCCTCGGGGCGTGTTGTCTGGGGCTCGGGGCCTGGTGCCTGAGGGGCTCTGGGATTGGGGGAAAGGAGGCCTCGGTCTCCTGGGCGCTCGGGGCCTGGTGCCTTGACTAATCTCAGGCCTGGCACCCGGAGATTGGGGCCTTTAGCCTGGGGGAATCACTCTTGTGTAGTTTCTGGTCAAGCAACGGGCCTATATATACCTATATCTTTTTTTAAACAGAAACGTTTTTCTGCTTCGCTTTAGTTTTTCCTCGTTTGTTGCCTCCCCCTGCCTGATGCTGTGGCTTGCGTTTCCTGAGTGATCGCCCAGTAAACGTGAAAAAGAAAAGGAGAAGCAAAATGTGAGCGAGAGAATCGATCCTCGGCACTCTGCAGCGCTTCCTGGAGACGCAACCCTTCCGGCCCCCCCCCCCACCCCCCGACCTCCCGCCTGCAGAGAGACCGTGACCCCAGCGACATTCCTCCCTCCTTCACTCCATGTGACAGGGGGGGCGTGACGGTAGCCGATAGTTTACCCCCTCCCCCCCCCCCTCTCCCCCCCCCCCCCTCCCCCCCCCCCCCCCCCATCTCTCCCTCCCCCCAAACTCAGTCCTGAATGCCTCATTTCTAACCCCCCCCCACCCCCACCCCGGGTCGCATCACTGCAGACCCGAAACCTGGAAAGACAGAGGAGCAGAATTAGGCCACTCGGCCCATCGAGTCTGCTCCGCCAGTCAATCACGGCTGATATTTTTCTCACCCCCATTCTCCTGCCCTCGCCCCATAACCCCTGATCCCCTCATTGATCGAGAACCTCTCTGTCTCTGTCTCAAAGGCACTCAGTGACGGGCAGCACGGTGGCGCAGTGGGTTAGCACTGCTGCCTCACGGCGCCGAGGTCCCGGGTTCGATCCCGGCTCTGGGCCACTGTCCGTGTGGAGTTTGCACATTCTCCCCGTGTCTGCGTGGGTTTCGCCCCTGTCATGATATTCAATTGACCATCACAGCACGTACACACATACATAATGATAGACAGAGCAACGGACCAATTAGCACACACAACACGACAGCCAATCACAGACAAGAGCATGCACAGTACAAAACAAGGAACACGACACTTCCTGGGCAGTCCAACAGGAGACGGCACAGGGCCAGGACCTCAAAGCCAGACACTCACACAGTCACCACGTGCTGAGTACCAAGTTTGTTGTATAAATAGTTTAAAGGAATAAAACTGCGTGGTGCCATTCGCAACCGTGTTGGTTTGTCTGTGTCTCAGAGCACCCAACACCACATGGTACCAGAAGTGAATTGACACCTACCCACAAATCTGCCATCCTGCGCCATGGACACCGTCACCACACCGCAGCCGCTGCAAGTCGCTGGGAACCTCGGCGTAAATTGGACGCTGTTCAAGCAGCGCTTCGAACTCTTTATGGAAGCCAACGAAAAGGAGAGCGCCTCGGACACCAGAAAGATCGCCATCCTCCTCCCCACCGCAGGGCAGCGCGCCATCCATGTCTACAACTCCCTGGTGTTCGCGGAAGGCGAGGACAAATCCAAATACGAGACGGTCCTTCTCAAGCTCGACCAACACTTCAACGTCGAGGTCAATGAAAGCTTTGAGAGATATCTCTTCCAGCAGCGCCTGCAGGGTAAGGATGAGCTCTTCCAGTCATTCCTGACGCATCTCCGCATCCTCGCGCAGTCCTGCGGTTACAACACCACCTCAGAGTCCATGATCCGGGACCAGATCGTTTTGGGGTCGCCTCCGGCCGCCTACGCCTTAGCCTCCGCAATCGAAGCCTGTGTCCTGCACGAGAACGCGACTAGCCGCTGTGCCCAATTTCAGGCGACCGGATCGGCGCGGCGGGGGTCCCACGCGACCGGACCGGCGAGCCAGGTGCCCCACGAGGCCGAACGGGTCCAGGCGATCGAGTTCCTCCCGGCCCGCGGCCCGGACGAGGGCGGCCGTTTCGCGCGCTTTTCGAGGCCTCCCGCGCTCGCGCGCGCCTAAACCTACGGCAACACTGAGGGACGTGATGCGCAGGCGCGCCCGACGGAAGACCGAACTGCGCATGCGCAGTGGCGCAATGAACGCCATGACGTCACGACGTGCGCAACTGTGGAGCTGCACATTTAAAGCGGCAATGTCCCGCAAAAACCTGACAATGACTACGCTGTGGCAAGATGGGCCACTACGCTGCCTACTGTCGAGCGGCTCAACCTGTGGATCTTCCACATCTCCGACAACCTCGCAGGGACGTGCGGACCATTCAGCCTCCACATTGCGGCATCCAGACCGGAGACACAGATGACCGAGACGCCTTCCGTGTTGCGGTCATTGATGGGAACCGGGTCAACACCATCAATCCGGGCGATGAATGGAGTGCCACCCTGACGGTCAACCGATCGCCGATCACTTTCCGCCTGGACACTGGCGCCTCCGCCAACCTCATAGCATGGTCAGCCTTCTACGCCATGAAGGTCAGACCACCAATCCAGCCGTCCCGGTGCAGGATGGCCGATTACAACGGGAACGTTATCCCGGCTAATCATGAGTGAAATGGCCCAGGCGAAAATATTTACCAAACTGGATGCTTCTAAGGGGTTTTGGCAGATCCAACTGGACCCGTCCAGCCGAAAGCTGTGCACCTTCAAACACCCCTTTCGGCAGGTTCTGCTACAACCGGATGCCATTTGGCACCATCTCGGCATCCGAGGTCTTTCATAGGATCATGGAGCAGATGATGGAGGGCATCGAAGGGGTGCGTGTCTACGTGGACGACGTCATCATCTGGTCCACCACACCTCAGGAGCACATACATCATCTCCAATGCGTCCTTGCGCGCATACGTGAAAACGGCCTGCGCCTCAACCGAGCCAAGTGCTCCTTTGGCCAAACCGAGTTGAAGTTCCTGGGGGGCCACATATCCCGGTCTGGGGTCCGTCCGGATGCAGACAAGGTGAGCGCCATCACAGCCATGCCACAGCCGGCAGACAAGAAAGCTGTCCTACGCTTCCTAGGCATGGTCAACTTCCTGGGGAAGTTAATTCCCAACCTTGCCTCCCACACGACGGCTCTGCGCCACCTCGTCAGGAAGTCCACGGAGTTCCAGTGGCTGCCCGCACACCAGCTGGAATGGGAGGAGCTCAAACTCAAGCTCACCACGGCACCGGTACTGGCGTTTCTCGACACGTCTCGCGCCACCAAAATCTCGACTGATGCCAGCCAGTCTGGCATTGGAGCGGTGCTCCTGCAGCGGGATGACACTGCATCATGGGCCCCGGTCGCCCATGCCTCGCGGGCCATGACCCCCACAGAGCAGCGCTACGCGCAGATCGAAAAGGAGTGCCTGGGCTTGCTAACCGGTTTAGGCAAGTTCCATGATTATGTGTATGGTCTTCCCCGGTTCACGGTCGAAACTGACCACCGCCCCCTGGTCAGCATCATAAACAAGGACCTGAACGAGATGACCCCTCGCCTCCAGCGCATCTTACTTAAACTCAGGAGGTATGACTTCCAACTGGTCTACACTCCAGGGAAGGACCTCATCGTGGCGGATGCCCTATCCAGAGCAGTGGGCACACCGCTCGACTCGGAGGGGTTCGTATGTCAGGTCGAGGCGCAGGTGGCTTTCACATCGACAAATCTGCCAGCTGACGATTCCAGTCTGGCCCGTATTCGCCGAGAGACTGCGGCCGACCCCCTTCTACAGCGTGTGATGCGCCACATGACGGGAGGGTGGCTCAAAGGGCAGTGCCCGCAGTTCTACAATGTCCGAGACGACCTGGCCGTCATTGGTGGCTGGACCGGATTGTGATTCCACACAGCGTGCACAGGCTGGTCCTCGACCAACTACACTAAGGCCACTTGGGGGTCGAGAAGTGCAGACGGAGGGCCCGAGAGGCGGTATACTGGCCGGGCATCAGTGACGATATTGCCAACATGATGATCAACTATACAACCTGCCAAAGGTTTCAGCCGGCGCAACCTCCTGAAACGCTTCTGCCCCATGAGCTGGTGACGTCCCCCTGGGCGAAGGTGGGTGTGGACCTCTTTCACGCGCTCGGCAGGGACTATGTCATCGTCGTTGACTACTTCTCCAGCTACCCAGAGGTCATACGCCTGCACGATTTGACGTTGTCCGCTGTCATCAGGGCCTGCAAAGACACTTTCGCTCGCCACGGCATTCCGATGATGGTCATTTCGGACAATGGGCCCTGTTTCGTCAGCCAGGAATGGTCATCGTTTGCGGCCTCGTGTGGCTTCACACACGTGACGTCCAGCCCTCTGCATCCCCAGTCCAATGGAAAGGCGGAGAAGGGCGTTCACATCGTCAAGCGGCTCCTCGGCAAGGCTGCTGCTGCCGGATCGGACTTCCGCCTCGTCCAGCTGGCCTATCGCTCGGCCCCACTAGCCACTGGCCTCTCACCAGCCCAGCTGCTGATGGGTCGCGCCCTCAGGACCACTGTGCCATCCATTCTGGCGCCCACGATCGACCTTGCTCCGGTACTGCACAGGATGCAACTGCAGCGCGGTCGCCAGAAGAGGTCGTACGACATACGGGCAACTGATCTTCCCGCCCTGGCCCCTGGAGACGACGTCCGCATCCACCTACCAGAGGGTGGCTGGTCAGCACCTGCCGAAGTTCTCCGACGCGTGGCTCCCCGCTCGTTCCTGGTTCGCATGCCGGATGGATCCGTGCGTAGGCGCAATCGCCGGGCTCTTCGCCTGCTTCCACGCTCACTACGAGACCTTACACCGACGCCGTGTCCTCCTGTGGTTCCTGATAGCGACTTCGTGGAGCTGCCTGCTACCATGCCCCTTCCGTCGCCGCCCGTGGCCAGGCCCGTTCCTCAGCCGGTGGTTCCCGACCCACCCTTGAGGCGGTCAACCCGAATTTGTCGCCCACCTACTAGACTGGGCTTATGAGCCTGTTTACACGTTGAACTCATGCAACCACTGTTTTAACATGTCGATGTTCTTCTCGTTACAGGAATTCGCTTTATCGTTCACCGTTTCTCCGTTCTTTGTTTATGGTACAACCTCGTTGTTATGTCACACCCGACATCGCCCCTTGTATATAGTTCAGCCTCATGTACATGCTGTAGATATTACACACACACATTTAGCTGCACTCAGTACACATTACTATTTATAACCACGTAGGCACACAATCTTGTAAAAAAGGGGGGATGTCATGATATTCAATTGACCATCACAGCACGTACACACATACATAATGATAGACCGAGCAACGGACCAATTAGCACACATAACACGACAGCCAATCACAGGCAAGAGCATACACAGTACAAAACAAGAAACACGACACTTCCTGGGCAGTCCATCAGGAGACGGCACAGGGCCAGGACCTCAAAGCCAGACACTCACACAGTCACCACGTGCTGAGTACCAAGTTTGTTATATAAATAGTTTAAAGGAATAAAACTGCGTTGTACCAATCGCAACCGTGTTGGTTCCTCTGTGTCTCAGAGCACCCAACACCACATGGTACCAGAAGTGAATCGAAACCTACCCACAAAACACTTCAGCCCCCACAACCCAAAGATGTGCAGGCTTGATCGACTGGCCGCGCTAAATTGCCCCTTAATTGGACAAAATTTATTGGGTACTCTAAACTTATAAAATAAGGCTGATCGGTGCCCGGGGAAGAGTCTAGTAATCTCCCGGGGGTGGGGGGGGAACTGGGAAAATTATCCGCACAGAATCACCCTCGCAAGTCAACAGTCAACGTGTTGAGGTTCAAACTGAAGTGACCGGGATTTGTGGTAGTGCTGGCTAGTTAATTATGGCGCTCCCAATGGATCAGGAAGCCCCCGGACCGACTTTTCGGAGATTCATTTTCTTGTAGAATATTGTAAAGAGTTCCATTGCTGTTGTCATGTGTTAATCGGGGGAAGGATTTGACGGCGTACTCCCCTGAAGGGGCGGGGTCCCGGATCGTCATGTGACCCGTACAGCCTCTCTGGAGCGAGCGAGCCCTGGGGCTGAGGGTTTAACCATCAGTCATCGGTTCGGAGCCCTGGAGTTAGGTCTTGATACCGCACGGGCTAACGGTTACCTGGTGTTGGCGGGCGGGAAGAGTGGCGTGGCTACGTCAATAGAGTCGGCCACGGTCTCGCTCAATGGCGGAGCGAGCTCGAAGGGCATTCCTCCCATTTGGAGTATTGTGAGCAGTTTTGGGCCCCGTATCTAAGGAAGGATGAGCAGGGGCCTTGGAAAGGGTCCAGAGGAGGTTCGCAAGAATGATCCCCGGAATGAAGAGCTTGTCGTACGAGGAACGGTTGAGGACTCTGGGTCTGTCCTCGTTGGAGTTTAGAAGGATGAGGGGGGATCTGATTGAAACTTACAGGATACTGCGATTGGTACAGAATGTGCAAACTCCACACGGACAGTGACCCAGAGCCGGGATCGAACCCGGTCCTCAGTGAGGCAGCAGTGCTAACCACTGCTGCCGCCATTCCCGCCCTTGCAACATTGCTTTCATCCGTCGCAATATCACTGAGGGGCGTCCACGGGACGGACTGCCCCACCCGCTGTCTCGGACTCCAATTCTCCTCTTCTCAAATGGGCCGTCCGTTCCTCTGCCCTTTTCCCTTGGGCGGCACGGTAGCACAGTGGGTTAGCACTGCTGCCTCACAACGCCAGGGTCCCGGGTTCGATTCCCGGCTTGGGTCACTGTCTGTGCGGAGTCTGCACGTTCTCCCCGGGTCTGCGTGGGTTTCCTCCCACAGTACAAAGATGTGCAGGTTAGGAGGGGTTATTGGGTTACGGGGCTAGGGTGGAAGTGAGGGCTTAAGTGGGTCGGTGCAGACTTGATGGGCCGAATGGCCTCCTTCTGCATGTATGTTCTATGTCACGTGCGCCGAGGTACAGTGAACAGTATTTTTCTGCGAGCAGCTCAAACATAATTTAGTACATGAAAAGAAAATACATAATAGGGCAACACGAGGTACACAATGTAAATACATAAACACCGGCATCGGGTGAAGCATACAGGGTGTAGTGTTAATGAGGTCAGTCCATAAGAGGGTCGTTTGGGAGTCTGGTGACAGCGGGGGAGAAGCTGTTTTTGAGTCTGTTCGTGCGCGTTCTCAGACTTCTGTATCTCCCGCCCGATGGAAGAAGTTGGAAGAGTGAGTAAGCCGGGTGGGAGGGTCTTTGATTATGCTGCCCGCTTTCTCCAGGCAGCGGGAGGTGTAGATGGAGTCAATGGATGGGAGGCAGGTTCGTGTGATGGACTGGGCGGTGTTCACGACTCTCTGAAGTTTCTTGCGGTCCTGGGCCGAGCAGTTGCCATACCAGGCTGTGATGCAGCCCGATAGGATACTTTCTATGGTGCATCTGTAAAAGTTGGTCAGAGTTAATGTGGACATGCCGAATTTCCTTAGTTTCCTGAGGAAGTATAAGCGCTGTTGTGCTTTCTTGGTGGTAGCGTCGACGTGGGTGGACCAGGACAGATTTTTGGAGATGTGCACCCCTAGGAATGTGAAACTGCTAACCATCTCCACCTCGGCCCCGTTGATGCTGACAGGGGTGTGTACAGTACTTTGCTTCCTGAGTGCATATTTGACACCCACGGGGCGGCATGTGGCGCAGTGGTTAGCACTGGGACTGCGGCGCTGAGGACCCGGGTTCGAATCCCGGCCCTGGGTCACTGTCCGTGTGGATTTGCACATTCTCCCCGTGTCTCCGTGGGTTTCACCCCCCCTCCCCAAAACCCAAAAGATGTGCAGGGTTAGGTAGATTGGCCCCGCTAAATTGCCCCTTAATTGAAAAAATAAATAATTGGGTACTTAAAATTTTTTTTTGAAAAAATTAAAATACTTGGCACCCACTGCTCCGTGTTGGGGCCGAATGGCATTTTGACAGATTGCTCACCGAATCTGTTCCAAAGGAAAGACTTCCTCACAGGTTCTGCTCACCTGATTTCTGTAGCAGTGGGAAGGTTCGGGTAAATCCTCATCGCCAATGTAGTGTCTTGGTGACCACCAAGTAGATTAATGAATAAACGGTTTATTGAGGTAAGTGACCCGCGATGGAGGGTTAGAGATAGGCGACCAATCTCGACGGCTCCAGAATGGGCTGTAAAACCCACGTTCCGTCCATCTGCCTCAAACATATTCGAGGGCTCTGCTTCCTCCACCCTTTGAGGGAGAGAGTTCCAGGAGACTCGTGACTGCCCAAATAAATGTCTCCTCCGATGGTTTCAAAGGCCCCCCACCGGCTCAACTCATCCCTGGGAGGCTGACCACCTTCACTCCCAGGGGTCAGACCCGTGAACCTCCTCTGGACAGTCGCCGAATCGATCCCTCCCTGGATAAGGAGACACAAACCGTCCGCGGGGCTCCAGATGTGGTCTCGCCAACACCCCGCACAGCTGGAGTAAAACAGCCCGAGTTTTAAATTCCATTCCCCCTCGCAATATACACCAACACTCTACTGACCTTCCTGATCGCTGGTGTTCCTGCAGACTAACCTTCCCTGGGTCATCCACCAGGACTCCCAGATCCCTCTGCACCTCACCATTCCGCAATCTCTCTCCGTTTGCTGCTCTTCTATTCATCCCCTCAAAGTGGACAAGCTCACATTTCCCCCACGTTTACCTCCACCCAGCCACACTTTTGCTCGCTCACTCAACCCATCTGCGATCCTTTGCAGGCGCCTTACGTCCTCTTCACTACTTACCGTCCTACCTGTCTTTGCGCCTTCAGTAACTTTAACGATCTCACCTTCAGGCCCTTCATCCAAGACAGTGATAGAAATTGTGAATAATTGAGGTTCCGGCACTGATCACCGTGGCACTCCGCATGTTACATATTGCCAACCTGAATTTATCCCTACTCTCGGTTAGCTAACCAATCCACTCTCCGTAAATCGCCCAGCAATGATCAATATCTGGTGAAACATCCGTATCCATCGACCATTGCGACGATGACCTGCAGAATCCATTGACCGCTCCGACGGCAGATACCGAGAGACGAGTGTGCGCCGAGTTGGCACGCACTCTCGCGGAAGCATTCCGGAAAGGTCTGCCAGGCGGGCCCGAAATGTACGGCGGCAAAGGGCCACTGGAGGAGGGAGTTTAGATCAAAGCAAAACCCCTCAGCCTGACCGAGCTGCCAGGTGCAAGGCCCACTTGCTGACGCGCTGACGGGGAACACCTCGCAATCCGGGAGGGAGGTGCGGCCTTCAATCAAAGCAACGGCCATCCAGTATCAGGAACATCACACCAGGCGATTGACCAATCGGAAAATGACACTGCTGCGGCGCTCAGATGACTGCTCTTTATTGACCCAGGAGCTACGTGCCAACAGTACTGCCCACTTGTCAATTCGTAAGGACCCGTACCCAGAGGCACGCACAGGCCATGTCCAAACCTGACTGCTGACTATCTCGCGGTGGGCACGGCGAAAGTGCAGATACAGAACTGCCAAACTCAACCGTTGCGACAACGCAACGAGGGATGACATCCTCAATCGCTCAGCTCGCTGCGAGCCGTCAAGGAAACCTCCAGACCTGGCTGCCATCACAAAACGCCGACGTACGAGCAGAATTAACCCCCCCCCCCCCCGCGCTTCATAAACCCATCGATTCACTATCCTTGTGGTGAAACATGAACATTGACCGTCAGTAGTTTTGCTTCGTTGGGGCGTGATGGCGGCACGGTGGTTAGCACTGCTGCTTCACAGCTCCAGGGTCCCGGGTTCGATTCCCGGTTTGGGACACTGTCTGTGCGGAGTCTGCACGTCCTCCCCGTGTCTGCGTGGGTTTCCTCCGGGTGCTCCGGTTTCCTCCCACAAGTCCAAAGATGTGCCGGTTAGGTGGATTGGACACGCTAAATTGCCCCTTGGTGTCCAAAAAGATTAAGTTGGGTTACGGGGATAGGGTGGAGGTGTGGGTGGTACTGGGTTACGATGGAGGTGTGGGTTTATGTGGGGTGCTCTTTCCAGACTCGATGGGCCGAATGGCCTCCTGCTCTGTAAATTCTATGATTCTTTGGAAGGGCGGAGAATAAAAAAAAAGGGGGATGTTGTAATGTACCTTTAAGGTGAGGCAGCATGACATCACTGGAAAGAAAGTGTGCCATGTGATCTAGTATCTGTGACAATATGTATATTGTATAGTAAATGAAGGGTTAACAATTTGATGTGAATGCTTCCCACCACTAGATGGTGATACCTTGATTCTAGGAGTAGGTGATTAGACGGGATAGAGAATAATACTAATCTTTATTGTCACAAGTAGGTTTACTGCAATGAAGTTAATGTGAAAAGCCCCTAGTCGCCACACTCCGGCGCCTGTTCGGGTACACAAGAGGGGAAATTAAGAATGTCCAATTCACCTAACAAGCACGTCTTTCGGGACTTGTGGGAGGAAACCGGAGCACCCGGAGGAAACCCACGCAGACACGGGGAGGACGTGCAGACTCCGCACAGACAGTGACCCAAGCGGGGCATCGAACCTGGGACCCTGGAGCTGTGAAGCAACAAAAGTAGTCGTGTTGTCAGAAGCTCTGCAGATAGAATAATAGTCTTAGTACATTTTGTAATATCTGTATCTTAGTCAGCTGGTTCGAATCCAGTTTAATTGTACTGTTAATAAATTAAGTTATTAAGTTTTGTTTGAAATTTGGCTTGATGTTCTTGTGTAAGACAAAGCCATCATCATCCCCAAAGCGGTTTCACTTTCTCCTGTCAGCGGATCACAGCGCGCACAGCTCTGCTGCCGATGTCTTCGAACTTTCTATCCATGTATGTCTGTTCCCATGTCAATAAATGATCCCACAATGTGTTTCCTTAATCCGTGAGTGATTGATGCCTTTATATCGTTGTAAAGATAAAACATACAACAGCTGAAACCTCCTTCATTAATGGACCCCGAGCATTTTCCCTGTCACAGATTGTAGGTCAAGGAGCCTGTAGTTTCCTGTCTCTCACTCTCGTCTCTTCAATGAAGGTTTTACAGTCACCATTTTCCAATCCACTGGGATCTTCCCAGAACCTGAGGAATTTTGGGAGGTTATAACCAATAATTCTTCGATCTCGGCAGCCACGTTTAAGGCCATCGGGTGCACATTATCTGGTCCTGGGGGTTTGTCAGCCTCCAGATCCAATCATTGTCCCCGCTACCCTTTCCCCGGCAGTGGTTGTTAATGCAAAGTTCCTCCCTCCCTCTCGTTCCCCCAATTGCCAAGTATCTTTTGGAAGCTTCCCATTTCTTTCCGCCGTGATTACAGACACAAAACATCTGTTCAACACCTCCGCCATTTCTTTGTTTCGCAATATCAAATCCCCCAGATTCCCGCTCTCTGGAGAACAGGCAGTGGCTTTAATTACTCCTGTTCCTGTCCAAGTAACTCTCGCAGTCCATTTTTCTTTTTAATGTAGCGAGCTTTCGCAAGCTACTTCTTCCCCCCTGAAAAACGCAAGTGGAGTCACCTTCCTCCCCCCTTCCCGATCGGCCTCCAATCTTTTCCTCGTCCAGGATTTCTGTCTGCAATGACTCTTCCCCCTCTCCCATGCAAACGGGATCTGTATTTACATTCTGCCTTTGTCATGTTGGAATGTGAGGAATCTGTTTGAATAATGTCCCACTGTTCTCAAACCGGGAGTTATGTTACTGGGATCAGGGGGGAAGATATTGGGTTCAAGGTGTGGGTTTTTAAAAAAAAAACTTTTTGGAAGATAAGGATTTGGTTTGGAGCAGAGCTGTCTTTCGAAAGCCCCCAGTGTTCACTGTCCTGGGGGACTCCGAACATCCACAGTGAATACTGGAGCATCCGACATGGGGAGAGCTCCATGGGGCTCTCTCTCTCCCTTTTATCTCTCTCGTTCTTTTTCTCTTGCTCTCCCTCTCACACAGCCACATCTCATTCTCTCTCTCTCTCTCTCTCTCTTGTTTTCTCTCTCTCTCGTTTTCTCTCTCTCTCTCTCTCTCTCTCTCTCTCGTTTTCTCTCACTCTCTCTCTCTCTCACGTTTTCTATCTCTCGTTTTCTCTCGCTCTCATTCTCTCTCTCTCTCGTTTTCTCTCTCTCTCTCGTTTTCTCTCACTCTCTCTCTCTCTCACGTTTTCTATCTCTCTCTCTCATGTTTTCTCCCTCTCTCACGTTTTCTCTCTCTCACGTTTTCTCTCTCTCTCGTTTTCTCTCTCTCGTTTTCTCTCGTTTTTTATCCCTCTCGTTTTCTCTCTCTCTCGTTTTCTCTCTCTCTCGTTTTCTCTCACTCTCACTCTTTCTCGTTTTCTCTCTCTCGTTTTCTCACATTTTCTCTCTCACGTTTTCTCTCTCTCACGTTTTCTTTCTCTCTCTCACGTTTTCTCTCTCTCTCTCACGTTTTCTCTCTCTCGTTTTCTCTCTCTCTCTCGTTTTCTCTCTCTCTCTCGTTTTCTCTCTCCTCGTTTTCTCTCTCTCTCGTTTTCTCTCTCTCTCACGTTTTCTTTCTCTCTCTCGTTTTCTCTCTCTCTCTCATTTTCTCTCGCTCTCTCTCGTTTTCTCATGTTTTCTCTCTCTCGTTTTCTCTCTCTCTCGTTTTCTCTCTCTCTCGTGTTTTCTCTCTCTCTCGTTTTCTCTCTCTCTCTCGTTTTCTCTCTCTCTCTCGTTCTCTCTCTCTCATGTTTTCTCTCTCTCTCTCTCACGTTTTCTTTCTCTCTCTCGTTTTCTCTCTCGCTCTCGTTTTCTCTCTCTCGTTTTCTCTCTCTCGTTTTCTCTCACGTTTTCTCTCTCGCGCGTTTTCTCTCTCTCGCGCGTGTTTTCTCTCTCTCGCGTTTTCTCTCTCTCTCTCGCGTTTTCTCTCTCGCGTTTTCTCTCTCTCTCTCTCACGCGTTTTCTCTCTCACGCGTTTTCTCTCTCACGCGTTTTCTCTCTCGCGTTTTCTCTCTCTCTCTCTCGTGTTTTCTCTCTCTCTCTCGCGTTTTCTCTCTCTCGCGTGTTCTCTCTCTCTCGCGTTTTCTCTCTCGCGTGTTCTCTCTCTCTCGCGTTTTCTCTCTCTCGTTTTCTCTCTCTCGCGTTTTCTCTCTCTCGCGTTTTCTCTCTCTCTCTCGTTCTCTCTCTCGTACTGTGCTGTCCTATGTTCTCCCACTCGGTCTCTCTCTCTTTCTCTCTCACAGAATTTACAGTGCAGAAGGAGGCCATTCGGCCCATCGAGTCTGCACCGGCTCTTGGAAAGAGCACCCTACCCAAGCCCACGCCTCCACCCTATCCCCGTAACCCAGTAACCCCCACCTAATCTTTTTGGCCACGAAGGGCAATTTAACATGGCCAATCCTCCTAACCCGCACATCTTTGGACTGGGCCTTTCTCAGGCCCAGAATTCCCTGCACACACTTCTCGACTAGCTGAGCTTCATTGTGTTCTGCTCGTCCCTGGGATGGAGGGAGGAGGGGGGGGGAGGAGGGGGGGGGGGTGGTCGCTGGACTGGGCCAGCCGTTGATACCCACTGCTAATTGCCCCAGAGTTTCGCTGGGTCCCTTTCAGAGGGATGTCAACCACATTGCTGTGTGTGTAGGGAGGGAGTCACATGTAGGCCAGGCCTGTGGTTCCACAAGGGGTTGCCCCGCAGACAGGTGAGATATTGGGGGGGGCGGGGGGGTTGATGCCCCGGAGGTTCCTGGTGGTCCCGTTCACGGGTCAGCAGAAGCTAACGGGAAGATTCAGCGAGCAGCTCAGAAGGCCCGTTCGCCTCCGCCGCGAGAGGATTCGGGGACGGGAGCGAAGATGGCTGGCCGCCGTTGCGCGGGGTCCGCCGTGAGAACCGCCCCTGGGTTACCGAGGACGGTTCTGGTCTCCGGAACCTGAGGGAAGGACACGCTGGTCAGAGAGAGAGAGAGAGAGCGGGGCGGAGACTCGCCAAGGCTAAGCCGCGGGGTGGCAGGATTGTTCCGTGAGGGGGGATGGAGGAGGTCGGCTCTGTATTCTCTGGGGTTTCGAAGGCTGGGAGGCGAACTCATTGAAACATGCTCGATTCTGACAGGGGTCAACTGGGTAGACGCAGGAAGTACGTTGGCCCCTGCCTTGCGGGTGGGTCCAGAACCAGGAGACACTGTATCAGAATGGGGGGGGGGGGGGGGGGGGGGGGGGGGCCGTAAATTTAGGACAGAGGATGTGATGTATGTACGACCCTCAGTTAGGGTTAAGAAAATCCTGGATTTCGAGTACCCAATTAATTTTTTCCAATTAAGGGGCAATTTAGCGTGCCCAATCCACCTGCCCTGCACATCTTTGGGTTCTGGGGGGCGAGACCCACGCAGACACGGGGAGAATGTGCAAACTCCACACGGACAGTGACCCAGAGCCGGGATCGAACCTGGGACCTCGGCGCCGTGAGGCAGCAGTGCTAAACACTGCGCCCCCGTGCTGCCGCTTCTGACGTGTGATGTTAAAGATATTTTAATATTGTGTTTAGTAATCAGGTTGTTTCAATGAACCATAGTCCCTATTTTGTGTGAAATCACTCCTCTCCAAGTGAAAATAAAATATTGGGTTTGTGTCCCCCCCATCCTGGACCCTGTCGGGGTCTGAGTGTGGATCGAACCTGGGACCTCGGCGCCATGAGCCAGCGGTGCTACCCACTCCGCCACCGTGCTGCCCAGCCCAACCCTCAAACTGTCTGGCCCTTCTGGGGTCGCAGGAATGAGGAGGAGTTTATTCACGCGGGGAGGTTGGGGAATCTTTGGGATCCTCTGTCCGAGAGGCCGCGGAGACCCCTCAGTCGCTAGGCACGTCCGAGACTGAGGTCAATAGGTTCCTGGAGGCCAACGTTCGAGATTTGAGGTCAATAGGTTCCTGGAGGCCAATGTCATCGAGGGATTTGGGGGATGGCGTCGGGAGAGTGGTGTTGAGGCAGGTCATCAGCCGCGATCGATTGGATGGTGGAGCAGACTCGATGGGCTGAATGGCCGATTCCTGTTCCTCCCAGGGTAAGAGCGGCACATTTCGCCTCCTTAAAGGGGACACGTATAAACCAGATGGGGTTTTGTTGTTCCACAACGAGCGGCGATCGTCCCCCACGGTTGCCATGGGTGAGGCCGGGCCCCAGCAGCCAGTTGGCTGTTGGGCCTACGACATGGTTGACGCGGCGCGGGGCGTCATCGCGACGGACACGGGCCTCGCCGATGAATGGCGTTTGACGCTTGCACGTTGACGTCAGCAGTTGGGGTGCTGTAGTGGACGAGAGCGAGTGAATGGCGAATGAAACCTGCCCACAATCGTGTAGGCCTCACTCCCAATTTGCCCTCCACAAATCGCCCACCGCCTTCCCTCAATCGCTGGAAACGTGCTGGGAAATCCCGTCTCTTCCCCAAACCCCCACTCGCGAAAAAACTGGGGACCAGGCAGGATTTCCGGGATCGAGTTCCGGCCCCCGCAGGGTTGGAGACGGGAACTGGGGCGGCTTCAGGGGAGAGATTTTCCATCTGAGCGGGGGCGAACTCCAGTCCTGTGTCACGTTGTGTTGCAGTTTGTCGAGTCTTTGACACAGATTAGCAGAAATCTGTGAAATGTTTCACACACCCCAGAAGTGTTGGCGCAGAGCCCAGCGATCAAAGTCTGTTGCATAGCTGAGCAGGTCAGGACAACTTTCTCCCGCACACAGACATCGGATTTTCCTTTCCCACACGCAGGCAAACACGGGGGCAGCAGCCTGTAGACTAGGCCCCAGGTCCAATCTTCCCCTCGCACTGGTTCTCTGGAACCCCGCCCCCTCCTCACAATCTGGTCCATTGGGATTGTGGGACAGTGGGAGTGAACGGGAAGGGGTCTGGTCCATTGGGATTGTGGACAGTGGGAGTGAACGGGAAGAGGTTTGGTCCATTGGGATTGTGGACAGTGGGAGTGAATGGGAAGGGGTTTGGGTCCATTGGATTGTGGACAGTGGGAGTGAACGGGAAGGGGTTTGGGTCCATTGGGATTGTGACAGTGGGAGTGAACGGGAAGGGGTTTGGGTCCATTGGGATTGTGGACAGTGGGAGTGAACGGGAAGGGGTTTGGGTCCATTGGGATTGTGGCCAGTGGGAGTGAACGGGAAGGGGTTTGGGTCCATTGGGATTGTGGAGATGGGATTGAACGGGAAGGGGTTTGGGTCCATTGGGATTGTGGCCAGTGGGAGTGAACGGGAAGGGGTTTGGGTCCATTGGGATTGTGGACAGTGGGAGTGAACGGGAGGGGTTTGGATCCATTGGGATTGTGCACAGTGGGAGTGAACGGGAGGGGTTTGGGTCCATTGGGATCGTGGAGATGGGAGTGAACGGGAAGGGGTTTGGGTCCATTGGGATTGTGGAGATGGGAGGGGAAGGGGTTTGGGGCCATTGGGATTGTGGCCAGTGGGAGTGAACGGGAAGGGGTTTGGGTCCATTGGGATTGTGGAGATGGGAGTGAACGGGAAGGGGTTTGGGTCATTGGGATTGTGGACAGTGGGAGTGAATGGGAAGGGGTTTGGGTCCATTGGGATTGTGGAGATGGGAGAGAACGGGAAGGGGTTTGCGTCCATTGGGATAGTGGACAGTGGGAGTGAATGGGAAGGGGTTTGGGTCCATCGGGATTGTGTACAGTGGGTGTGAACGGGAAGGGGTTTGGGTCCATTGGGATTGTGGACAGTGGGAGTGAACGGGAAGGGGTTTGGGTCCATTGGGATTGTGGACAGTGGGAGTGAACGGGAAGGGGTTTGGGTCCATTTGGGACTGTGGACAGTGGGAGTGAACGGGAAGGGGTTTGGGTCCATTGGGATTGTGGACAGTGCGAGTGAACGGGAAGGGGGGTTTGGGTCCATTGGGATTGTGGGCAGTGGGAGTGAACGGAAGGGGTTTGGGTCCATTGGAATTGTGGAGATGGAGTGAACGGGAAGGGGTTTGAGTCCATTGGGATTGTGGAGATGGGAGTGAAGGGCTGTGTGTGTGTTTGTTTTGGGGGTGAAGCAGTCTCTAGCTATCTGATAATTCTGAATTCTCAGCGTGGTTTTCCCAAAGGAACTGGGATCTCCATAGAAACCTGGCGAATGTGTGTGTGGGGGGCGGGGGGGGGAGAGATTTTGTCCCTGAAGTTAGTGGAAATAGTTTTAATTTTTTTTGCTTGTGCTAAATTTAGTGCGTCCCCAAAGCAACCAGCTAACCTTTCACCCCGCCGACCCCACCCGCACTCCATACTTGACTGAAGGGCTGGTACGTTGTGCTGAGGCCTTCCTTGAAGGCCGGTTACTTTTGGGGCCTGGCCTGGGGCCAGCTTGTCCCTCTGGGCCGTGTCTCTCTCTCTCTCTCTCTCGTTCTTGCGAGGACATGCGCTATTATTTGATTAAACCCTCGCCGTATTTGGATGACACGTGACGTTTGTCAAGATTTGCATGTGGTTAATGAGGTCTGTTTGTTATTTTTTTTAAATTGTTTCAACGATTTCCTATTTGAATAACACTGATTTTTTTTTTGCCTTGTTTACCCATTTCTCTGGCATAAACTCTCTGGGATTTTTTTTTTCTTGGCTGGTACTCCAGTATCCCAGAATTCCTCAGATGCCTTTCCTGATCGCTCCCGACAATCTCGGTCCTCCTGTGTCCCAGGGTGCATCAGCATCCATTATTCGCTCAGCCCTGCATCGTCCTCCTGTGTCCCAGAGTGCATCAGCGTCCATTCCCCACTCCGCCATGGTCCTCCTGTGTCCCAGGGTGCATCAGCGTCCATTCCCCACTCCTCCATGGTCGTCCTGTGTCCAGGGTGCATCAGCGTCCATTCCCCACTCCTCCCATGGTCCTCCTGTGTCCCAGGGTGCATCAGCGTCCATTCCCCACTCCTCCATGGTTCTCCTGTGTCCCAGGGTGCATCAGCATCCATTCCCACTCCTCCCATGGTCCTCCTGTGTCTCAGAGTGCACCAGCATCCATTCCTCACTCCGCCATGGTCCACCTGTGTCCCAGAGTGCATCAGCGTCCATTCCTCACTCCGCCATGGTCCTCCTGTGTCCCAGGGTGCATCAGCGTCCATTCCCCACTCCTCCATGGTCCTCCTGTGTCCCAGAGTGCATCAACGTCCATTCCTCACTCCGCCATGGTCCTCCTGTGTCCCAGGGTGCATCAGCGTCCATTCCCCACTCCTCCATGGTCCTCCTGTGTCCCAGGGTGCATCAGCGTCCACTCCCCACTCTGCCATGGTCCTCCTGTGTCCCAGAGTGCATCAGCGTCCATTCCTCACTCTGCCATGGTCCTCCTGTGTCCCAGGGTGCATCAGCGTCCATTCCCCCACTCCTCCATGATCCTCCTGTGTCCCAGGGTGCATCAGCGTCCATT
>NC_092730.1:10324006-10331506 GCF_047496885.1 Scyliorhinus torazame | reverse complement strand
GAGGCCAGTCAGCCCCTCGGGCCTGTTACACAGCACACGGAGCAGAGGCCCAGTCAGCCCCTCGGGCCTGTTACACAGCACACGGAGCAGAGGCCCAGTCAGCCCCTCGAGCCTGTTACACGGAGCAGAGGCCCAGTCAGCCCCTCGAGCCTGTTACACAGCACACGGAGCAGAGGCCCAGTCAGCCCCTCGAGCCTGTTACACAGCACACGGAGCAGAGGCCCATTCAGCCCCTCGAGCCTGTTACACAGCACACCGGAGCAGAGGCCCATTCAGCCCCTCGAGCCTGTTACACAGCACACGGAGCAGAGGCCCAGTCAGCCCCTCGGGCCTGTTACACAGCACACGGAGCAGAGGCCCAGTCAGCCCCTCGGGCCTGTTACACAGCACACGGAGCAGAGGCCCAGTCAGCCCCTCGAGCCTGTTACACGGAGCAGAGGCCCAGTCAGCCCCTCGAGCCTGTTACACGGAGCAGAGGCCCAGTCAGCCCCTCGAGCCTGTTACACGGAGCAGAGGCCCAGTCAGCCCCTCGAGCCTGTTACACGGAGCAGAGGCCCAGTCAGCCCTCGAGCCTGTTACACGGAGCAGAGGCCCAGTCAGCCCCTCGGGCCTGTTACACGGAGCAGAGGCCCAGTCAGCCCCTCGGGCCTGTTACACGGAGCAGAGGCCCAGTCAGCCCCTCGGCCTGTTACACGGAGCAGAGGCCCAGTCAGCCCCTCGGGCCTGTTACACAGCACACGGAGCAGAGGCCCAGTCAGCCCCTCGGCCTGTTACACAGCACACGGAGCAGAGGCCCAGTCAGCCCCTCGAGCCTGTTACACGTAGCAGAGGCCCAGTCAGCCCCTCGGGCCTGTTACACGGAGCAGAGGCCCAGTCAGCCCCTCGAGCCTGTTACACGGAGCAGAGGCCCAGTCAGCCCCTCGAGCCTGTTACACGGAGCAGAGGCCCAGTCAGCCCCTCGAGCCTGTTACACGGAGCAGAGGCCCAGTCAGCCCCTCGAGCCCTGTTACACGGAGCAGAGGCCCAGTCAGCCCCTCGGGCCTGTTACACGGAGCAGAGGCCCAGTCAGCCCCTCGAGCCTGTTACACTTAGCAGAGGCCCAGTCAGCCCCTCGGGCCTGTTACACAGCACACAGAGCAGAGGCCCAGTCAGCCCCTCGAGCCTGTTACACGGAGCAGAGGCCCAGTCAGCCCCTCGAGCCTGTTACACGGAGCAGAGGCCCAGTCAGCCCCTCGAGCCTGTTACACAGCACACGGAGCAGAGGCCCATTCAGCCCCTCGAGCCTGTTACACAGCACACGGAGCAGAGGCCCATTCAGCCCCTCCTCGAGCCTGTTACACAGCACACGGAGCAGAGGCCCAGTCAGCCCCTCGGGCCTGTTACACAGCACACGGAGCAGAGGCCCATTCAGCCCCTCGAGCCTGTTACACAGCACACGGAGCAGAGGCCCAGTCAGCCCCTCGAGCCTGTTACACAGCACACGGAGCAGAGGCCCATTCAGCCCCTCCTCGAGCCTGTTACACAGCACACGGAGCAGAGGCCCAGTCAGCCCTCGGGCCTGTTACACAGCACACGGAGAGGAGGCCCATTCAGCCCCTCAAGCCTGTTACACGGAGCAGAGGCCCATTCAGCCGCTCGAGCCTGTTACACAGCACACTGAGCAGAGGCCCATTCAGCCCCTCGGGCCTGTTACACAGCACACGGAGCAGAGGCCCATTCAGCCCCTCGAGCCCGTTACACAGCACACGGAGCAGAGGCCCATTCAGCCCCTCCTCGAGCCTGTTACACAGCACACGGAGCAGAGGCCCATTCAGCCCCTCGAGCCTGTTACACAGCACACAGAGCAGAGGCCCATTCAGCCCCTCCTGGAGCCTGTTACACAGCACACGGAGCAGAGGCCCAGTCAGCCCCTCGAGCCTGTTACACAGCACACGGAGCAGAGGCCCAGTCAGCCCCTCGAGCCTGTTACACAGCACACGGAGCAGAGGCCCAGTCAGCCCCTCGAGCCTGTTACACAGCACACGGAGCAGAGGCCCAGTCAGCCCCTCGAGCCTGTTACACAGCACACGGAGCAGAGGCCCAGTCAGCCCCTCGAGCCTGTTACACGGAGCAGAGGCCCAGTCAGCCCCTCGAGCCTGTTACACGGAGCAGAGGCCCAGTCAGCCCCTCGAGCCTGTTACACGGAGCAGAGGCCCAGTCAGCCCCTCGAGCCTGTTACACGGAGCAGAGGCCCAGTCAGCCCCTCGGCCTGTTACATGGAGCAGAGGCCCAGTCAGCCCCTCGAGCCTGTTACACAGCACACGGAGCAGAGGCCCAGTCAGCCCCTCGAGCCTGTTACACAGCACACGGAGCAGAGGCCCATTCAGCCCCTCGAGCCTGTTACACAGCACACGGAGCAGAGGCCCAGTCAGCCCCTCGAGCCTGTTACACAGCACACGGAGCAGAGGCCCATTCAGCCCCTCGAGCCTGTTACACAGCACACGGAGCAGAGGCCCAGTCAGCCCCTCGAGCCTGTTACACAGCACACGGAGCAGAGGCCCAGTCAGCCCCTCGAGCCTGTTACACAGCACACGGAGCAGAGGCCCATTCAGCCCCTCGAGCCTGTTACACAGCACACGGAGCAGAGGCCCAGTCAGCCTCTCGAGCCTGTTACACAGCACACGGAGCAGAGGCCCAGTCAGCCCCTCGAGCCTGTTACACAGCACACGGAGCAGAGGCCCATTCAGCCCCCTCCTCGAGCCTGTTACACAGCACACGGAGCAGAGGCCCAGTCAGCCCCTCGGGCCTGTTACACAGCACACGGAGCAGAGGCCCAGTCAGCCCTCGAGCCTGTTACACGGCACACGGAGCAGAGGCCCAGTCAGCCCCTCGAGCCTGTTACACGGAGCAGAGGCCCCAGTCAGCCCCTCGAGCCTGTTACACAGCACACGGAGCAGAGGCCCAGTCAGCCCTCGGGCCTGTTACACAGCACACGGAGCAGAGGCCCAGTCAGCACCCTCGAGCCTGTTACACAGCACACGGAGCAGAGGCCCAGTCAGCCCCTCGGGCCTGTTACACAGCACACGGAGCAGAGGCCCAGTCAGCCCCTCGAGCCTGTTACACAGCACACGGAGCAGAGGCCCAGTCAGCCCCTCGAGCCTGTTACACGGAGCAGAGGCCCAGTCAGCCCCTCGAGCCTGTTACACGGAGCAGAGGCCCAGTCACCCCTCGAGCCTGTTACACGGAGCAGAGGCCCAGTCAGCCCCTCGAGCCTGTTACACGGAGCAGAGGCCCAGTCAGCCCCTCGAGCCTGTTACACGGAGCAGAGGCCAGTCAGCCCCTCGAGCCTGTTACACGGAGCAGAGGCCCAGTCAGCCCCTCGAGCCTGTTACACGGAGCAGAGGCCCAGTCAGCCCCTCGAGCCTGTTACACAGCACACGGAGCAGAGGCCCAGTCAGCCCCTCGAGCCTGTTACACGGAGCAGAGGCCCAGTCAGCCCCTCGGGCCTGTTACACGGAGCAGAGGCCCAGTCAGCCCCTCGAGCCTGTTACACAGCACACGGAGCAGAGGCCCAGTCAGCCCCTCGAGCTGTTACACAGCACACGGAGCAGAGGCCCAGTCAGCCCCTCGAGCCTGTTACACGGAGCAGAGGCCCAGTCAGCCCCTCGGGCCTGTTACACGGAGCAGAGGCCCAGTCAGCCCCTCGAGCCTGTTACACGGAGCAGAGGCCCAGTCAGCCCCTCGAGCCTGTTACACGGAGCAGAGGCCCAGTCAGCCCCTCGAGCCTGTTACCACGGAGCAGAGGCCCAGTCAGGCCCCTCGAGCCTGTTACACGGAGCAGAGGCCCAGTCAGCCCTCGAGCCTGTTACACGGAGCAGAGGCCCAGTCAGCCCCTCGAGCCTGTTACACGGAGCAGAGGCCCAGTCAGCCCCTCGAGCCTGTTACACAGCACACGGAGCAGAGGCCCAGTCAGCCCCTCGAGCCTGTTACACAGCACACGGAGCAGAGGCCCAGTCAGCCCCTCGAGCCTGTTACACGGAGCAGAGGCCCCGTCAGCCCCTCGAGCCTGTTACACGGAGCAGAGGCCCAGTCAGCCCCTCGAGCCTGTTACACGGAGCAGAGGCCCAGTCAGCCCCTCGAGCCTGTTACACGGAGCAGAGGCCCAGTCAGCCCCTCGAGCCTGTTACACGGAGCAGAGGCCCAGTCAGCCACTCGAGCCTGTTACACGGAGCAGAGGCCCAGTCAGCCCTCGAGCCTGTTACACTTAGCAGAGGCCCAGTCAGCCCCTCGGGCCTGTTACACAGCACACAGAGCAGAGGCCCAGTCAGCCCTCGAGCCTGTTACCCGGAGCAGAGGCCCAGTCAGCCCCTCGAGCCTGTTACACGGAGCAGAGGCCCAGTCAGCCCCTCGAGCCTGTACACGGAGCAGAGGCCCAGTCAGCCCCTCGAGCCTGTTACACAGCACACGGAGCAGAGGCCCATTCAGCCCCTCGAGCCTGTTACACAGCACACGGAGCAGAGGCCCATTCAGCCCCTCCTCGAGCCTGTTACACAGCACACGGAGCAGAGGCCCAGTCAGCCCCTCGGGCCTGTTACACAGCACACGGAGCAGAGGCCCATTCAGCCCCTCGAGCCTGTTACACAGCACACGGAGCAGAGGCCCAGTCAGCCCCTCGAGCCTGTTACACAGCACACGGAGCAGAGGCCCATTCAGCCCCTCCTCGAGCCTGTTACACAGCACACGGAGCAGAGGCCCAGTCAGCCCCTCGGGCCTGTTACACAGCACACGGAGAGGAGGCCCATTCAGCCCCTCAAGCCTGTTACAACGGAGCAGAGGCCCATTCAGCCGCTCGAGCCTGTTACACAGCACACTGAGCAGAGGCCCATTCAGCCCCTCGGGCCTGTTACACAGCACACGGAGCAGAGGCCCATTCAGCCCCTCGAGCCCGTTACACAGCACACGGAGCAGAGGCCCATTCAGCCCCTCCTCGAGCCTGTTACACAGCACACGGAGCAGAGGCCCATTCAGCCCCTCGAGCCTGTTACACAGCACACGGAGCAGAGGCCCATTCAGCCCCTCCTGGAGCCTGTTACACAGCACACGGAGCAGAGACCCAGTCAGCCCCTCGAGCCTGTTACACAGCACACGGAGCAGAGGCCCAGTCAGCCCCTCGAGCCTGTTACACGGAGCAGAGGCCCAGCCAGCCCCTCGAGCCTGTTACATAGCACACGGAGCAGAGGCCCAGTCAGCCCCTCGAGCCTGTTACACAGCACACGGAGCAGAGGCCCATTCAGCCCCTCAAGCCTGTTACACAGCACACGGAGCAGAGGCCCAGTCAGCCCCTCGAGCCTGTTACACAGCACACGGAGCAGAGGCCCATTCAGCCCCTCCTCCAGCCTGTTACACAGGAACAGGAGGAGGCCCATTCAGCTCCCTCCTCGAGTCTGTTACAGAGGGGCAGGAGGAGGCCCATTCAGCCCCCTCCTCGAGCCTGTTACACAGGAACAGGAGGCCCCATTCAGCCCCCTCCTCGAGCCTGTTACACAGGAACAGGAGGAGGCCCATTCAGCCCCTCCTCGAGCCTGTTACACAGGAACAGGAGGAGCCCCATTCAGCCCCCCTCGAGCCTGTTACACAGGAACAGGAGGAGGCCCATTCAGCCCCCTCCTCCAGCCTGTTACACAGGAACAGGAGGAGGCCCATTCAGCCCCCCCTCGAGCCTGTTACACAGGAACAGGATGAGGCCCATTCAGCCCCCTCCTCGTGCCTATTACACAGGAACAGGAGGAGGCCCATTCAGCCCCCTCCTCGAGCCTGTTACACAGGAACAGGAGGAGGCCCCATTCAGCCCCCTCCTCGAGCCTGTTACACAGGAACAGGAGGAGGCCCATTCAGCCCCCTCCTCGAGCCTGTTACACAGGAACAGGAGGAGGCCCATTCAGCCCCCCTCCTCGAGCCTGTTACACTGGAACAGGAGGAGGCCCATTCAGCCCCCTCCTCGAGCTGTGACACAGGAACAGGAGGAGGCCCATTCAGCCCCCTCCTCGAGCCTGTTACACAGGAACAGGAGGAGGCCCATTCAGCCCCCTCCTCGAGCCTGTTACACAGGAACAGGAGGAGGCCCATTCAGCCCCCTCCTCCAGCCTGTTACACAGGAACAGGAGGAGGCCCATTCAGCCCCCTCCTCGAGCCTGTTACACAGGAACAGGAGGAGGCCCATTCCAGCCCCCTCCTCGAGCCCGTTACTCAGGAACAGGAGGAGGCCCATTCAGCCCCCTCCTCGAGCCTGTTACACAGGAACAGGAGGAGGCCCATTCAGCCCCCTCCTCCTCGAGCCTGTTACACTTGAACAGGAGGAGGCCCATTCAGCCCCCTCCTCGGGCCTGTTACACAGGAACAGGAGGAGGCCCATTCAGCCCCCTCCTCGAGCCTGTTACACAGGAACAGGAGGAGGCCCATTCAGCCCCCTCCTCGAGCCTGTTACACAGGAACAGGAGGAGGCCCATTCAGCCCCCTCCTCGGGCCTGTTACACAGGAACAGGAGGAGGCCCATTCAGCCCCCTCCGACAGCGAGACGGAAAGGGAGCGCAAGAGAGCGAGGGAGCAGTGAGGGGAGGGGGTAGTGAGGGGGGTGGTGGGGAGGGGTTTGGACACGAGGATGAAATTTTAAAGTGCTCCGTGGGGGTCCTCACCCCCCCTCTCAGACCCTCCCCCACACCTTACCCCCTCACCTCCACCCAACCCCCCTCACCCAACCCCCCACCCCCTCACCCCCACCCACTCACCCCCTCACCCCCACCCCCTCACCCTCACCCCTTACCCCCTCACCCCTTACCCCCTCAACCAACCCCCTCACCCCACCCCCCACCCCCTCACCCCACCCCCCCTCACCCCACCCCCTCACCCTCACCCCTTACCCCCTCACCCCTTACCCCCTCAACCAACCCCCCTCATCCCACCCCCCACCCCATCACCCCCTCACCCCACCCCCTCACCCCACCCCCACCCCCTCACCCTACCCCCCACCCCATCACCCCCTCACCCCCACCCCTGACCCCCTCACCCTCACCCCCGCCCCCTCACCCCTCACCCTCACCCCCTCCCCCCACACCCCCACCCCCTCACCCCACACCCCCCTCACCCCATCCTCTGTCCCCCCCCCTCAGAACCCCCCTCACCCCCTCCCCTCCCTACCCCACCTCACCCCATCTCTTCTCTGACCCCCCCCCCCGAGCCCTCCGTCTTTAACGACCGTCTGCTTTTGCTCAGGATGTGAAACTTCGGGAGGCGCTGGGATTCGGAATGTGGATGAGCATCCGGAGAATAACAGCGTGACGGTCGTCCACAGCCTGGACCTGGTCAACGTCACCTTTCTCAACTTCATGGCCGTGCAGGAGGACACGGCCAGGTGAGGGGGGGGGGGGGTGGAGGAGGTGTGGGGAGGGGGGAGGGGTGGTGTGTGGGGGGGAGGGGGAGGGGGGAGTGGGGAGGGGGAATGTGGGGTGGGAGGGAGGAGTGTTG
>NC_092730.1:10184000-10319000 GCF_047496885.1 Scyliorhinus torazame | reverse complement strand
AGAGAGAGAGAGAGAGAGAGACAGAGAGAGAGAGAGCGAGAGACAGAGAGAGAGAGACAAGAGAGAGAGAGACAGAGAGAGAGAAAGAGAGAGAGAGACAGAGAGAGAGAAAGAGAGAGACAAGAGAGAGAGAGACAGAGAGAGAGACAGAGAGAGAGGGAAACAAACAGAATACAGAATGAGAGATGCGTCTTTCGAGAAAATTAATTCATCATTCCTCTCCCCTCCGTACCCGGGATCCAGTGAAGGGTTAACTTTAATTGCAATATTGCTGAATAAAGGAACATCCTATCGAAGCATTTCATCTTGCACTCATCAGAACAGATTGTAGTAATACCAATAGTCAAAAGTAACAACAATTTATACCTCATGAGGAGAGGGTGCAAATTACTTGGCAACTGGCCTCTGATTGGTAGAGGTGTGTCTGACGGAGAATGATGCTGCCAGGCAGTGTGTTCTCTGAATTTCAGTGCCTGCGTGATGCCAGTTGTATGGAGGCCGTACCATGAGTGGTGATTGTGTTAAACAGCAGGTCTTTCAGCTGTGCGCAACAGACAGGGGGTTTACTAACCATAACCACCCAGCCCGGACTTCAACAACTCAACATTAGACACGATTCTGTGTTGGGCAACACCCGCTGAACAATCCTGATTGTGTCAAGAGTTCAATTGAAGATTACCAGTCGGGTGTGTGGTGTGGCTCACTTACAAATACATTCACACTCAGGGCCTGTCCTGTCCTTTGCGGACAGAAGGAGCAGGTCCACACATTGCGCATTTTTCAAGAAACAAAAGCTCAAGGAACGGCCACCACCCCCTCGTTCATTCCTCTTGGCAACGGCTTAACCAATCAGTGCAGGCCAGCCCGATTCGAACGTTATTACATTCAACACTTTCCACTGGGAAGGGGCACTCAATGCATTCAGGGGGTATCGGAGGACCATGGCGCAGTGCTGATGCACCCTGGGATACAGGTGGACCATGGCGGAGTGAGGAAGATGGACGCTGATGCACCCTGGGACACAGGTGGACCATGGAGGAGTGGGGAATGGACGCTGATGCACCCTGGGACACAGGACGACCATGGAGGAGTGGGGAATGGACGCTGATGCACCCTGGGACACAGGAGGACCATGGAGGAGTGGATAATGGACGCTGATGCACCTGGGACACAGGAGGACCATGGAGGAGTGGGGAATGGACGCTGATGCACCCTGGGACACAGGAGGATCATGGAGGAGTGGGGATGGACGCTGATGCACCCTGGGACACAGGAGGACCATGGCAGAGTGAGGAATGGACGCTGATGCACTCTGGGACACAGGAGGACCATGGCAGAGTGGGGAGTGGACGCTGATGCACCCTGGGACACAGGAGGACCATGGAGGAGTGGGGAATGGACGCTGATGGCACCCTGGGACACAGGAGGACCATGGCGGAGTGAGGAATGGACGCTGATGCACTCTGGGACACAGGTGGACCATGGCGGAGTGAGGAATGGATGCTGGTGCACTCTGGGACACAGGAGGACCATGGGAGGAGTGGGGAATGGACGTTGATGCACCTGGGACACAGGAGAACCATGGAGGAGTGGGGAATGGACGCTGATGCACCCTGGGACACAGGAGGACCATGGGAGGAGTGGGGAATGGACGCTGATGCACCCTGGGACACAGGACAACCATGGAGTCGTGGGGAATGGACGCTGATGCACCCTGGGACACAGGAGGACCATGGCGGAGTGGGGAATGGACGCTGATGCACTCTGGGACACAAGAGGACGATGCAGGGGCTGAAGCGAATAATGGATGCTGATGCACCCCTGGGACACAGGAGGACCGAGATAGTCGGGAGGGGATCAGGAAAGGCATCTGAGGGATTCTGGGATACTGGAGTACCAGCCAAGAAAAAAAAAATTCCCAGAGAGTTTATGCCAGAGAAATGGGTAAACAAGGCAAAAAAAAAATCAGTGTTATTCAAATAGGAAATCGTTGAAACAATTTAAAAAAAATAACAAACAGACCTCATTAACCACATGCAAATCTTTGACAATCGTCACGTGTCATCCAAATACGGCGAGGGTTTAATCAAATAATAACGCATGTCCTCGCAAGAACGAGAGAGAGAGAGACACGGCCAGAGGGACAAGCTGGCCCCAGGGCCAGGCCCCCAAAAGTAACCGGCCTTCAAGGAAGGCCCCAGCACAACGTACCAGCCCTTCAGTCAAGTATGGAGTGCGGGTGGGGTCGGCGGGGTGAAAGGTTAGCTGGTTGCTTTGGGGACGCCACTAAATTTAGCACAAGCAAAAAAAATTAAAACTATTTCCACTAACTTCAGGGACAAAATCTCCCCACCCCCCGCCCCACACACACATTCGCCAGGTTTCTATGGAGATCCAGTTCCTTTGGGAAAACCACGCTGAGGAATTCAGAATTATCAGATAGCTAGAGACTGCTTCACCCCCAAAACAAACACACACACAGCCCTTCACTCCCCATCTCCACAATCCCAATGGACCCAAACCCTTCCCGTTCACCTCCCACTGTCCACAATCCCAATGGACCCAAACCCCTTCCCGTTCACTCCCATCTCCACAATCCCAGTGGACCCCAAAACCCCTTCCCGTTCACTCCCACTGTCCACAATCCCAATGGACCCAAACCCCTTCCCGTTCACTCGCACTGTCCACAATCCCAATGGACCCAAACCCCTTCCCGTTCACTCCCACTGTCCACAATCCCAATGGACCCAAACCTCTTCCCGTTCACTCCCACTGTCCACAATCCCAATGGACCCAAACCCCTTCCCGTTCACTCGCACTGTCCACAATCCAATGGACCCAAAACCCCTTCCGTTCACTCCCACTGTCCACAATCCCAATGGACCCAAACCCCTTCCCGTTCACTCCCACTGTCCACAATCCCAATGGACCCAAACCCCTTCCCGTTCCACTCCCACTGTCCACAATCCCCAATGGACCCAAACCCCTTCCCGTTCACTCCCCACTGTCCACAATCCCAATGGACCCAGACCCCCTTCCCGTTCACTCCCACTGTCCACAATCCCAATGGACCCAGATTGTGAGGAGGGGGGCGGGGTTCCAGAGAACCAGTGCGAGGGGAAGATTGGACCTGGGGCCTAGTCTACAGGCTGCTGCCCCCGGTGTTTGCCTGCGTGTGGGAAAGGAAAATCCGATGTCTGTGTGCGGGAGAAAGTTGTCCCTGACCTGCTCAGCTATGCAAAACAGACTTTGATCGCTGGGCTCTGCGCCAACACTTCTGGGGTGTGTGAAACATTTCACAGATTTTCTGCTAATCTGTGTCAAAGACTCGACAAACTGCAACCAACGTGACACAGGACTGGAGTTCGCCCCCGCTCAGATGGAAAATCTCTCCCCTGAAGCCGCCCCAGTTCCCGTCTCCAACCCTGCTGGGGCCGGAACTCGATCCCGGAGTCCTGCCTGGTCCCAGTTTTTTCGCGGAGGGGGGGTTTGGGGAAGAGACGGGATTTCCCAGCACGTTTCCAGCGATTGAGGGAAGGCGGTGGGCGAATTTGTGGAGGGCAAATTTGGGAGTGAGGCCTACACGATTGTGGGCAGGGTTTTCATTCGCCATTCACCTCGCTCTCGTCCACTACAGCACCCCAACTGCTGACGTCCAACGTGCAAGCGTCAAACGCCATTCATCGGCGAGGCCCGTGTCCGTCGCGATGACGCCCCGCGCCGCGTCAACCATGTCGTAGGCCCCAACAGCCAACTGGCTGCTGGGGCCCGGCCTCACCCATGGCAACCGTGGGGGACGATCGCCGCTCGTTGTGGAACAACAAAACCCCATCTGGTTTATACGTGTCCCCCTTTAAGGAGGCGAAATGTGCCGCTCTTACCTGGAGGAACAGGAATCGGCCATTCAGCCCATCGAGTCTGCTCCACCATCCAATTCGATCGCGGCTGATGACCTGCCTCAACACCACTCTCCCGACGCCATCCCCCAAATCCCTCGATGACATTGGCCTCCAGGAACCTATTGACCTCAAATCTCGAACGTTGGCCTCCAGGAACCTATTGACCTCAGTCTCGGACGTGCCTAGCGACTGAGGGGTCTCCGCGGCCTCTCGGACAGAGGATCCCAAAGATTCCCCAACCTCCCCGCGTGAATAAATTCCTCCTCATTCCTGCGACCCCAGAAGGGCCAGACAGTTTGAGGGTTGGGCTGGGCAGCACGGTGGCGGAGTGGGTAGCACCGCTGGCTCATGGCGCCGAGGACCCAGGTTCGATCCACACTCAGACCCCGACAGGGTCCAGGATGGGGGGACACAAACCCCAATATTTTATTTTCACTTGGAGAGGAGTGATTTCACACAAAATAGGGACTATGGTTCATTGAAACAACCTGATTACTAAACACAGTATTAAAATATCTTTAACATCACACGTCAGAAGCGGCAGCACGGGGGCGCAGTGTTTAGCACTGCTGCCTCACGGCGCCGAGGGTCCCAGGTTCGATCCCGGCTCTGGGTCACTGTCCGTGTGGAGTTTGCACATTCTCCCCGTGTCTGCGTGGGTCTCGCCCCCCAGAACCCAAAGATGGTGCAGGGCAGGTGGATTGGGCACGCTAAATTGCCCCTTAATTGGAAAAAATAATTGGGTACTCGAAATCCAGGATTTTCTTAACCCTAACTGAGGGTCGTACATACATCACATCCTCTGTCCTAAATTTACGGCCCCCCCCCCCCCCCCCCCCCATTCTGATACAGTGTCTCCTGGTTCTGGAACCACCCGCAAGGCAGGGGCCAACGTACTTCCTGCGTCTTCTACCCAGTTGACCCCTGTCAGAATCGAGCATGTTTCAATGAGTTCGCCTCCCAGCCTTCGAAACCCCAGAGAATACAGAGCCGACCTCCTCCATCCCCCCTCACGGAACAATCCTGCCACCCCGCGGCTTAGCCTTGGCGAGTCTCCGCCCCGCTCTCTCTCTCTCTCTCTGACCAGCGTGTCCTTCCCTCAGGTTCCGGAGACCAGAACCGTCCTCGGTAACCCAGGGGCGGTTCTCACGGCGGACCCCGCGCAACGGCGGCCAGCCATCTTCGCTCCCGTCCCCGAATCCTCTCGCGGCGGAGGCGAACGGGCCTTCTGAGCTGCTCGCTGAATCTCCCGTTAGCTTCTGCTGACCCGTGAACGGGACCACCAGGAACCTCCGGGGCATCAACCCCCCCGCCCCCCCCCAATATCTCACCTGTCTGCGGGGCAACCCCTTGTGGAACCACAGGCCTGGCCTACATGTGACTCCCTCCCTACACACACAGCAATGTGGTTGACATCCCTCTGAAAGGGACCCAGCGAAACTCTGGGGCAATTAGCAGTGGGTATCAACGGCTGGCCCAGTCCAGCGACCACCCCCCCCCCCCCCTCCCTCAATCCCAGGGACGAGCAGAACACAATGAAGCTCAGCTAGTCGAGAAGTGTGTGCAGGGAATTCTGGGCCTGAGAAAGGCCCAGTCCAAAGATGTGCGGGTTAGGAGGATTGGCCATGTTAAATTGCCCTTCGTGGCCAAAAGGATTAGGTGGGGGGTTACTGGGTTACGGGGATAGGGTGGAGGCGTGGGCTTGGGTAGGGTGCTCTTTCCAAGGGCCGGTGCAGACTCGATGGGCCGAATGGCCTCCTTCTGCACTGTAAATTCTATGAGAGAGAGAAAGAGAGAGAGAGACCGAGTGGGAGAACATAGGACAGCACAGTACGAGAGAGAGAACGAGAGAGGAGAGAGAGAAAACGCGAGAGAGAGAGAAAACGCGAGAGAGAGAAAACGCGAGAGAGAGAAAACGTGAGAGAGAGAGAACACGCGAGAGAGAGAGAAAACGTGAGAGAGAAAACGTGAGAGAGAGAGAGAAAACGCGAGAGAGAGAGAGAGAGAGAAAACGGCGAGAGAGAAAACGCGAGAGAGAAAACGCGTGAGAGAAAACGCGTGAGAGAGAAAACGCGTGAGAGAGAGAGAGAGAAAACGCGAGAGAGAGAGAGAAAACGTGAGAGAGAGAGAACACGCGAGAGAGAAAACGTGAGAGAGAAAACGTGAGAGAGAGAGAGAAAACGCGAGAGAGAGAGAGAGAGAGAAAACGCGAGAGAGAAAACGCGAGAGAGAAAAACGCGTGAGAGAAAACGCGTGAGAGAGAGAGAGAGAAAACGCGAGAGAGAAAACGCGAGAGAGAGAGAGAGAGAAAACGCGAGAGAGAAAACACGAGAGAGAGATGGAGAGAAAACGCGAGAGAGAGAAAACACGCGCGAGAGAGAGAAAACGCGCGAGAGAGAAAACGTGAGAGAAAACGAGAGAGAGAAAACGAGAGAGAGAGAAAACGAGAGAGAGAGAAAACGAGAGAGAGAAAGAAAACGTGAGAGAGAGAGAGAGAAAACATGAGAGAGAGAGAACGAGAGAGAGAGAGAAAAACGAGAGAGAGAGAGAAAACGAGAGAGAGAGAAAACACGAGAGAGAGTGAAAACGAGAGAGAGAGAAAACGAGAGAGAGAAAACATGAGAAAACGAGAGAGAGCGAGAGAAAATGAGAGAGAGAGAGAAAACGAGAGAGAGAAAGAAAACGTGAGAGAGAGAGAAAACGAGAGAGAGAGAAAACGAGGAGAGAGAAAACGAGGAGAGAGAGAGAAAACGAGAGAGAGAAAACGTGAGCGAGAGAAAGAAAACGTGAGAGAGAGAAAACGAGAGAGAAAACGTGAGAGAGAAAATGTGAGAAAACGAGAGAGAGAAAACGAGAAAGAGTGAGAGTGAGAGAAAACGAGAGAGAGAGAAAACGAGAGAGAGAGAAAACGAGAGGGAGAAAAAACGAGAGAAAACGAGAGAGAGAAAACGAGAGAGAGAAAGAAAACGTGAGAGAGAGAGAAAACGAGAGAGAGAGAAAACGAGGAGAGAGAAAACGAGAGAGAGAGAGAAAACGAGAGAGAGAAAACGTGAGAGAGAGAAAGAAAACGTGAGAGAGAGAAAACGTGAGAGAGAAAATGTGAGAAAACGAGAGAGAGAAAACGAGAACGAGTGAGAGTGAGAGAAAACGAGAGAGAGAGAAAACGAGAGAGAGAGAGAAAACGAGAGGGGAGAAAAAACGAGAGAAAACGAGAGAGAGAAAACGAGAGAGAGAGAAAACGTGAGAGAGAGAAAACGTGAGAGAGGGAGAAAACATGAGAGAGAGAGATAGAAAACGTGAGAGAGAGAGTGAGAGAAAACGAGAGAGAGAGAGAAAACGAGAGAGAGAGAGAGAATGAGAGCGAGAGAAAACGAGAGATAGAAAACGTGAGAGAGAGAGAGAGTGAGAGAAAACGAGAGAGAGAGAGAGAGAGAGAGAGTGAGAGAAAACGAGAGAGAGAGAAAACAAGAGAGAGAGAGAGAGAGAGAGAATGAGATGTGGCTGTGTGAGAGGGAGAGCAAGAGAAAAAGAACGAGAGAGATAAAAGGGAGAGAGAGAGCCCCATGGAGCTCTCCCCGTGTCGGATGCTCCAGTATTCACTGTGGATGTTCGGAGTCCCCCAGGACAGTGAACACTGGGGGCTTTCGAAAGACAGCTCTGCTCCAAACCAAATCCTTATCTTCCAAAAAGTTTTTTTTTTTTAAAAACCCACACCGTGAACCCAATATCTTCCCCCCAGATCCCAGTAACATAACTCCCGGTTTGAGAACAGTGGGACATTATTCAAACAGATTCCTCACATTCCAACATGACAAAGGCAGAATGTAAATACAGATCCCGTTTGCATGGAAGAGGGGGAAGAGTCATTGCAGACAGAAATCCTGGACGAGGAAAAGATTGGAGGCCGATCGGGAAGGGGGGAGGAAGGTGACTCCACTTGCGTTTTTCAGGGGGGAAGATGGAGCGTGCGAAAGCTCGCTACATTAAAAAGAAAAATGGACTGCGAGAGTTACTTGGACAGGAACAGGAGTAATTAAAGCCACTGCCTGTTCTCCAGAGAGCGGGAATCTGGGGGATTTGATATTGCGAAACAAAGAAATGGCGGAGGTGTTGAACAGATGTTTTGTGTCTGTAATCACGGCGGAAAGAAATGGGAAGCTTCCAAAAGATACTTGGCAATTGGGGGAACGAGAGGGAGGGAGGAACTTTGCAATAACAACCACTGCCGGGGAAAGGGTAGCGGGGACAATGATTGGATCTGGAGGCTGACAAACCCCCAGGACCAGATAATGTGCACCCGATGCCGAGATCGAAGAATTATTGGTTATAACCTCCCAAAATTCCTCAGGTTCTGGGAAGATCCCAGTGGATTGGAAAATGGTGACTGTAAAACCTTCATTGAAGAGACGAGAGTGAGAGACAGGAAACTACAGGCTCCTTGACCTACAATCTGTGACAGGGAAAATGCTCGGGGTCCATTAATGAAGGAGGTTTCAGCTGTTGTATGTTTTATCTTTACAACGATATAAAGGCATCAATCACTCACGGATTAAGGAAACACATTGTGGGATCATTTATTGACATGGGAACAGACATACATGGATAGAAAGTTCGAAGACATCGGCAGCAGAGCTGTGCGCGCTGTGATCCGCTGACAGGAGAAAGTGAAACCGCTTTGGGGATGATGATGGCTTTGTCTTACACAAGAACATCAAGCCAAATTTCAAACAAAACTTAATAACTTAATTTATTAACAGTACAATTAAACTGGATTCGAACCAGCTGACTAAGATACAGATATTACAAAATGTACTAAGACTATTATTCTATCTGCAGAGCTTCTGACAACACGACTACTTTTGTTGCTTCACAGCTCCTGGGTCCCGGGTTTGATTCCCGGCTTGGGTCACTGTCTGTGCGGAGTCTGCACGTTCTCCCCCGTGTCTGCGTGGGTTTCCTCCGGGTGCTCCGGTTTCCTCCCACAAGTCCCGAAAGACGTGCTTGTTAGGTGAATTGGACATTCTTAATTTCCCCTCTTGTGTACCCGAACAGGCGCCGGAGTGTGGCGACTAGGGGCTTTTCACATTAACTTCATTGCAGTAAACCTACTTGTGACAATAAAGATTAGTATTATTCTCTATCCCGTCTAATCACCTACTCCTAGAATCAAGGTATCACCATCTAGTGGTGGGAAGCATTCACATCAAATTGTTAACCCTTCATTTACTATACAATATACATATTGTCACAGATACTAGATCACATGGCACACTTTCTTTCCAGTGATGTCATGCTGCCTCACCTTAAAGGTACATTACAACATCCCCCTTTTTTTTTATTCTCCGCCCTTCCAAAGAATCATAGAATTTACAGAGCAGGAGGCCATTCGGCCCATCGAGTCTGGAAAGAGCACCCCACATAAACCCACACCTCCATCGTAACCCAGTACCACCCACACCTCCACCCTATCCCCGTAACCCAACTTAATCTTTTTGGACACCAAGGGGCAATTTAGCGTGTCCAATCCACCTAACCGGCACATCTTTGGACTTGTGGGAGGAAACCGGAGCACCCGGAGGAAACCCACGCAGACACGGGGAGGATGTGCAGACTCCGCACAGACAGTGTCCCAAAGCCGGGAATCGAACCCGGGACCCTGGAGCTGTGAAGCAGCCGTGCTAACCACCGTGCCGCCATCACGCCCCAACGAAGCAAAACTACTGACGGTCAATGTTCATGTTGCACCACAAGGATAGTGAATCGATGGGTTTATGAAGCGTGGGGGGGGGGGGGGGGGGTTAATTCTGCTCGTACGTCGGCGTTTGTGATGGCAGCCAGGTCTGGAGGTTTCCTCGACGGCTCGCAGCGAGCTGAGCGATTGAGGATGTCATCCCTCGTTGCGTTGTCGCAACGGGTTGAGTTTGGCAGTTCTGTATCTGCACTTTCGCCGTGCCCACCGCGAGATGGTCAGCAGTCAGGTTTGGACATGGCCTGTGCGTGCCTCTGGGTACGGGTCCTTACGAATTGACAAGTGGGCAGTACTGTTGGCACGTGCTCCTCATCTGAGCGCCGCAGCAGTGTCATTTTCCGATTGGTCAATCGCCTGGTGTGATGTTCCTGATACTGGATGGCCGTTGCTTTGATTGAAGGCCGCACCTCCCTCACGGATTGCGAGGTGTTCCCCGTCAGCGCGTCAGCAAGTGGGCCTTGCACCTGGCAGCTCGGTCGGGCCGGGGGGTTTTGCTTTGATCTAAACTCCCTCCTCCAGTGGCCCTTTGCCGCCGTACGTTTCGGGCCCGCCTGGTAGACCTTTCCGGAATGCTTCCGCGAGAGTGCTGCCTACTCGGCGCACACTCGTCTCTCGGTATCTGCCGTCGGAGCGGTCAATGGATTCTGCAGGTCATCGTCGCAATGGTCGATGGATACGGATGTTTCACCAGATATTGATCATTGCTGGGCGATTTACGGAGAGTGGATTGGTTAGCTAACCGAGAGTAGGGATAAATTCAGGTTGGCATTATGTAACGTGCGGAGTGCCACGGTGATCAGTGCCGGAACCTCAATTATTCACAATTTCTATCACTGACTTGGATGAAGGGCCTGAAGGTGAGATCGTTAAAGTTACTGAAGGCGCAAAGACAGGTAGGACGGTAAGTTGCGAAGAGGACGTAAGGCGCCTGCAAAGGATCGCAGATGGGTTGAGTGAGCGAGCAAAAGTGTGGCTGGGTGGAGGTAAACGTGGGGGAAATGTGAGCTTGTCCACTTTGAGGGGATGAATAGAAGAGCAGCAAACGGAGAGAGATTGCGGAATGGTGAGGTGCAGAGGGATCTGGGAGTCCTGGTGGATGACCCAGGGAAGGTTAGTCTGCAGGAACACCAGCGATCAGGAAGGTCAGTAGAGTGTTGGTGTATATTGCGAGGGGGAATGGAATTTAAAACTCGGGCTGTTTTACTCCAGCTGTGCGGGGTGTTGGCGAGACCACATCTGGAGCCCCGCGGACGGTTTGTGTCTCCTTATCCAGGGAGGGATCGATTCGGCGACTGTCCAGAGGAGGTTCACGGGTCTGACCCCTGGGAGTGAAGGTGGTCAGCCTCCCAGGGATGAGTCGAGCCGGTGGGGGGGCCTTTGAAACCATCGGAGGAGACATTTATTTGGGCAGTCACGAGTCTCCTGGAACTCTCTCCCTCAAAGGGTGGAGGAAGCAGAGCCCTCGAATATGTTTGAGGCAGATGGACGGAACGTGGGTTTTACAGCCCATTCTGGAGCCGTCGAGATTGGTCGCCTTTCTCTAACCCTCCATCGCGGGTCACTTACCTCAATAAACCGTTTATTCATTAATCTACTTGGTGGTCACCAAGACACTACATTGGCGATGAGGATTTACCCGAACCTTCCCACTGCTACAGAAATCAGGTGAGCAGAACCTGTGAGGAAGTCTTTCCTTTGGAACAGATTCGGTGAGCAATCTGTCAAAATGCCATTCGGCCCCAACACGGAGCAGTGGGTGCCAAGTATTTTAATTTTTTCAAAAAAAATTTTAAGTACCCAATTATTTATTTTTTCAATTAAGGGGCAATTTAGCGGGGCCAATCCACCTAACCCTGCACATCTTTTGGGTTTTGGGGAGGGGGGGTGAAACCCACGGAGACACGGGGAGAATGTGCAAATCCACACGGACAGTGACCCAGGGCCGGGATTCGAACCCGGGTCCTCAGCGCCGCAGTCCCAGTGCTAACCACTGCGCCACATGCCGCCCCGTGGGTGTCAAATATGCACTCAGGAAGCAAAGTACTGTACACACCCCTGTCAGCATCAACGGGGCCGAGGTGGAGATGGTGAGCAGTTTCACATTCCTAGGGGTGCACATCTCCAAAAATCTGTCCTGGTCCACCCACGTCGACGCTACCACCAAGAAAGCACAACAGCGCCTATACTTCCTCAGGAAACTAAGGAAATTCGGCATGTCCACATTAACCCTTACCAACTTTTACAGATGCACCATAGAAAGTATCCTATCGGGCTGCATCACAGCCTGGGTATGGCAACTGCTCGGCCCAGGACCGCAAGAAACTTCAGAGAGTCGTGAACACCGCCCAGTCCATCACACGAACCTGCCTCCCATCCATTGACTCCATCTACACCTCCCGCTGCCTGGGGAAAGCGGGCAGCATAATCAAAGACCCTCCCACCCGGCTTACTCACTCTTCCAACTTCTTCCATTGGGCAGGAGATACAGAAGTCTGAGAACACACGCGAACAGCCTCAAAAACAGCTTCTTCCCCGCTGTCACCAGACTCCTAAATGACCCTCTTATGGACTGACCTGATTAACACTGCACCCCTGTATGCTTCACCCGATGCCGGTGTTTATGTATTTACATTGTGTACCTCGTGTTGCCCTATTATGTATTTTCTTTTCATGTACTAAATTATGTTTGAGCTGCTCGCAGAAAAATACTGTTCACTGTACCTCGGCACACGTGACATAGAACATACATGCAGAAGGAGGCCATTCGGCCCATCGAGTCTGCACCGACCCACTTAAGCCCTCACTTCCACCCTAGCCCCGTAACCCAATAACCCCTCCTAACCTGCACATCTTTGTACTGTGGGAGGAAACCCACGCAGACCCGGGGAGAACGTGCAGACTCCGCACAGACAGTGACCCGAGCCGGGAATCGAACCCGGGACCCTGGCGTTGTGAGGCAGCAGTGCTAACCCACTGTGCTACCGTGCCGCCCAAGGGAAAAGGGCAGAGGAACGGACGGCCCATTTGAGAAGAGGAGAATTGGAGTCCGAGACAGCGGGTGGGGCAGTCCGTCCCGTGGACGCCCCTCAGTGATATTGCGACGGATGAAAGCAATGTTGCAAGGGCGGGAACGGCGGCAGCAGTGGTTAGCACTGCTGCCTCACCGAGGACCGGGTTCGATCCCGGCTCTGGGTCACTGTCCGTGTGGAGTTTGCACATTCTGTACCAATCGCAGTGTCCTGTAAGTTTCAATCAGATCCCCCCCTCATCCTTCTAAACTCCAACGAGTACAGACCCAGAGTCCTCAACCGTTCCTCGTCCGACAAGCTCTTCATTCCGGGGATCATTCTTGCGAACCTCCTCTGGACCCTTTCCAAGGCCCCAGCACATCCTTCCTTAGATACGGGGCCCAAAACGGCTCACAATACTCCAAATGGGAGGAATGCCCTTCGAGCTCGCTCCGCCATTGAGCGAGACCGTGGCCGACTCTATTGACGTAGCCACGCCACTCTTCCCGCCCGCCAACACCAGGTTACCGTTAGCCCGTGCGGTATCAAGACCTAACTCCAGGGCTCCGATCCGATGACTGATGGTTAAACCCTCAGCCCCAGGGCTCGCTCGCTCTGGCCCGAGAGGCTGTACGGGTCACATGACCCTCCGGGACCCCGCCCCTTCAGGGGAGTACGCCGTCAAATCCTTCCCCCGATTAACACATGACAACAGCAATGGAACTCTTTACAATATTCTACAAGAAAATGAATCTCCGAAAAGTCGGTCCGGGGGCTTCCTGATCCATTGGGAGCGCCATAATTAACTAGCCAGCACTACCGCAAATCCCGGTCACTTCAGTTTGAACCTCAACACGTTGACTGTTGACTTGCGAGGGTGATTCTGTGCGGATAATTTTCCCAGTTCCCCCCCCCACCCCCGGGAGATTACTAGACTCTTCCCCGGGCACCGATCAGCCTTATTTTATAAGTTTAGAGTACCCAATAAATTTTGTCCAATTAAAGGGGCAATTTAGCGCGGCCAATCGATCAAGCCTGCACATCTTTGGGTTGTGGGGGCTGAAGTGTTTTGTGGGTAGGTTTCGATTCACTTCTGGTACCATGTGGTGTTGGGTGCTCTGAGACACAGAGGAACCAACACGGTTGCGATTGGTACAACGCAGTTTTATTCCTTTAAACTATTTATATAACAAACTTGGTACTCAGCACGTGGTGACTGTGTGAGTGTCTGGCTTTGAGGTCCTGGCCCTGTGCCGTCTCCTGATGGACTGCCCAGGAAGTGTCGTGTTTCTTGTTTTGTACTGTGTATGCTCTTGCCTGTGATTGGCTGTCGTGTTATGTGTGCTAATTGGTCCGTTGCTCGGTCTATCATTATGTATGTGTGTACGTGCTGTGATGGTCAATTGAATATCATGACATCCCCCCTTTTTTACAAGATTGTGTGCCTATGTGGTTATAAATAGTAATGTGCACTGAGTGCAGCTAAATGTGTGTGTGTAATATCTACAGCATGTACATGGGGCTGAACTATATACAAGGGGCGATGTCGGGTGTGACATAACAACGAGGTTGTACCATAAACAAAGAACGGGGAAACGGTGAACGATAAAGCGAATTCCTGTGACGATAAGAACCTAAACATGTTAAAACAGTGGTTGCATGAGTTCAACGTGTAAACAGGCTCATAAGCCCAGTCTAGTAGGTGGGCGACAAATTCGGGTTGACCGCCTCAAGGGTGGGTCGGGAACCACCGGCTGAGGAACGGGCCTGGCCACGGGCGGCGACGGAAGGGGCATGGTAGCAGGCAGCTCCACGAAGTCGCTATCAGGAACCACAGGAGGACACGGCGTCGGTGTAAGGTCTCCATGCGAGCGTGGAAGCAGGCGAAGAGCCCGGCGATTGCGCCTACGCACGGATCCATCCGGCATGCGAACCAGGAACGAGCGGGGAGCCACGCGTCGGAGAACTTCGGCAGGTGCTGACCAGCCACCCTCTGGTAGGTGGATGCGGACGTCGTCTCCAGGGGCCAGGGCGGGAAGATCAGTTGCCCGTGTGTCGTACGACCTCTTCTGGCGACCGAGCTGCAGTTGCATCCTATGCAGTACCGGAGCATGGTCTATTGTTGGTGCCACGATGGAAGGCACAGTGGTCCTGAGGGCGCGACCCATCAGCAGCTGGGCTGGTGAGAGGCCAGTGGCTAGTGGGGCCGAGCGATAGGCCAGCAGGGCGAGGTGGACGTCCGATCCGGCAGCAGCAGCCTTGCAGAGGAGCCGCTTGGCGATGTGAACGCCCTTCTCCGCCTTTCCATTGGACTGGGGATGCAGAGGGCTGGACGTCACGTGTGTGAAGCCAGACGAGGCAGCAAACGATAACCATTCATGGCTGGCGAAACAGGGCCCATTGTCCGACATGACCGTCATCGGAATGCCGTGGCGAGCGAAAGTGTCTTTGCAGGCCCTGATGACAGCGGACAACGTCAAATCGTGCAGGCGTATGACTTCTGGGTAATTGGAGAAGTAGTCAACGACGATGACATAGTCCCTGCCGAGCGCGTGAAAAAGGTCCACACCCACCTTCGCCCAGGGGGACGTCACCAGCTCACGGGGCAGAAGCGTCTCAGGAGGTTGCGCCGGCTGAAACCTTTGGCAGGTTGTACAGTTGATCACCATGTTGGCAATATCGTCACTGATGCCCGGCCAGTATACCGCCTCTCGGGCCCTCCGTCTGCACTTCTCGACCCCCAAGTGGCCTTAGTGTAGTTGGTCGAGGACCAGCCTGTGCACGCTGTGTGGAATCACAATCCGGTCCAGCCACCAATGACGGCCAGGTCGTCTCGGACATTGTAGAACTGCGGGCACTGCCCTTTGAGCCACCCTCCCGTCATGTGGCGCATCACACATTGTAGAAGGGGGTCAGCCGCAGTCTCTCGGCGGATACGGGCCAGACTGGAGTCGTCAGCTGGCAGATTGGCCGATGTGAAAGCCACCTGCGCCTCGACCTGACATACGAACCCCTCCGAGTCGAGCGGTGTGCCCACTGCTCTGGATAGGGCATCCGCCACGATGAGGTCCTTCCCTGGAGTGTAGACCAGTTGGAAGTCGTACCTCCTGAGTTTAAGTAGGACGCGCTGGAGGCGAGGGGTCATCTCGTTCAGGTCCTTGTTTATTATGCTGACCAGGGGGCGGTGGTCAGTTTCGACCGTGAACCGGGGAAGACCATACACATAATCATGGAACTTGCCTAAACCGGTTAGCAAGCCCAGGCACTCCTTTTCGATCTGCGCGTAGCGCTGCTCTGTGGGGGTCATGGCCCAAGAGGCTCTGTGGGGGTCATGGCCCGCGAGGCATAGGCGACCGGGGCCCATGATGCCGTGCCATCCCGCTGCAGGAGCACCGCTCCAATGCCAGACTGGCTGGCATCAGTCGAGATTTTGGTGGCACGAGACGTGTCAAGAAACGCCAGTACCGGTGCCGTGGTGAGCTTGAGTTTGAGCTCCTCCCATTCCTGCTGGTGTGTGTGTGTTGCCACTGGAACTCCGTGGACTTCCTGACGAGGTGGCGCAGAGCTGTCGTGTGGAAGGCAAGGTTGGGAATGAACTTCCCCAGGAAGTTGACCATGCCTAGGAAGCGTAGGACAGCTTTCTTGTCTGCCGGCTGCGGCATGGCTGTGATGGCGCTGACCTTGTCTGCATCCGGACGGACCCCAGACCGGGATATGTGGCCCCCCAGAAACTTCAACTCGGTTTGGCCAAAGGAGCACTTGGCTCGGTTGAGGCGCTGGCCGTTTTCACGTAATGCGCGCAAGGACGCATTGGAGACGATGTATGTGCTCCTGAGGTGTGGTGGACCAGATGATGACGTCGTCCACGTAGACACGCACCCCTTCAATGCCTTCCATCATCTGCTCCATGATCCTCTGAAAGACCTCGGATGCCGAGATGATGCCAAATGGCATCCGGTTGTAGCAGAACCTGCCGAAAAGGGGTGTTGAAGGTGCACAGCTTTCGGCTGGACGGGTCCAGTTGGATCTGCCAAAACCCCTTAGAAGCATCCAGTTTGGTAAATATTTTCGCCTGGGCCATTTCACTCATGATTAGCCGGGATAACGTTCCCGTTGTAATCGGCCATCCTGCACCGGGACGGCTGGATTGGTGGTCTGACCTTCATGGCGTAGAAGGCTGACCATGCTATGAGGTTGGCGGAGGCGCCAGTGTCCAGGCGGAAAGTGATCGGCGATCGGTTGACCGTCAGGGTGGCACTCCATTCATCGCCCGGATTGATGGTGTTGACCCGGTTCCCATCAATGGCCGCAACTCGGAAGGCGTCTCGGTCATCTGTGTCTCCGGTCTGGATGTCGCAATGTGGAGGCTGGATGGTCCGCACGTCCCTGCGAGGTTGTCGGAGTTGTGGAAGATCGACAGGTTGAGCCGCTCGACAGTAAGCAGCGTAGTGGCCCATCTTGCCACAGCGTAGTCATTGTCAGGTTTTTGCGGGACATTGCCCTTTTAAATGTGCAGCTCCACATTTGCCCCACGCGTGGCGTTCATTGCGCCACTGCGCATGCGCAGTTCGGTCTTGCGTCGGGCGCGCCTGCGCATCACGTCCCTCAGTGTTGCCGTAGGTTTTGGCGTGCGCGAGCGCGGGAGGCCTCGAAAAGCGCGCGAAACGGCCGCCCTCGTCCGGGCCGCGGGCCGGGAGGAACTCGATCGCCTGGACCCGTTCGGCCTCGTGGGGCACCTGGCTCGCCGGTCCGGTCGCGTGGGACCCCCGCCGCGCCGATCCGGTCGCCTGAAATTGGGCACAGCGGCTAGTCGCGTTCTCGTGCAGGACACAGGCTTCGATTGCGGAGGCTAAGGCGTAGGCGGCCGGAGGCGACCCCAAAACGATCTGGTCCCGGATCATGGACTCTGAGGTGGTGTTGTAACCGCAGGACTGCGCGAGGATGCGGAGATGGCTGAGGAATGACTGGAAGAGCTCATCCTTACCCTGCAGGCGCTGCTGGAAGAGATATCTCTCAAAGCTTTCATTGACCTCGACGTTGAAGTGTTGGTCGAGCTTGAGAAGGACCGTCTCGTATTTGGATTTGTCCTCGCCTTCCGCGAACACCAGGGAGTTGTAGACATGGATGGCGCGCTGCCCTGCGGTGGGGAGGAGGATGGCGATCTTTCTGGTGTCCGAGGCGCTCTCCTTTTCGTTGGCTTCCATAAAGAGTTCGAAGCGCTGCTTGAACAGCGTCCAATTTACGCCGAGGTTCCCAGCGACTTGCAGCGGCTGCGGTGTGGTGACGGTGTCCATGGCGCAGGATTGCAGATTTGTGGGTAGGTTTCGATTCACTTCTGGTACCATGTGGTGTTGGGTGCTCTGAGACACAGACAAACCAACACGGTTGCGAATGGCACCATGCAGTTTTATTCCTTTAAACTATTTATACAACAAACTTGGTACTCAGCACGTGGTGACTGTGTGAGTGTCTGGCTTTGAGGTCCTGGCCCTGTGCCGTCTCCTGTTGGACTGCCCAGGAAGTGTCGTGTTCCTTGTTTTGTACTGTGCATGCTCTTGTCTGTGATTGGCTGTCGTGTTGTGTGTGCTAATTGGTCCGTTGCTCTGTCTATCATTATGTATGTGTGTACGTGCTGTGATGGTCAATTGAATATCATGACAGGGGCGAAACCCACGCAGTCACGGGGAGAATGTGCAAACTCCACACGGACAGTGACCCAGAGCCGGGATCGAACCTGGGACCTCGGCGCCATGAGGCAGCAGGGCTAACCCACTGCGCCACTCTGCTGCCCGTCACTGAGTGCCTTTGAGACAGAGATAGAGAGGTTCTCGATCAATGAGGGGATCAGGGGTTATGGGGAGAAGGCAGGAGAATGGGGGTGAGAAAAATATCAGCCGTGATTGACTGGCGGAGCAGACTCGATGGGCCGAGTGGCCTAATTCTGCTCCTCTGTCTTTCCAGGTTTCGGGTCTGCAGTGATGCGACCCGGGGTGGGGGTGGGGGGGGTTAGAAACGAGGCATTCAGGACTGAGTTTGGGGGGAGGGAGAGATGGGGGGGGGGGGGGGGGGAGAGAGGGGGGGGAGAGGGGGTAAACTATCGGCTACCGTCACGCCCCCCCCTGTCACATGGAGTGAAGGAGGGAGGAATGTCGCTGGGGTCACGGTCTCTCTGCAGGCGGGAGGTCGGGGGGGTGGGGGGGGGGGGGCCGGAAGGGTTGCGTCTCCAGGAAGCGCTGCAGAGTGCCGAGGATCGATTCTCTCGCTCACATTTTGCTTCTCCTTTTCTTTTTCACGTTTACTGGGCGATCACTCAGGAAACGCAAGCCACAGCATCAGGCAGGGGGAGGCAACAAACGAGGAAAAGCTAAAGCGAAGCAGAAAGACGTTTCTGTTTAAAAAAAGATATAGGTATATATATGCCCGTTGCTTGACCAGAAACTACACAAGAGTGATTCCCCCAGGCTAAAGGCCCCAATCTCCGGGTGCCAGGCCTGAGATTAGTCAAGGCACCAGGCCCCGAGCGCCCAGGAGACCGAGGCCTCCTTTCCCCCAATCCCAGAGCCCCTCAGGCACCAGGCCCCGAGCCCCAGACAACACGCCCCGAGGCCTAGGCACAAGGCCCCCCCCCACCCCTCCCCAATCACAGAGCCCCTCAGGCACCAGGCCCCGAGCCCCAGACAACACGCCCCGAGGCCTAGGCACAAGGCCCCCCCCCACCCCTCCCCAATCGCAGAGCCCCTCAGGCACCAGGCCTAGAACCCCAAAAACTAGGCCCCGAGGCCTAGGCACTAGGCCCCCCCCCCCCCTTCCCCAATCGCAGAGCCCCTCAGGCACCAGGCCCCTGAGCCCTAGACATCGATCCAAGAGACACGGAGGGTTATAGAGGGGCTGGAGGAGGTTACAGAGATAGGGAGGGTTGTCGGGGCTGGAGGAGGTTACAGAGATAGGGAGGGTTGGAGGAGGTTACAGAGATAGGGAGGGTTGTAGGGGCTGGAGGAGGTTACAGAGATAGGGAGGGGTGTAGGGGTTGGAGGAGGTTACAGAGATAGGGAGGGGTGTAGGGGTTGGAGGAGGTTACAGAGATAGGGAGGGGTGTAGGGGTTGGAGGAGGTTACAGAGATAGGGACGGTTGTAGGGGCTGGAGGAGGTTACAGAGATAGGGAGGGTTGGAGGAGGTTACAGAGATAGGGAGGGGTGTAGGGGTTGGAGGAGGTTACAGAGATTGGGAGGGTTGTAGGGGCTGGAGGAGGTTACAGAGATAGGGAGGGGCTGGAGGAGGTTACAGAGATAGGAAGGGTTGTAGGGGGCTGGAGGAGGTTACAGAGATAGGGAGGGGTGTAGGGGCTGGATGAGGTTACAGAGATAGGGAGGGGTTGGAGGAGGTTACAGAGATAGGGAGGGGTTGGAGGAGGTTACAGAGATAGGGAGGGTTGTCGGGGCTGATGGAGGTTACAGAGATAGGGAGGATTGTCGGGGCTGGAGGAGGTTACAGAGATAGGGAGGGTTGTAGGGGCTGGAGGAGGTTACAGAGATAGGGAGGGTTGTACGGGCTGGAGGAGGTTACAGAGATAGGGAGGGGCTGGAGGAGGATACAGAGATAGGGAGGGTTGTAGGGTCTGGAGGAGGTTACAGAGATAGGGAGGGGCTGGAGGAGGTTACAGAGATAGGGAGGGGCTGGAGGAGGTTACAGAGATAGGGAGGGTTGTAGGGGCTGGAGGAGGTTACAGAGATAGGGAGGGGTGTAGGGGCTGGAGGAGGTTACAGAGATAGGGAGGGGCTGGAGGAGGTTACAGAGATAGGGAGGGGTGTAGGGGCTGGAGGAGTTGACAGAGATAGGGAGGGGTTGGAGGAGGTTACAGAGATAGGGGGGGGGGTGTAGGGGCTGGAGGAGTTTACAGAGATTGGGAGGGGCTGGAGGAGGTTACAGAGATAGGGAGGGGCTGGAGGAGGTTACAGAGATAGGGAGGGGTGTAGGGGCTGGAGGAGGTTACAGAGATAGGGAGGGGCTGGAGGAGGTTACAGAGATAGGGAGGGGTGTAGGGGCTGGAGGAGTTGACAGAGATAGGGAGGGGTTGGAGGAGGTTACAGAGATAGGGAGGGGTTGGAGGAGGTTACAGAGATAGGGAGGGTTGTAGGGGCTGGAGGAGGTTACAGAGATAGGGAGGGTTGTCGGGACTGGAGGAGGTTACAGAGATAGGGAGGGTGTCGGGGTTGGAGGAGGGTACAGAGACAGGGAGGGTTGTCGGGGCTGGTGGAGGGGGAGAGGGAGTTTGTGATACAGTGTGGTGTTTGCTATTAGAAAGTGGTGGAGGAGATTGCCTGGGAATTTCCACGGCTGTTCCAAGCTCTCCACCCAGGATGAAGCTGTGAGTGCTGTTGTGTGCAGGAAGGTGGGCTCCTTGCCACCTCTGTTCTGTCTCTCTTGCTTGGACCTTCCCCTCGCTGGATTCTCTCACGGTTTATATTAGACAAAGGCCAGCAGCATATTTTGAAGAGTGTTGACATTTCCCACAGGGTTTGGGTCCTGTACTGATGAGTAACAGAGAGGGGTTCTGACCTTATCTCTCCCACACTCACCTCCTCTGGAGAACTAATCCTCACTTATTAACATCCACTCTCTGTACATCATCCGCCTCCTTCACCTCCCAGTGACTGAGGAGTTTGCACGCCTGTCCCTCAGCTCTGCTTATTGTGTCTCTCCCTCTGCCTCGAGAGGGGAGGCGGGGACAGAGAGGCAGGGAGGGAGAGAGAGTGTGAGAGAGAGAGAGAGAGAGAGAGAGAGTGTGTGAGAGCGAGAGAGAGAGTGGGAGATAGAGAGAGAGAGAGGGAGAGAGGGAGAGTGGGAGAGCGAGTGGGAGAGCAAGAGAGAGAGAGAGAGAGGGAGAGCCTGAGAGATTGGGAGAGAGATAGAGATAGAGAGAGTGGGAGAGTGAGAGAGAGTGGAAGAGAGAGAGAGAGAGACAGAGAGAGAGTGGGAGAGTGGGAGAGAGAGAGCGAGAGAGAGTGGGAGAGAGAGTGGGAGAGAGAGTGAGAGAGCGAGAGAGTGGGAGGGAGAGAGAGAGAGAGAGAGAGAGTGGGAGAGAGAGAGAGAGAGAGATAGAGATAGAGAGTGGGAGAGTGCGAGAGAGAGTGGGAGACAGAGAGAGAGAGAGAGAGTGGGAGAGCGAGAGAGAGTGGGAGAGAAAGAGCGAGTGGGAGAGAGAGAGAGAGAGAGAGAGTGGGAGACCGAGAGAGAGTGGGAGAGAGAGAGGGAGAGAGAGAGAGAGAGAGAGAGAGAGTGGGTGAGAGAGAGAGAGAGAGAGCGAGTGGGAGAGAGAGAGAGAGCAAGTGGGAGAGCAAGAGAGAGTGGGAGAGTGGGAGAGAGAGAGAGAGAGAGAGTGGGAGACCGAGAGCGCGTGAGAGAGAGAGTGGGAGAGAGAGAGAGAGAGTGGGTGAGAGGGAGAGTGGGAGAGAGAGAGAGAGAGAGATAGCGAAAGAGAGAGAGAGAGAGAGAGAGAGTGGGAGAGCGAGAGAGAGTGGGAGAGAGAGAGAGTGGGAGAGAGATAGAGAGAGAGAGAGCGAGAGAGAGAGTGGGAGAGCGAGAGAGTGGGAGAGAGAGAGAGAGCGAGAGAGAGAGAGCGGGAGGGCGAGAGAGAGTGGGAGAGCGAGAGAGAGTGGGAGAGAGAGCGAGAGAGAGTGGGAGAGAGAGTGGGAGACAGGAAGGGAGACCAGTTAGGCAGAGCTGCGGGGTGTGTGAGTGGGGGGGGGTGCAAAAAACATTAGTAGCTCCTCTCCACGATCATCTTCTCCCACTTCCAACAGTCAGGCAAGGGTTAAAGTGACAGACATGTCATTATCAGCTCGACAACAGGCATGTCAAAGATTCCTCAGTCACAACCAGGCCAGCAAGTCCCAGAGATACACTCCCTTCTGATCATTCCCCCTCATAACCACACCACACAACTACACTGCTCAGAAACTACAGCATTAACCCTTCCCCTGCTGAATAAACAGTGACTCTGTACAGTTACACAGTGAGTGATCCTCACCCTGAATAAACAGTGACTCTGTACAGTTACACAGTGAGTGATCCTCACCCTGCTGAATAAACAGTGACTCTGTACAGTTACACAGTGAGTGATCCTCACCCTGAATAAACAGTGACTCTGTACAGTTACACAGTGAGTGATCCTCACCCTGAATAAACAGTGACTCTGTACAGTTACACAGTGAGTGATCCTCACCCTGCTGAATAAACAGTGACTCTGTACAGTTACACAGTGAGTGATCCTCACCCTGCTGAATAAACAGTGACTCTGTACAGTGACACAGTGAGTGATCCTCACCCTGAATAAACAGTGACTCTGTACAGTTACACAGTGAGTGATCCTCACCCTGCTGAATAAACAGTGACTCTGTACAGTTACACAGTGAGTGATCCTCACCCTGAATAAACAGTGACTCTGTACAGTTACACAGTGAGTGATCCTCACCCTGCTGAATAAACAGTGACTCTGTACAGTTACACAGTGAGTGATCCTCACCCTGCTGAATAAACAGTGACTCTGTACAGTTACACAGTGAGTGATCCTCACCCTGAATAAACAGTGACTCTGTACAGTTACACAGTGAGTGATCCTCACCCTGAATAAACAGTGACTCTGTACAGTTACACAGTGAGTGATCCTCACCCTGCTGAATAAACAGTGACTCTGTACAGTTACACAGTCAGTGATCCTCACACTGAATAAACAGTGACTCTGTACAGTTACACAGTGAGTGATCCTCACCCTGCTGAATAAACAGTGACTCTGTACAGTTACACAGTGAGTGATCCTCACCCTGAATAAACAGTGACTCTGTACAGTTACACAGTGAGTGATCCTCGCCCTGCTGAATAAACAGTGACTCTGTACAGTTACACAGTGAGCGATCCTCACCTTGCTGAATAAACAGTGACTCTGCACAGTTACACAGTGAGCGATCCTCACCTTGCTGAATAAACAGTGACTCTGTACAGTTACACAGTGAGCGATCCTCACCCTGCTGAATAAACAGTGACTCTGTACAGTTACACAGTGAGTGATCCTCACCCTGAATAAACAGTGACTCTGTACAGTTACACAGTGAGTGACCCTCACCCTGCTGAATAAACAGTGACTCTGTACAGTTACAGAGTGAGTGATCCTCACCCTGAATAAACAGTGACTCTGTACAGTTACACAGTGAGTGATCCTCGCCCTGCTGAATAAACAGTGACTCTGTACAGTTACACAGTGAGCGATCCTCACCTTGCTGAATAAACAGTGACTCTGCACAGTTACACAGTGAGCGATCCTCACCTTGCTGAATAAACAGTGACTCTGTACAGTTACACAGTGAGTGATCCTCACTCTGAATAAACAGTGACTCTGTACAGCTACACAGTGAGTGACCCTCACCCTGAATAAACAGTGACTCTGTACAGTTACACAGTGAGTGATCCTCACCCTGCTGAATAAACAGTGACTCTGTACAGTTACACAGTGAGTGATCCTCACCCTGCTGAATAAACAGTGACTCTGTACAGTTACACAGTGAGTGATTCTCACCCTGAATAAACAGCGAATCTGTACAGTTACACAGTGAGTGATCCTCACCCTGCTGAATAAACAGTGACTCTGTACAGTTACACAGTGAGTGATCCTCACCCTGCTGAATAAACAGTGACTCTGTACAGTTACACAGTGAGTGATCCTCACCCTGAATAAACAGTGACTCTGTACAGTTACACAGTGAGTGATCCTCACCCTGAATAAACAGTGACTCTGTACAGTTACACAGTGAGTGATCCTCACCCTGAATAAACAGTGACTCTGTACAGTTACACAGTGAGTGATCCTCACTCTGCTGAATAAACAGTGACTCTGTACAGTTACACAGTGAGTGATCCTCACCCTGCTGAATAAACAGTGACTCTGTACAGTTACACAGTGAGTAATCCTCACCCTGAATAAACAGTGACTCTGTACAGTTACAGTGAGTGATCCTCACCCTGAATAAACAGTGACTCTGTACAGTTCCACAGTGAGTGATCCTCACCCTGCTGAATAAACAGTGACTCTGTACAGTTACACAGTGAGTGATCCCCACCCTGCTGAATAAAAAGTGACTCTGTACAGTTACACAGTGAGTGATCCACACCCTGCTGAATAAACAGTGACTCTGTACAGTTACACAGTGAATGATCCTCACACTGAATAAACAGTGACTCTCTTCAGTTACACCGTGAGTGATCCTCACCATGAATAAACAGTGACTCTGTACAGTTACAGAGTGAGTGATCCTCACCCTGAATAAACAGTGACTGTGTACAGTTACACAGTGAGTGATCGTCACCCTGAATAAACAGTGACTCTGTACAGTTACACAGTGAGTGATCCTCACCCTGCTGAATAAACAGTGACTCTGTACAGTTACACAGTGAGTGATCCTCACCCTGCTGAATAAACAGTGACTCTGTACAGTTACACAGTGAGTGATCCTCACCCTGAATAAACAGTAACTCTGTACAGTTACACAGTGAGTGATCCTCACCCTGAATAAACAGTGACTCTGTACAGTTACATTGAGTGATCCTCACCCTGCTGAATAAACAGTGACTCTGTACAGTAACACAGTGAGTGATCCTCACCCTGCTGAATAAACAGTGACTCTGTACAGTTACACAGTGAGTGATCCTCACTCTGCTGAATAAACAGTGACTCTGTACAGTTACACAGTGAGTGATCCTCACCCTGCTGAATAAACAGTGACTCTGTACAGTTACACAGTGAGTGATCCTCACCCAGCTGAATAAACAGTGACTCTGTACAGTTACACAGTGAGTGATCCTCACCCTGAATAAACAGTGACTCTGTACAGTTACACAGTGAGTGACCCTCGCCCTGCTGAATAAACAGTGACTCTGTACAGTTACACAGTGAGTGATCCTCACCCTGCTGAATAAACAGTGACTCTGTACAGTTACACAGTGAGTGATCCTCACCCTGCTGAATAAACAGTGACTCTGTACAGTTACACAGTGAGTGATCCTCACCCTGAATAAACAGTGATTCTGTACAGATACACAGTGAGTGATCCTCACCCTGCTGAATAAACAGTGACTCTGTACAGTTACACAGTGAGCGATCCTCACCTTGCTGAATAAACAGTGACTCTGCACAGTTACACAGTGAGCGATCCTCACCTTGCTGAATAAACAGTGACTCTGTACAGTTACACAGTGAGCGATCCTCACCTTGCTGAATAAACAGTGACTCTGTACAGTTACACAGTGAGTGATCCTCACGCTGAATAAACAGTGACTCTGTACAGCTACACAGTGAGTGACCCTCACCCTGAATAAACAGTGACTCTGTACAGTTACACAGTGAGTGATCCTCACCCTGCTGAATAAACAGTGACTCTGTATAGTTACACAGTGAGTGATCCTCACCCTGCTGAATAAACAGTGACTCTGTACAGTTACACAGTGAGCGATCCTCACCCTGAATAAACAGTGACTCTGTGTAGTTACACAGTGAGTGACCCTCACCCTGCTGAATAACAGTGACTCTGTGTAGTTACACAGTGAGTGATCCTCACACTGCTGAATAAACAGTGACTCTGTACAGTTACACAGTGAGTGATCCTCACCCTGCTGAATAAACAGTGACTCTGTACAGTGACACAGTGAGTGATCCTCACCCTGAATAAACAGTGACTCTGTACAGTTACACAGTGAGTGATCCTCACCCTGCTGAATAAACAGTGACTCTGTACAGTTACACAGTGAGTGATCCTCACCCTGAATAAACAGGGACTCTGTGTAGTTACACAGTGAGTGACCCTCACCCTGCTGAATAAACAGTGACTCTGTACAGTTACACAGTGAGTGATCCTCACCCTGCTGAATAAACAGTGACTCTGTACAGTTACACAGTGAGTGATCCTCACCCTGAATAAACAGTGACTCTGTACAGTTACACAGTGAGTGATCCTCACCCTGCTGAATAAACAGTGACTCTGTACAGTTACACAGTGAGTGATCCTCACCCTGAATAAACAGTGACTCTGTACAGTTACACAGTGAGTGATCCTCACCCTGCTGAATAAACAGTGACTCTGTACAGTTACACAGTGAGTGATCCTCACCCTGAATAAACAGTGACTCTGTACAGTTACACAGTGAGTGATCTTCGCCCTGCTGAATAAACAGTGACTCTGTACAGTTACACAGTGAGTGATCCTCACCCTGAATAAACAGTGACTCTGTACAGTTACACAGTGAGTGATCCTCACCCTGCTGAATAAACAGTGACTCTGTACAGTTACACAGTGAGTGATCCTCACCCTGAATAAACAGTGACTCTGTACAGTTACACAGTGAGTGATCCTCACCCTGCTGAATAAACAGTGACTCTGTACAGTTACACAGTGAGTGATCCTCACCCTGAATAAACAGTGACTCTGTACAGTTACACAGTGAGTGATCCTCACCCTGAATAAACAGCGACTCTGTACAGTTACACAGTGAGTGATCCTCACCCTGCTGAATAAACAGTGACTCTGTACAGTTACACAGTGAGTGATCCTCACCCTGAATAAACAGTGACTCTGTACAGTTACACAGTGAGTGATCCTCACCCTGAATAAACAGTGACTCTGTACAGTTACACAGTGAGTGATCCTCACCCTGAATAAACAGAGACTCTGTACAGTCACACAGTGAGTGATCCACACCCTGAATAAACAGTGACTCTGTACAGTTACACAGTGAGTGATCCTCACCCTGCTGAATAAACAGTGACTCTGTACAGTTACACAGTGAGTGATCCTCACCCTGAATAAACAGTGACTCTGTACAGTTACACAGTGAGCGATCCTCACCCTGCTGAATAAACAGTGACTCTGTACAGTTACACAGTGAGTGATCCTCACCCTGCTGAATAAACAGTGACTCTGTACAGTTACACAGTGAGTGATCCTCACCCTGCTGAATAAACAGTGACTCTGTACAGTTACACAGTGAGTGATCCTCGCCCTGAATAAACAGTGACTCTGTACAGTTACACAGTGAGTGATCCTCACCCTGCTGAATAAACAGTGACTCTGTACAGTTACACAGTGAGTGATCCTCACCCTGCTGAATAAACAGTGACTCTGTACAGTTACACAGTGAGTGATCCTCACCCTGAATAAACAGTGACTCTGTACAGTTACACAGTGAGTGATCCTCACCCTGCTGAATAAACAGTGACTCTGTACAGTTACACAGTGAGTGATCCTCACCCTGCTGAATAAACAGTGACACTGTACAGTTACACAGTGAGTGACCCTCACCCTGCTGAATAAACAGTGACTCTGTACAGTTACACAGTGAGTGATCCTCACCCTGCTGAGTAAACAGTGTCTCTGTACAGTTACACAGTGAGTGACCCTCACCGTGCTGAATAAACAGTGACTCTGTACAGTTACACAGTGAGTGATCCTCACCCTGCTGAGTAAACAGTGTCTCTGTACAGTTACACAGTGAGTGATCCTCACCCTGAATAAACAGTGACTCTGTACAGTTACACAGTGAGTGATCCTCACCCTGCTGAGTAAACAGTGACTCTGTACAGTTACACAGTGAGTGATCCTCACCCTGCTGAATAAACAGTGACTCTGTACAGTTACACAGTGAGTGACCCTCACCCTGCTGAATAAACAGTGACTCTGTACAGATACACAGTGAGTGATCCTCACCCTGCTGAATAAACAGTGACTCTGTACAGATACACAGTGAGTGATCCTCACACTGAATAAACAGTGACTCTGTACAGTTACACAGTGAGTGATCCTCGCCCTGAATAAACAGTGACTCTGTACAGTTACACAGTGAGTGATCCTCACCCTGCTGAATAAACAGTGACTCTGTACAGTTACACAGTGAGTGATCCTCACCCTGCTAAATAAACAGTGACTCTGTACAGTTACACAGTGAGTGATCCTCACCCTGAATAAACAGTGACTCTGTACAGTGACACAGTGAGTGATCCTCACCCTGAATAAACAGTGACTCTGTACAGTGACACAGTGAGTGATCCTCACACTGAATAAACAGTGACTCTGTACAGTTACACAGTGAGTGATCCTCACACTGAATAAACAGTGACTCTGTACAGTTACACAGTGAGTGACCCTCACCCTGCTGAATAAACAGTGACTCTGTACAGTTACACAGTGAGTGACCCTCACCGTGCTGAATAAACAGTGACTCTGTACAGTTACACAGTGAGTGATCCTCACCCTGCTGAATAAACAGTGACTCTGTACAGTTACACAGTGAGTGATCCTCACCCTGCTGAATAAACAGTGACTCTGTACAGTTACACAGTGAGTGATCCTCACCCTGCTGAATAAACAGTGACTCTGTACAGTGACACAGTGAGTGACCCTCACCCTGCTGAATAAACAGTGACTCTGTACAGTTACACAGTGAGTGATCCTCACCATGCTGAATAAACAGTGACTCTGTACAGTTACACAGTGGGTGACCCTCACCCTGCTGAATAAACAGTGACTCTGTACAGTTACACAGAGAGTGATCCTCACCCTGAATAAACAGTGACTCTGTACAGTTACACAGTGAGTGATCCTCACCCTGCTGAATAAACAGTGGCACTGTACAGTTACACAGTGAGTGATCCTCACCCTGAATAAACAGTGACTCTGTACAGTTACACAGTGAGTGATCCTCACCCTGCTGAATAAACAGTGACTCTGTACAGTTACACAGTGAGTGATCCTCACCCTGAATAAACAGTGTCTCTGTACAGTTACACAGTGAGTGACCCTCACCGTGCTGAATAAACAGTGACTCTGTCCAGTTACACAGTGAGTGATCCTCACCCTGCTGAGTAAACAGTGTCTCTGTACAGTTACACAGTGAGTGATCCTCACCCTGAATAAACAGTGACTCTGTACAGTTACACAGTGAGTGATCCTCACCCTGCTGAGTAAACAGTGTCTCTGTACAGTTACACAGTGAGTGATCCTCACCCTGAATAAACAGTGACCCTGTACAGTTACACAGTGAGTGATCATCACCCTGAATAAACAGTGACTCTGTACAGTGACACAGTGAGTGATCCTCACCCTGAATAAACAGTGACTCTGTACAGTTACACAGTGAGTGATCCTCACCCTGCTGAATAAACAGTGACTCTGTACAGTTACACAGTGAGTGATCCTCACCCTGAATAAACAGTGACTCTGTGTAGTTACACAGTGAGTGATCCTCACCCTGCTGAATAAACAGTGACTCTGTACAGTTACACAGTGAGTGATCCTCACCCTGCTGAATAAACAGTGACTCTGTACAGTTACACAGTGAGTGATCCTCACCCTGCTGGATAAACAGTGACTCTGTACAGTTACACAGTGAGTGATCCTCACCCTGCTGAATAAACAGTGACTCTGTACAGTTACACAGTGAGTGATCCTCACCCTGCTGGATAAACAGTGACTCTGTACAGTTACACAGTGAGTGATCCTCACCCTGCTGAATAAACAGTGACTCTGTACAGTTACACAGTGAGTGATCCTCACCCTGCTGAATAAACAGTGACTCTGTACAGTTACACAGTGAGTGATCCTCACCCTGCTGAATAAACAGTGACTCTGTACAGTTACACAGTGAGTGATCCTCACCCTGCTGAATAAACAGTGACTCTGTACAGTTACACAGTGAGTGATCCTCACCCTGCTGAATAAACAGTGACTCTGTACAGTTACACAGTGAGTGATCCTCACCCTGCTGAATAAACAGTGACTCTGTACAGTTACACAGAGAGTGATCCTCACCCTGAATAAACAGTGACTCTGTACAGTTACACAGTGAGTGATCCTCACCCTGCTGAATAAACAGTGACTCTGTACAGTTACACAGAGAGTGATCCTCACCCTGAATAAACAGTGACTCTGTACAGTTACACAGTGAGTGATCCTCACACTGCTGAATAAACAGTGACTCTGTACAGTTACACAGTGAGTGACCCTCACCCTGAATAAACAGTGACTCTGTACAGTTACACAGTGAGTGACCCTCACCCTGAATAAACAGTGACTCTGTACAGTTACACAGTGAGTGACCCTCACCCTGCTGAATAAACAGTGACTCTGTACAGTTACACAGTGAGTGACCCTCACCCTGAATAAACAGTGACTCTGTACAGTTACACAGTGAGTGATCCTCACCCTGAATAAACAGTGACTCTGTACAGTTACACAGTGAGTGATCCTCACCCTGAATAAACAGTGACTCTGTACAGTTACACAGTGAGTGATCCTCACCCTGCTGAATAAACAGTGACTCTGTACAGTTACACAGTGAGTGATCCTCACCCTGCTGAATAAACAGTGACTCTGTACAGTTACACAGTGAGTGATTCTCACCCTGAATAAACAGTGACTCTGTACAGTTACACAGAGAGTGACCCTCACCCTGCTGAATAAACAGTGACTCAGTACAGTTACACAGTGAGTGACCCTCACCCTGAATAAACAGTGACTCTGTACAGTTACACAGTGAGTGATCCTCACCCTGAATAAACAGCGACTCTGTACAGTTACACAGTGAGTGATCCTCACCCTGCTGAATAAACAGTGACTCTGTACAGTTACACAGTGAGTGATCCTCACCCTGCTGAATAAACAGTGACTCTGTCCAGTTACACAGTGAGTGATCCTCACCCTGAATAAACAGTGACTCTGTACAGTTACACAGTGAGTGATCCTCACCCTGCTGAATAAACAGTGACTCTGTACAGTTACACAGTGAGTGATCGTCACCCTGCTGAATAAACAGTGACTCTGTACAGTTACACAGTGAGTGATCCTCACCCTGAATAAACAGTGACTCTGTACAGTTACACAGTGAGTGATCCTCACCCTGCTGAATAAACAGTGACTCTGTACAGTTACACAGTGAGTGATCCTCACCCTGCTGAATAAACAGTGACTCTGTACAGTTACACAGTGAGTGATCCTCACCCTGAATAAACAGTGACTCTGTACAGTTACACAGTGAGTGATCCTCACCCTGAATAAACAGTGACTCTGTACAGTTCCACAGTGAGTGATCCTCACCCTGCTGAATAAACAGTGACTCTGTACAGTTACACAGTGAGTGATCCCCACCCTGCTGAATAAAAAGTGACTCTGTACAGTTACACAGTGAGTGATCCACACCCTGCTGAATAAACAGTGACTCTGTACAGTTACACAGTGAATGATCCTCACACTGAATAAACAGTGACTCTCTTCAGTTACACCGTGAGTGATCCTCACCATGAATAAACAGTGACTCTGTACAGTTACAGAGTGAGTGATCCTCACCCTGAATAAACAGTGACTGTGTACAGTTACACAGTGAGTGATCGTCACCCTGCTGAATAAACAGTGACTCTGTACAGTTACACAGTGAGTGATCCTCACCCTGCTGAATAAACAGTGACTCTGTACAGTTACACAGTGAGTGATCCTCACCCTGCTGAATAAACAGTGACTCTGTACAGTTACACAGTGAGTGATCCTCACCCTGAATAAACAGTAACTCTGTACAGTTACACAGTGAGTGATCCTCACCCTGAATAAACAGTGACTCTGTACAGTTACAGTGAGTGATCCTCACCCTGCTGAATAAACAGTGACTCTGTACAGTTACACAGTGAGTGATCGTCACCCTGCTGAATAAACAGTGACTCTGTACAGTTACACAGTGAGTGATCCTCACTCTGCTGAATAAACAGTGACTCTGTACAGTTACACAGTGAGTGATCCTCACCCTGCTGAATAAACAGTGACTCTGTACAGTTACACAGTGAGTGATCCTCACCCTGCTGAATAAACAGTGACTCTGTACAGTTACACAGTGAGTGATCCTCACCCTGAATAAACAGTGACTCTGTACAGTTACACAGTGAGTGACCCTCGCCCTGCTGCATAAACAGTGACTCTGTACAGTTACACAGTGAGTGAACCTCACCCTGCTGAATAAACAGTGACTCTGTACAGTTACACAGTGAGTGATCCTCACCCTGCTGAATAAACAGTGACTCTGTACAGTTACACAGTGAGTGATCCTCACCCTGAATAAACAGTGATTCTGTACAGATACACAGTGAGTGATCCTCACCCTGCTGAATAAACAGTGACTCTGTACAGTTACACAGTGAGTGATCCTCACCCTGAATAAACAGTGACTCTGTACAGTTACAGTGAGTGATCCTCACCCTGCTGAATAAACAGTGACTCTGTACAGTTACACAGTGAGTGATCCTCACTCTGCTGAATAAACAGTGACTCTGTACAGTTACACAGTGAGTGATCCTCACCCTGCTAAATAAACAGTGACTCTGTACAGTTACACAGTGAGTGACCCTCACCCTGAATAAACAGTGACTCTGTACAGTTACACAGTGAGTGATCCTCACCCTGAATAAACAGTGATTCTGTACAGTTACACAGTGAGTGACCCTCACCCTGCTGAATAAACAGTGACTCTGTACAGTTACACAGTGAGTGATCCTCACCCTGAATAAACAGTGACTCTGTACAGTTACACAGTGAGTGATCCTCACATTGCTGAATAAACAGTGACTCTGTACAGTTACACAGTGAGTGATCCTCACCCTGCTGAATAAACAGTGACTCTGTACAGTTACACAGTGAGTGATCCTCACCCTGCTGAATAAACAGTGACTCTGTACAGTTACACAGTGAGTGTCCCTCACCCTGAATAAACAGTGGCACTGTACAGTTACACAGTGAGTGATCCTCACCCTGAATAAACAGTGACTCTGTACAGTTACACAGTGAGTGATCCTCACCCTGAATAAACAGTGACTCTCTACAGTTACACAGTGTGTGACCCTCACCCTGCTGAATAAACAGTGACTCTGTACAGTTACACAGTGAGTGACCCTCACCCTGAATAAACAGTGTCCCTGTACAGTTACACGGTGAGTGATCCTCACCCTGCTGAATAAACAGTGACTCTGTACAGTTACACAGTGAGTGATCCTCACCCTGCTGAATAAACAGTGACTCTGTACAGTTACACAGTGAGTGATCCTCACCCTGCTGAATAAACAGTGACTCTGTACAGTTACACAGTGAGTGATCCTCACCCTGCTGAATAAACAGTGACTCTGTACAGTTACACAGTAAGTGATGCTCACCCTGCCGAATAAACAGTGACTCTGTACAGTTACACAGTGAGTGATCCTCACCCTGCTGAATAAACAGTGACTCTGTACAGTTACACAGTGAGTGATCCTCACCCTGCTGAATAAACAGTGTCTCTGTACAGTTACACAGTGAGTGATCCTCACCCTGAATAAACAGTGACTCTGTACAGTTACACAGTGAGTGACCCTCACCCTGAATAAACAGTGACTCTGTACAGTTACACAGTGAGTGATCCTCACCCTGAATAAACAGTGACTCTGTACAGTTACACAGTGAGTGATCGTCACCCTGCTGAATAAACAGTGACTCTGTACAGTTACACAGTGAGTGACCCTCACCCTGCTGAATAAAGAGTGACTCAGTACAGTTACACAGTGAGTGATCCTCACCCTGAATAAACAGTGACTCTGTACAGTTACACAGTGAGTGATCCTCACCCTGCTGAATAAACAGTGACTCTGTACAGTTACACAGTGAGTGATCCTCACCCTGCTGAATAAACAGTGTCTCTGTACAGTTACACAGTGAGTGATCCTCACCCTGAATAAACAGTGACTCTGTACAGTTACACAGTGAGTGATCCTCACCCTGCTGAATAAACAGTGACTCTGTACAGCTACACAGTGAGCGAACCTCACCCTGAATAAACAGTGACTCTGCACAGTTACACAGTGAGTGATCCTCACCCTGCTGACTAAACAGTGACTCTGTACAGTTACACAGTGAGTGATCCTCACCCTGAATAAACAGTGACTCTGTACAGTTACACAGTGAGTGACCCTCACCCTGAATAAACAGTGACTCTGTACAGTTACACAGTGAGTGATCCTCACCCTGCTGAATAAACAGTGACTCTGTACAGTTACAGAGTGAGTGATCCTCACCCTGCTGAATAAACAGTGACTCTGTACAGTTACACAGTGAGTGATCCTCACCCTGAATAAACAGTGACTCTGTACAGTCACACAGTGAGTGATCCTCACCCTGAATAAACAGTGACTCTGTACAGTTACACAGTGAGTGATCCTCACCCTGAATAAACAGTGACTCTGTACAGTCACACAGTGAGTGATCCTCACCCTGAATAAACAGTGACTCTGTACAGTTACAGTGAGTGACCCTCACCCTGAATAAACAGTGACTCTGTACAGTCACACAGTGAGTGATCCTCACCCTGAATAAACAGTGACTCTGTACAGTTACAGTGAGTGACCCTCACCCTGAATAAACAGTGACTCTGTACAGTTACACAGTGAGTGATCCTCACCCTGAATAAACAGTGAGTGACCCTCACCCTGAATAAACAGTGACTCTGTACAGTTACACAGTGAGTGATCCTCACCCTGCTGAATAAACAGTGACTCTGTACAGTTACAGAGTGAGTGATCCTCACCCTGCTGAATAAACAGTGACTCTGTATAGTTACACAGTGAGTGATCCTCACCCTGAATAAACAGTGACTCTGTACAGTCACACAGTGAGTGATCCTCACCCTGAATAAACAGTGACTCTGTACAGTTACACAGTGAGTGATCCTCACCCTGAATAAACAGTGACTCTGTACAGTCACACAGTGAGTGATCCTCACCCTGAATAAACAGTGACTCTGTACAGTTACACAGTGAGTGACTCTCACCCTGAATAAACAGTGACTCTGTACAGTCACACAGTGAGTGATCCTCACCCTGAATAAACAGTGACTCTGTACAGTTACACAGTGAGTGACCCTCACCCTGAATAAACAGTGACTCTGTACAGTTACACAGTGAGTGATCCTCACACTGAATAAACAGTGACTCTGTACAGTTACACAGTGAGTGATCCTCACCCTGCTGAATAAACAGTGACTCTGTACAGTTACACAGTGAGTGATCCTCACCCTGCTGAATAAACAGTGACTCTGTACAGTTACACAGTGAGTGATCCTCACCCTGAATAAACAGTAACTCTGTACAGTTACACAGTGAGTGATCCTCACCCTGAATAAACAGTGACTCTGTACAGTTACAGTGAGTGATCCTCACCCTGCTGAATAAACAGTGACTCTGTACAGTTACACAGTGAGTGATCCTCACCCTGCTGAATAAACAGTGACTCTGTACAGTTACACAGTGAGTGATCCTCACCCTGCTGAATAAACAGTGACTCTGTACAGTTACACAGTGAGTGATCCTCACCCTGAATAAACAGTGACTCTGTACAGTTACACAGTGAGTGACCCTCGCCCTGCTGAATAAACAGTGACTCTGTACAGTTTCACAGTGAGTGATCCTCACCCTGCTGAATAAACAGTGACTCTGTACAGTTACACAGTGAGTGATCCTCACCCTGCTGAATAAACAGTGACTCTGTACAGTTACACAGTGAGTGATCCTCACCCTGAATAAACAGTGATTCTGTACAGATACACAGTGAGTGATCCTCACCCTGCTGAATAAACAGTGACTCTGTACAGTTACACAGTGAGTGATCCTCACCCTGAATAAACAGTGACTCTGTACAGTTACACAGTGAGTGATCCTCACCCTGAATAAACAGTGACTCTGTACAGTTACAGTGAGTGATCCTCACCCTGCTGAATAAACAGTGACTCTGTACAGTTACACAGTGAGTGATCCTCACTCTGCTGAATAAACAGTGACTCTGTACAGTTACACAGTGAGTGATCCTCACCCTGCTGAATAAACAGTGACTCTGTACAGTTACAGAGTGAGTGATCCTGACCCTGCTGAATAAACAGTGACTCTGTACAGTTACACAGTGAGTGATCCTCACCCTGAATAAACAGTGACTCTGTACAGTCACACAGTGAGTGATCCTCACCCTGAATAAACAGTGACTCTGTACAGTTACACAGTGAGTGATCCTCACCCTGAATAAACAGTGACTCTGTACAGTCACACAGTGAGTGATCCTCACCCTGAATAAACAGTGACTCTGTACAGTTACAGTGAGTGACCCTCACCCTGAATAAACAGTGACTCTGTACAGTCACACAGTGAGTGATCCTCACCCTGAATAAACAGTGACTCTGTACAGTTACAGTGAGTGACCCTCACCCTGAATAAACAGTGACTCTGTACAGTTACACAGTGAGTGATCCTCACCCTGAATAAACAGTGAGTGACCCTCACCCTGAATAAACAGTGACTCTGTACAGTTACACAGTGAGTGATCCTCACCCTGCTGAATAAACAGTGACTCTGTACAGTTACAGAGTGAGTGATCCTCACCCTGCTGAATAAACAGTGACTCTGTATAGTTACACAGTGAGTGATCCTCACCCTGAATAAACAGTGACTCTGTACAGTCACACAGTGAGTGATCCTCACCCTGAATAAACAGTGACTCTGTACAGTTACACAGTGAGTGATCCTCACCCTGAATAAACAGTGACTCTGTACAGTCACACAGTGAGTGATCCTCACCCTGAATAAACAGTGACTCTGTACAGTTACACAGTGAGTGACTCTCACCCTGAATAAACAGTGACTCTGTACAGTCACACAGTGAGTGATCCTCACCCTGAATAAACAGTGACTCTGTACAGTTACACAGTGAGTGACCCTCACCCTGAATAAACAGTGACTCTGTACAGTTACACAGTGAGTGATCCTCACACTGAATAAACAGTGACTCTGTACAGTTACACAGTGAGTGATCCTCACCCTGCTGAATAAACAGTGACTCTGTACAGTTACACAGTGAGTGATCCTCACCCTGCTGAATAAACAGTGACTCTGTACAGTTACACAGTGAGTGATCCTCACCCTGAATAAACAGTAACTCTGTACAGTTACACAGTGAGTGATCCTCACCCTGAATAAACAGTGACTCTGTACAGTTACAGTGAGTGATCCTCACCCTGCTGAATAAACAGTGACTCTGTACAGTTACACAGTGAGTGATCCTCACCCTGCTGAATAAACAGTGACTCTGTACAGTTACACAGTGAGTGATCCTCACCCTGCTGAATAAACAGTGACTCTGTACAGTTACACAGTGAGTGATCCTCACCCTGAATAAACAGTGACTCTGTACAGTTACACAGTGAGTGACCCTCGCCCTGCTGAATAAACAGTGACTCTGTACAGTTTCACAGTGAGTGATCCTCACCCTGCTGAATAAACAGTGACTCTGTACAGTTACACAGTGAGTGATCCTCACCCTGCTGAATAAACAGTGACTCTGTACAGTTACACAGTGAGTGATCCTCACCCTGAATAAACAGTGATTCTGTACAGATACACAGTGAGTGATCCTCACCCTGCTGAATAAACAGTGACTCTGTACAGTTACACAGTGAGTGATCCTCACCCTGAATAAACAGTGACTCTGTACAGTTACACAGTGAGTGATCCTCACCCTGAATAAACAGTGACTCTGTACAGTTACAGTGAGTGATCCTCACCCTGCTGAATAAACAGTGACTCTGTACAGTTACACAGTGAGTGATCCTCACTCTGCTGAATAAACAGTGACTCTGTACAGTTACACAGTGAGTGATCCTCACCCTGCTAAATAAACAGTGACTCTGTACAGTTACACAGTGAGTGATCCTCACCCTGAATAAACAGTGATTCTGTACAGTTACACAGTGAGTGATCCTCACACTGAATAAACAGTGACTCTGTACAGTTCCACAGTGAGTGATCCTCACCCTGCTGAATAAACAGTGACTCTGTACAGTTACACAGTGAGTGTCCCTCACCCTGAATAAACAGTGGCACTGTACAGTTACACAGTGAGTGATCCTCACCCTGAATAAACAGTGACTCTGTACAGTTACACAGTGAGTGATCCTCACCCTGAATAAACAGTGACTCTCTACAGTTACACAGTGTGTGACCCTCACCCTGCTGAATAAACAGTGACTCTGTACAGTTACACAGTGAGTGACCCTCACCCTGAATAAACAGTGTCTCTGTACAGTTACACAGTGAGTGATCCTCACCCTGCTGAATAAACAGTGACTCTGTACAGTTACACAGTGAGTGATCCTCACCCTGCTGAATAAACAGTGACTCTGTACAGTTACACAGTGAGTGATCCTCACCCTGCTGAATAAACAGTGACTCTGTACAGTTACACAGAGAGTGATGCTCACCCTGCTGAATAAACAGTGACTCTGTACAGTTACACAGTGAGTGATCCTCACCCTGCTGAGTAAACAGTGACTCTGTACAGTTACACAGTAAGTGATGCTCACCCTGCCGAATAAACAGTGACTCTGTACAGTTACACAGTGAGTGATCCTCACCCTGCTGAATAAACAGTGACTCTGTACAGTTACACAGTGAGTGATCCTCACCCTGAATAAACAGTGACTCTGTACAGTTACACAGTGAGTGACCCTCACCCTGAATAAACAGTGACTCTGTACAGTTACACAGTGAGTGATCCTTACCCTGAATAAACAGTGACTCTGGACAGTTACATAGTGAGTGATCGTCACCCTGCTGAATAAACAGTGACTCTGTACAGTTACACAGTGAGTGACCCTCACCCTGCTGAATAAACAGTGACTCAGTACAGTTACACAGTGAGTGATCCTCACCCTGAATAAACAGTGACTCTGTACAGTTACACAGTGAGTGATCCTCACCCTGCTGAATAAACAGTGACTCTGTACAGTTACACAGTGAGTGATCCTCACCCTGCTGAATAAACAGTGTCTCTGTACAGTTACACAGTGAGTGATCCTCACCCTGAATAAACAGTGACTCTGTACAATTACACAGTGAGTGATCCTCACCCTGCTGAATAAACAGTGACTCTGTACAGCTACACAGTGAGCGATCCTTACCCTGAATAAACAGTGACTCTGCACAGTTACACAGTGAGTGATCCTCACCCTGCTGAATAAACAGTGACTCTGTACAGTTACACAGTAAGTGATGCTCACCCTGCCGAATAAACAGTGACTCTGTACAGTTACACAGTGAGTGATCCTCACCCTGCTGAATAAACAGTGACTCTGTACAGTTACACAGTGAGTGATCCTCACCCTGCTGAATAAACAGTGTCTCTGTACAGTTACACAGTGAGTGATCCTCACCCTGAATAAACAGTGACTCTGTACAGTTACACAGTGAGTGACCCTCACCCTGAATAAACAGTGACTCTGTACAGTTACACAGTGAGTGATCCTCACCCTGAATAAACAGTGACTCTGTACAGTTACACAGTGAGTGATCGTCACCCTGCTGAATAAACAGTGACTCTGTACAGTTACACAGTGAGTGACCCTCACCCTGCTGAATAAAGAGTGACTCAGTACAGTTACACAGTGAGTGATCCTCACCCTGAATAAACAGTGACTCTGTACAGTTACACAGTGAGTGATCCTCACCCTGCTGAATAAACAGTGACTCTGTACAGTTACACAGTGAGTGATCCTCACCCTGCTGAATAAACAGTGTCTCTGTACAGTTACACAGTGAGTGATCCTCACCCTGAATAAACAGTGACTCTGTACAGTTACACAGTGAGTGATCCTCACCCTGCTGAATAAACAGTGACTCTGTACAGCTACACAGTGAGCGAACCTCACCCTGAATAAACAGTGACTCTGCACAGTTACACAGTGAGTGATCCTCACCCTGCTGACTAAACAGTGACTCTGTACAGTTACACAGTGAGTGATCCTCACCCTGAATAAACAGTGACTCTGTACAGTTACACAGTGAGTGACCCTCACCCTGAATAAACAGTGACTCTGTACAGTTACACAGTGAGTGATCCTCACCCTGCTGAATAAACAGTGACTCTGTACAGTTACAGAGTGAGTGATCCTCACCCTGCTGAATAAACAGTGACTCTGTACAGTTACACAGTGAGTGATCCTCACCCTGAATAAACAGTGACTCTGTACAGTCACACAGTGAGTGATCCTCACCCTGAATAAACAGTGACTCTGTACAGTTACACAGTGAGTGATCCTCACCCTGAATAAACAGTGACTCTGTACAGTCACACAGTGAGTGATCCTCACCCTGAATAAACAGTGACTCTGTACAGTTACAGTGAGTGACCCTCACCCTGAATAAACAGTGACTCTGTACAGTCACACAGTGAGTGATCCTCACCCTGAATAAACAGTGACTCTGTACAGTTACAGTGAGTGACCCTCACCCTGAATAAACAGTGACTCTGTACAGTTACACAGTGAGTGATCCTCACCCTGAATAAACAGTGAGTGACCCTCACCCTGAATAAACAGTGACTCTGTACAGTTACACAGTGAGTGATCCTCACCCTGCTGAATAAACAGTGACTCTGTACAGTTACAGAGTGAGTGATCCTCACCCTGCTGAATAAACAGTGACTCTGTATAGTTACACAGTGAGTGATCCTCACCCTGAATAAACAGTGACTCTGTACAGTCACACAGTGAGTGATCCTCACCCTGAATAAACAGTGACTCTGTACAGTTACACAGTGAGTGATCCTCACCCTGAATAAACAGTGACTCTGTACAGTCACACAGTGAGTGATCCTCACCCTGAATAAACAGTGACTCTGTACAGTTACACAGTGAGTGACTCTCACCCTGAATAAACAGTGACTCTGTACAGTCACACAGTGAGTGATCCTCACCCTAAATAAACAGTGACTCTGTACAGTTACACAGTGAGTGACCCTCACCCTGAATAAACAGTGACTCTGTACAGTTACACAGTGAGTGATCCTCACCCTGAATAAACAGTGACTCTGTACAGTTACAGTGAGTGATCCTCACCCTGCTGAATAAACAGTGACTCTGTACAGTTACACAGTGAGCGATCCTCACCCTGAATAAACAGTGACTCTGCACAGTTACACAGTGAATGACCCTCACCCAGAATAAACAGTGACTCTGTACAGTTACACAGTGAGTGATCCTCACCCTGCTGAATAAACAGTGACTCTGTACAGTTACACATTGAGCGATCCTCACCCTGCTGAATAAACAGTGACTCTGTACAGTTACACAGTGAGTGATCCTCACCCTGCTGAATTAACAGTGACTCTGTACAGTTACACAGTGAATGATCCTCACGCTGCTGAATAAACAGTGACTCTGTACAGTCACACAGTGAGTGATCCTCACCCTGAATAAACAGTGACTCTGTACAGTTACACAGTGAGTGATCCTCACCCTGAATAAACAGTGACTCTGTGTAGTTACACAGTGAGTGACCCTCACCCTGCTGAATAACAGTGACTCTGTGTAGTTACACAGTGAGTGACCCTCACCCTGCTGAATAAACAGTGACTCTGTACAGTTACACAGTGAGTGATCCTCACCCTGCTGAATAAACAGTGACTCTGTACAGTTACACAGTGAGTGATCCTCACCCTGCTGAATAAACAGTGACTCTGTACAGTTACACAGTGAGTGATTCTCACCCTGAATAAACAGTGACTCTGTACAGTTACACAGTGAGTGATCCTCACCCTGCTGAATAAACAGTGACTCTGTACAGTTACACAGTGAGTGATCCTCACCCTGCTGAATAAACAGTGACTCTGTACAGTTACACAGTGAGTGATCCTCACCCTGAATAAACAGTGACTCTGTACAGTCACACAGTGAGTGATCCTCACCCTGAATAAACAGTGACTCTGTACAGTTACAGTGAGTGACCCTCACCCTGAATAAACAGTGACTCTGTACAGTCACACAGTGAGTGATCCTCACCCTGAATAAACAGTGACTCTGTACAGTTACAGTGAGTGACCCTCACCCTGAATAAACAGTGACTCTGTACAGTTACACAGTGAGTGATCCTCACCCTGAATAAACAGTGAGTGACCCTCACCCTGAATAAACAGTGACTCTGTACAGTTACACAGTGAGTGATCCTCACCCTGCTGAACAAACAGTGACTCTGTACAGTTACAGAGTGAGTGATCCTCACCCTGCTGAATAAACAGTGACTCTGTATAGTTACACAGTGAGTGATCCTCACCCTGAATAAACAGTGACTCTGTACAGTCACACAGTGAGTGATCCTCACCCTGAATAAACAGTGACTCTGTACAGTTACACAGTGAGTGATCCTCACCCTGAATAAACAGTGACTCTGTACAGTCACACAGTGAGTGATCCTCACCCTGAATAAACAGTGACTCTGTACAGTTACACAGTGAGTGACTCTCACCCTGAATAAACAGTGACTCTGTACAGTCACACAGTGAGTGATCCTCACCCTGAATAAACAGTGACTCTGTACAGTTACACAGTGAGTGACCCTCACCCTGAATAAACAGTGACTCTGTACAGTTACACAGTGAGTGATCCTCACCCTGAATAAACAGTGACTCTGTACAGTTACACAGTGAGTGATCCTCACCCTGCTGAATAAACAGTGACTCTGTACAGTTACACAGTGAGTGATCCTCACCCTGCTGAATAAACAGTGACTCTGTACAGTTACACAGTGAGTGATCCTCACCCTGAATAAACAGTAACTCTGTACAGTTACACAGTGAGTGATCCTCACCCTGAATAAACAGTGACTCTGTACAGTTACAGTGAGTGATCCTCACCCTGCTGAATAAACAGTGACTCTGTACAGTTACACAGTGAGTGATCCTCACCCTGCTGAATAAACAGTGACTCTGTACAGTTACACAGTGAGTGATCCTCACCCTGCTGAATAAACAGTGACTCTGTACAGTTACACAGTGAGTGATCCTCACCCTGAATAAACAGTGACTCTGTACAGTTACACAGTGAGTGACCCTCGCCCTGCTGAATAAACAGTGACTCTGTACAGTTACACAGTGAGTGATCCTCACCCTGCTGAATAAACAGTGACTCTGTACAGTTACACAGTGAGTGATCCTCACCCTGCTGAATAAACAGTGACTCTGTACAGTTACACAGTGAGTGATCCTCACCCTGAATAAACAGTGATTCTGTACAGATACACAGTGAGTGATCCTCACCCTGCTGAATAAACAGTGACTCTGTACAGTTACACAGTGAGTGATCCTCACCCTGAATAAACAGTGACTCTGTACAGTTACACAGTGAGTGATCCTCACCCTGAATAAACAGTGACTCTGTACAGTTACAGTGAGTGATCCTCACCCTGCTGAATAAACAGTGACTCTGTACAGTTACACAGTGAGTGATCCTCACTCTGCTGAATAAACAGTGACTCTGTACAGTTACACAGTGAGTGATCCTCACCCTGCTAAATAAACAGTGACTCTGTACAGTTACACAGTGAGTGATCCTCACCCTGAATAAACAGTGATTCTGTACAGTTACACAGTGAGTGATCCTCACACTGAATAAACAGTGACTCTGTACAGTTCCACAGTGAGTGATCCTCACCCTGCTGAATAAACAGTGACTCTGTACAGTTACACAGTGAGTGTCCCTCACCCTGAATAAACAGTGGCACTGTACAGTTACACAGTGAGTGATCCTCACCCTGAATAAACAGTGACTCTGTACAGTTACACAGTGAGTGATCCTCACCCTGAATAAACAGTGACTCTCTACAGTTACACAGTGTGTGAACCTCACCCTGCTGAATAAACAGTGACTCTGTACAGTTACACAGTGAGTGACCCTCACCCTGAATAAACAGTGTCTCTGTACAGTTACACAGTGAGTGATCCTCACCCTGCTGAATAAACAGTGACTCTGTACAGTTACACAGTGAGTGATCCTCACCCTGCTGAATAAACAGTGACTCTGTACAGTTACACAGTGAGTGATCCTCACCCTGCTGAATAAACAGTGACTCTGTACAGTTACACAGAGAGTGATGCTCACCCTGCTGAATAAACAGTGACTCTGTACAGTTACACAGTGAGTGATCCTCACCCTGCTGAGTAAACAGTGACTCTGTACAGTTACACAGTAAGTGATGCTCACCCTGCCGAATAAACAGTGACTCTGTACAGTTACACAGTGAGTGATCCTCACCCTGCTGAATAAACAGTGACTCTGTACAGTTACACAGTGAGTGATCCTCACCCTGAATAAACAGTGACTCTGTACAGTTACACAGTGAGTGACCCTCACCCTGAATAAACAGTGACTCTGTACAGTTACACAGTGAGTGATCCTTACCCTGAATAAACAGTGACTCTGTACAGTTACATAGTGAGTGATCGTCACCCTGCTGAATAAACAGTGACTCTGTACAGTTACACAGTGAGTGACCCTCACCCTGCTGAATAAACAGTGACTCAGTACAGTTACACAGTGAGTGATCCTCACCCTGAATAAACAGTGACTCTGTACAGTTACACAGTGAGTGATCCTCACCCTGCTGAATAAACAGTGACTCTGTACAGTTACACAGTGAGTGATCCTCACCCTGCTGAATAAACAGTGTCTCTGTACAGTTACACAGTGAGTGATCCTCACCCTGAATAAACAGTGACTCTGTACAATTACACAGTGAGTGATCCTCACCCTGCTGAATAAACAGTGACTCTGTACAGCTACACAGTGAGCGATCCTTACCCTGAATAAACAGTGACTCTGCACAGTTACACAGTGAGTGATCCTCACCCTGCTGAATAAACAGTGACTCTGTACAGTTACACAGTAAGTGATGCTCACCCTGCCGAATAAACAGTGACTCTGTACAGTTACACAGTGAGTGATCCTCACCCTGCTGAATAAACAGTGACTCTGTACAGTTACACAGTGAGTGATCCTCACCCTGCTGAATAAACAGTGTCTCTGTACAGTTACACAGTGAGTGATCCTCACCCTGAATAAACAGTGACTCTGTACAGTTACACAGTAAGTGATGCTCACCCTGCCGAATAAACAGTGACTCTGTACAGTTACACAGTGAGTGATCCTCACCCTGCTGAATAAACAGTGACTCTGTACAGTTACACAGTGAGTGATCCTCACCCTGAATAAACAGTGACTCTGTACAGTTACACAGTGAGTGACCCTCACCCTGAATAAACAGTGACTCTGTACAGTTACACAGTGAGTGATCCTTACCCTGAATAAACAGTGACTCTGTACAGTTACATAGTGAGTGATCGTCACCCTGCTGAATAAACAGTGACTCTGTACAGTTACACAGTGAGTGACCCTCACCCTGCTGAATAAACAGTGACTCAGTACAGTTACACAGTGAGTGATCCTCACCCTGAATAAACAGTGACTCTGTACAGTTACACAGTGAGTGATCCTCACCCTGCTGAATAAACAGTGACTCTGTACAGTTACACAGTGAGTGATCCTCACCCTGCTGAATAAACAGTGTCTCTGTACAGTTACACAGTGAGTGATCCTCACCCTGAATAAACAGTGACTCTGTACAATTACACAGTGAGTGATCCTCACCCTGCTGAATAAACAGTGACTCTGTACAGCTACACAGTGAGCGATCCTTACCCTGAATAAACAGTGACTCTGCACAGTTACACAGTGAGTGATCCTCACCCTGCTGAATAAACAGTGACTCTGTACAGTTACACAGTAAGTGATGCTCACTCTGCCGAATAAACAGTGACTCTGTACAGTTACACAGTGAGTGATCCTCACCCTGCTGAATAAACAGTGACTCTGTACAGTTACACAGTGAGTGATCCTCACCCTGCTGAATAAACAGTGTCTCTGTACAGTTACACAGTGAGTGATCCTCACCCTGAATAAACAGTGACTCTGTACAGTTACACAGTGAGTGACCCTCACCCTGAATAAACAGTGACTCTGTACAGTTACACAGTGAGTGATCCTCACCCTGAATAAACAGTGACTCTGTACAGTTACACAGTGAGTGATCGTCACCCTGCTGAATAAACAGTGACTCTGTACAGTTACACAGTGAGTGACCCTCACCCTGCTGAATAAAGAGTGACTCAGTACAGTTACACAGTGAGTGATCCTCACCCTGAATAAACAGTGACTCTGTACAGTTACACAGTGAGTGATCCTCACCCTGCTGAATAAACAGTGACTCTGTACAGTTACACAGTGAGTGATCCTCACCCTGCTGAATAAACAGTGTCTCTGTACAGTTACACAGTGAGTGATCCTCACCCTGAATAAACAGTGACTCTGTACAGTTACACAGTGAGTGATCCTCACCCTGCTGAATAAACAGTGACTCTGTACAGCTACACAGTGAGCGAACCTCACCCTGAATAAACAGTGACTCTGCACAGTTACACAGTGAGTGATCCTCACCCTGCTGACTAAACAGTGACTCTGTACAGTTACACAGTGAGTGATCCTCACCCTGAATAAACAGTGACTCTGTACAGTTACACAGTGAGTGACCCTCACCCTGAATAAACAGTGACTCTGTACAGTTACACAGTGAGTGATCCTCACCCTGCTGAATAAACAGTGACTCTGTACAGTTACAGAGTGAGTGATCCTCACCCTGCTGAATAAACAGTGACTCTGTACAGTTACACAGTGAGTGATCCTCACCCTGAATAAACAGTGACTCTGTACAGTCACACAGTGAGTGATCCTCACCCTGAATAAACAGTGACTCTGTACAGTTACACAGTGAGTGATCCTCACCCTGAATAAACAGTGACTCTGTACAGTCACACAGTGAGTGATCCTCACCCTGAATAAACAGTGACTCTGTACAGTTACAGTGAGTGACCCTCACCCTGAATAAACAGTGACTCTGTACAGTCACACAGTGAGTGATCCTCACCCTGAATAAACAGTGAATCTGTACAGTTACAGTGAGTGACCCTCACCCTGAATAAACAGTGACTCTGTACAGTTACACAGTGAGTGATCCTCACCCTGAATAAACAGTGAGTGACCCTCACCCTGAATAAACAGTGACTCTGTACAGTTACACAGTGAGTGATCCTCACCCTGCTGAATAAAGTGACTCTGTACAGTTACAGAGTGAGTGATCCTCACCCTGCTGAATAAACAGTGACTCTGTATAGTTACACAGTGAGTGATCCTCACCCTGAATAAACAGTGACTCTGTACAGTCACACAGTGAGTGATCCTCACCCTGAATAAACAGTGACTCTGTACAGTTACACAGTGAGTGATCCTCACCCTGAATAAACAGTGACTCTGTACAGTCACACAGTGAGTGATCCTCACCCTGAATAAACAGTGACTCTGTACAGTTACACAGTGAGTGACTCTCACCCTGAATAAACAGTGACTCTGTACAGTCACACAGTGAGTGATCCTCACCCTAAATAAACAGTGACTCTGTACAGTTACACAGTGAGTGACCCTCACCCTGAATAAACAGTGACTCTGTACAGTTACACAGTGAGTGATCCTCACCCTGAATAAACAGTGACTCTGTACAGTTACAGTGAGTGATCCTCACCCTGCTGAATAAACAGTGACTCTGTACAGTTACACAGTGAGCGATCCTCACCCTGAATAAACAGTGACTCTGCACAGTTACACAGTGAATGACCCTCACCCAGAATAAACAGTGACTCTGTACAGTTACACAGTGAGTGATCCTCACCCTGCTGAATAAACAGTGACTCTGTACAGTTACACATTGAGCGATCCTCACCCTGCTGAATAAACAGTGACTCTGTACAGTTACACAGTGAGTGATCCTCACCCTGCTGAATTAACAGTGACTCTGTACAGTTACACAGTGAATGATCCTCACGCTGCTGAATAAACAGTGACTCTGTACAGTCACACAGTGAGTGATCCTCACCCTGAATAAACAGTGACTCTGTACAGTTACACAGTGAGTGATCCTCACCCTGAATAAACAGTGACTCTGTGTAGTTACACAGTGAGTGACCCTCACCCTGCTGAATAACAGTGACTCTGTGTAGTTACACAGTGAGTGACCCTCACCCTGCTGAATAAACAGTGACTCTGTACAGTTACACAGTGAGTGATCCTCACCCTGCTGAATAAACAGTGACTCTGTACAGTTACACAGTGAGTGATCCTCACCCTGCTGAATAAACAGTGACTCTGTACAGTTACACAGTGAGTGATTCTCACCCTGAATAAACAGTGACTCTGTACAGTTACACAGTGAGTGATCCTCACCCTGCTGAATAAACAGTGACTCTGTACAGTTACACAGTGAGTGATCCTCACCCTGCTGAATAAACAGTGACTCTGTACAGTTACACAGTGAGTGATCCTCACCCTGAATAAACAGTGACTCTGTACAGTTACACAGTGAGTGATCCTCACCATGAATAAACAGTGACTCTGTACAGTTACAGAGTGAGTGATCCTCACCCTGAATAAACAGTGACTGTGTACAGTTACACAGTGAGTGATCGTCACCCTGAATAAACAGTGACTCTGTACAGTTACACAGTGAGTGATCCTCACCCTGCTGAATAAACAGTGACTCTGTACAGTTACACAGTGAGTGATCCTCACCCTGCTGAATAAACAGTGACTCTGTACAGTTACACAGTGAGTGATCCTCACCCTGAATAAACAGTAACTCTGTACAGTTACACAGTGAGTGATCCTCACCCTGAATAAACAGTGACTCTGTACAGTTACAGTGAGTGATCCTCACCCTGCTGAATAAACAGTGACTCTGTACAGTTACACAGTGAGTGATCCTCACCCTGCTGAATAAACAGTGACTCTGTACAGTTACACAGTGAGTGATCCTCACCCTGCTGAATAAACAGTGACTCTGTACAGTTACACAGTGAGTGATCCTCACCCTGAATAAACAGTGACTCTGTACAGTTACACAGTGAGTGACCCTCGCCCTGCTGAATAAACAGTGACTCTGTACAGTTACACAGTGAGTGATCCTCACCCTGCTGAATAAACAGTGACTCTGTACAGTTACACAGTGAGTGATCCTCACCCTGCTGAATAAACAGTGACTCTGTACAGTTACACAGTGAGTGATCCTCACCCTGAATAAACAGTGATTCTGTACAGATACACAGTGAGTGATCCTCACCCTGCTGAATAAACAGTGACTCTGTACAGTTACACAGTGAGTGATCCTCACCCTGAATAAACAGTGACTCTGTACAGTTACACAGTGAGTGATCCTCACCCTGAATAAACAGTGACTCTGTACAGTTACAGTGAGTGATCCTCACCCTGCTGAATAAACAGTAACTCTGTACAGTTACACAGTGAGTGATCCTCACTCTGCTGAATAAACAGTGACTCTGTACAGTTACACAGTGAGTGATCCTCACCCTGCTAAACAAACAGTGACTCTGTACAGTTACACAGTGAGTGATCCTCACCCTGAATAAACAGTGATTCTGTACAGTTACACAGTGAGTGATCCTCACCCTGAATAAACAGTGACTCTGTACAGTTCCACAGTGAGTGATCCTCACCCTGCTGAATAAACAGTGACTCTGTACAGTTACACAGTGAGTGTCCCTCACCCTGAATAAACAGTGGCACTGTACAGTTACACAGTGAGTGATCCTCACCCTGAATAAACAGTGACTCTGTACAGTTACACAGTGAGTGATCCTCACCCTGAATAAACAGTGACTCTCTACAGTTACACAGTGTGTGACCCTCACCCTGCTGAATAAACAGTGACTCTGTACAGTTACACAGTGAGTGACCCTCACCCTGAATAAACAGTGTCTCTGTACAGTTACACAGTGAGTGATCCTCACCCTGCTGAATAAACAGTGACTCTGTACAGTTACACAGTGAGTGATCCTCACCCTGCTGAATAAACAGTGACTCTGTACAGTTACACAGTGAGTGATCCTCACCCTGCTGAATAAACAGTGACTCTGTACAGTTACACAGAGAGTGATGCTCACCCTGCTGAATAAACAGTGACTCTGTACAGTTACACAGTGAGTGATCCTCACCCTGCTGAGTAAACAGTGACTCTGTACAGTTACACAGTAAGTGATGCTCACCCTGCCGAATAAACAGTGACTCTGTACAGTTACACAGTGAGTGATCCTCACCCTGCTGAATAAACAGTGACTCTGTACAGTTACACAGTGAGTGATCCTCACCCTGAATAAACAGTGACTCTGTACAGTTACACAGTGAGTGACCCTCACCCTGAATAAACAGTGACTCTGTACAGTTACACAGTGAGTGATCCTTACCCTGAATAAACAGTGACTCTGTACAGTTACACAGTGAGTGATCGTCACCCTGCTGAATAAACAGTGACTCTGTACAGTTACACAGTGAGTGACCCTCACCCTGCTGAATAAACAGTGACTCAGTACAGTTACACAGTGAGTGATCCTCACCCTGAATAAACAGTGACTCTGTACAGTTACACAGTGAGTGATCCTCACCCTGCTGAATAAACAGTGACTCTGTACAGTTACACAGTGAGTGATCCTCACCCTGCTGAATAAACAGTGTCTCTGTACAGTTACACAGTGAGTGATCCTCACCCTGAATAAACAGTGAGTCTGTACAATTACACAGTGAGTGATCCTCACCCTGCTGAATAAACAGTGACTCTGTACAGCTACACAGTGAGCGATCCTTACCCTGAATAAACAGTGACTCTGCACAGTTACACAGTGAGTGATCCTCACCCTGCTGAATAAACAGTGACTCTGTACAGTTACACAGTGAGTGATCGTCACCCTGCTGAATAAACAGTGACTCTGTACAGTTACACAGTGAGTGACCCTCACCCTGCTGAATAAACAGTGACTCAGTACAGTTACACAGTGAGTGATCCTCACCCTGAATAAACAGTGACTCTGTACAGTTACACAGTGAGTGATCCTCACCCTGCTGAATAAACAGTGACTCTGTACAGTTACACAGTGAGTGATCCTCACCCTGCTGAATAAACAGTGTCTCTGTACAGTTACAGTGAGTGATCCTCACCCTGAATAAACAGTGACTCTGTACAGTTACACAGTGAGTGATCCTCACCCTGCTGAATAAACAATGACTCTGTACAGCTACACAGTGAGCGATCCTCACCCTGAATAAACAGTGACTCTGCACAGTTACACAGTGAGTGATCCTCACCCTGCTGAATAAACAGTGACTCTGTACAGTTACACAGTGAGTGATCCTCACACTGAATAAACAGTGACTCTGTACAGTTACACAGTGAGTGACCCTCACCCTGAATAAACAGTGACTCTGTACAGTTACACAGTGAGTGATCCTCACCCTGCTGAATAAACAGTGACTCTCTACAGTTACAGAGTGAGTGATCCTCACCCTGCTGAATAAACAGTGACTCTGTACAGTTACACAGTGAGTGATCCTCACCCTGCTGAATAAACAGTGACTCTGTACAGCTACACAGTGAGCGATCCTTACCCTGAATAAACAGTGACTCTGTACAGTTCCACAGTGAGTGATCCTCACCCTGCTGAATAAACAGTGACTCTGTACAGTTACACAGTGAGTGTCCCTCACCCTGAATAAACAGGGGAACTGTACAGTTACACAGTGAGTGATCCTCACCCTGAATAAACAGTGACTCTGTACAGTTACACAGTGAGTGATCCTCACCCTGAATAAACAGTGACTCTCTACAGTTACACAGTGTGTGACCCTCACCCTGCTGAATAAACAGTGACTCTGTACAGTTACACAGTGAGTGACCCTCACCCTGAATAAACAGTGTCTCTGTACAGTTACACAGTGAGTGATCCTCACCCTGCTGAATAAACAGTGACTCTGTACAGTTACACAGTGAGTGATCCTCACCCTGCTGAATAAACAGTGACTCTGTACAGTTACACAGAGAGTGATGCTCACCCTGCTGAATAAACAGTGACTCTGTACAGTTACACAGTGAGTGATCCTCACCCTGCTGAGTAAACAGTGACTCTGTACAGTTACACAGTAAGTGATGCTCACCCTGCCGAATAAACAGTGACTCTGTACAGTTACACAGTGAGTGATCCTCACCCTGCTGAATAAACAGTGACTCTGTACAGTTACACAGTGAGTGATCCTCACCCTGAATAAACAGTGACTCTGTACAGTTACACAGTGAGTGACCCTCACCCTGAATAAACAGTGACTCTGTACAGTTACACAGTGAGTGATCCTTACCCTGAATAAACAGTGACTCTGTACAGTTACACAGTGAGTGATCGTCACCCTGCTGAATAAACAGTGACTCTGTACAGTTACACAGTGAGTGACCCTCACCCTGCTGAATAAACAGTGACTCAGTACAGTTACACAGTGAGTGATCCTCACCCTGAATAAACAGTGACTCTGTACAGTTACACAGTGAGTGATCCTCACCCTGCTGAATAAACAGTGACTCTGTACAGTTACACAGTGAGTGATCCTCACCCTGCTGAATAAACAGTGTCTCTGTACAGTTACACAGTGAGTGATCCTCACCCTGAATAAACAGTGACTCTGTACAATTACACAGTGAGTGATCCTCACCCTGCTGAATAAACAGTGACTCTGTACAGCTACACAGTGAGCGATCCTTACCCTGAATAAACAGTGACTCTGCACAGTTACACAGTGAGTGATCCTCACCCTGCTGAATAAACAGTGACTCTGTACAGTTACACAGTGAGTGATCGTCACCCTGCTGAATAAACAGTGACTCTGTACAGTTACACAGTGAGTGACCCTCACCCTGCTGAATAAACAGTGACTCAGTACAGTTACACAGTGAGTGATCCTCACCCTGAATAAACAGTGACTCTGTACAGTTACACAGTGAGTGATCCTCACCCTGCTGAATAAACAGTGACTCTGTACAGATACACAGTGAGTGATCCTCACCCTGCTGAATAAACAGTGTCTCTGTACAGTTACAGTGAGTGATCCTCACCCTGAATAAACAGTGACTCTGTACAGTTACACAGTGAGTGATCCTCACCCTGCTGAATAAACAATGACTCTGTACAGCTACACAGTGAGCGATCCTCACCCTGAATAAACAGTGACTCTGCACAGTTACACAGTGAGTGATCCTCACCCTGCTTAATAAACAGTGACTCTGTACAGTTACACAGTGAGTGATCCTCACCCTGAATAAACAGTGACTCTGTACAGTTACACAGTGAGTGACCCTCACCCTGAATAAACAGTGACTCTGTACAGTTACACAGTGAGTGATCCTCACCCTGCTGAATAAACAGTGACTCTCTACAGTTACAGAGTGAGTGATCCTCACCCTGCTGAATAAACAGTGACTCTGTACAGTTACACAGTGAGTGATCCTCACCCTGAATAAACAGTCACTCTGTACAGTCACACAGTGAGTGATCCTCACCCTGAATAAACAGTGACTCTGTACAGTTACACAGTGAGTGATCCTCACCATGAATAAACAGTGACTCTGTACAGTCACACAGTGAGTGATCCTCACCCTGAATAAACAGTGACTCTGTACAGTTACACAGTGAGTGACCCTCACCCTGAATAAACAGTGACTCTGTACAGTCACACAGTGAGTGATCCTCACCCTGAATAAACAGTGACTCTGTACAGTTACAGTGAGTGACCCTCACCCTGAATAAACAGTGACTCTGTACAGTTACACAGTGAGTGATCCTCACCCTGAATAAACAGTGAGTGACCCTCACCCTGAATAAACAGTGACTCTGTACAGTTACACAGTGAGTGATCCTCACCCTGCTGAATAAACAGTGACTCTGTACAGTTACAGAGTGAGTGATCCTCACCCTGCTGAATAAACAGTGACTCTGTATAGTTACACAGTGAGTGATCCTCACCCTGAATAAACAGTGACTCTGTACAGTCACACAGTGAGTGATCCTCACCCTGAATAAACAGTGACTCTGTACAGTTACACAGTGAGTGATCCTCACCCTGAATAAACAGTGACTCTGTACAGTTACACAGTGAGTGATCCTCACCCTGAATAAACAGTGACTCTGTACAGTTACACAGTGAGTGACCCTCACCCTGAATAAACAGTGACTCTGTACAGTCACACAGTGAGTGATCCTCACCCTGAATAAACAGTGACTCTGTACAGTTACACAATGAGTGACCCTCACCCTGAATAAACAGTGACTCTGTACAGTTACACAGTGAATGACCCTCACCCAGAATAAACAGTGACTCTGTACAGTTACACAGTGAGTGATCCTCACCCTGCTGAATAAACAGTGACTCTGTACAGTTACACATTGAGCGATCCTCACCCTGCTGAATAAACAGTGACTCTGTACAGTTACACAGTGAATGATCCTCACGCTGCTGAATAAACAGTGACTCTGTACAGTCACACAGTGAGTGACCCTCACCCTGAATAAACAGTGACTCTGTACAGTTACACAGTGAGTGATCCTCACCCTGCTGAATAAACAGTGACTCTGTACAGTTACACAGTGAGTGATCCTCACCCTGAATAAACAGTGACTCTGTACTGTTACACAGTGAGTGACCCTCACCCTGCTGAATAAACAGTGACCCTGTACAGTTAAACAGAGAGTGATCCTCACCCTGAATAAACACTGACTATGTACAGTTACACAGTGAGTGATCCTCACCCTGCTGAATAAACAGTGACTCTGTACAGTTACACAGTGAGTGATCCTCACCTTGTGAATAAACAGTGACTCTGTACAGTTACACAGTGAGCGATCCTCACCCTGAATAAACAGTGACTCTGCACAGTTACACAGTGAATGACCCTCACCCAGAATAAACAGTGACTCTGTACAGTTACACAGTGAGTGATCCTCACCCTGCTGAATAAACAGTGACTCTGTACAGTTACACAGTGAGTGATCCTCACCCTAAATAAACAGCGACTCTGTACAGTTACACAGTGAGTGATCCTCACCCTGCTGAATAAACAGTGACTCTGTACAGTTACACAGTGAGCGATCCTCACCCTGAATAAACAGTGATTCTGTACAGTTACAGTGAGTGACCCTCACCCTGAATAAACAGTGACTCTGTACAGTTACACAGTGAGTGGTCCTCACCCTGCTGAATAAACAGTGACTCTGTACAGTTACACAGTGAGTGATCCTCACCCTGCTGAATAAACAGTGACTCTGTACAGTTACACAGTGAGTGATCCTCACACTGCTGAATAAACAGTGACTCTGTACAGTTACACAGTGAGTGACCCTCACCCTGCTGAATAAACAGTGACTCTGTACAGTTACACAGTGAGTGACCCTCACCCTGAATAAACAGTGACTATGCAAAGTTACACAGTGAGTGATCCTCACCCTGCTGAATAAACAGTGACTCTGTACAGTTACACAGTGAGTGACCCTCACCCTGAATAAACAGTGACTCTGCACAGTTACACAGTGAGTGACCCTCACCCTGCTGAATAAACAGTGACTCTGTACAGTTACACAGAGAGTGATCCTCACCCTGAATAAACACTGACTCTGTACAGTTACACAGTGAGTGATCCTCACCCTGCTGAATAAACAGTGACCCTGTACAGTTACACAGTGAGTGATCCTCACCCTGCTGAATAAACAGTGACTCTGTACAGTTACACAGTGTGTGACCCTCACCCTGCTGAATAAACAGTGACTCTGTACAGTTACACAGTGAGTGATCCTCACCCTGCTGAATAAACAGTGACTCTGTACAGTTACACAGTGAGTGACCCTCACCCTGCTGAATAAACAGTGACTGTACAGTTACACAGAGAGTGATGCTCACCCTGCTGAATAAACAGTGACTCTGTACAGTTACACAGTGAGTGATCCTCACCCTGCTGAATGAACAGTGACTCTGTACAGTTACACAGTAAGTGATGCTCACCCTGCCGAATAAACAGTGACTCTGTACAGTTACACAGTGAGTGATCCTCACCCTGAATAAACAGTGACTCTGTACAGTTACAGTGAGTGATCCTCACCCTGCTGAATAAACAGTGATTCTGTACAGTTACACAGTGAGCGATCCTCACCCTGAATAAACAGTGACTGTGCACAGTTACACAGTGAATGACCCTCACCCAGAATAAACAGTGACTCTGTACAGTTACACAGTGAGTGATCCTCACCCTGCTGAATAAACAGTGACTCTGTACAGTTACACAGTGAGTGATCCTCACCCTAAATAAACAGCGACTCTGTACAGTTACACAGTGAGTGATCCTCACCCTGCTGAATAAACAGTGACTCTGTACAGTTACACAGTGAGCGATCCTCACCCTGAATACACAGTGACTCTGTACAGTTAGTGAGTGACCCTCACCCTGAATAAACAGTGACTCTGTACAGTTACACAGTGAGTGATCCCCACCCTGCTGAATAAACAGTGACTCTGTACAGTTACACAGTGAGTGATCCTCACACTGCTGAATAAACAGTGACTCTGTACAGTTACACAGTGAGTGACCCTCACCCTGCTGAATAAACAGTGACTCTGTACAGTTACTCAGAGAGTGATCCTCACCCTGAATAAACACTGACTCTGTACAGTTACACAGTGAGTGATCCTCACCCTGCTGAATAAACAGTGACTCTGTACAGTTACACAGTGAGTGATCCTCACCCTGCTGAATAAACAGTGACTCTGTATAGTTACACAGTGAGTGATCCTCACCCTGAATAAACAGTGACTCTGTACAGTTACACAGTGAGTGATCCTCACCCTGCTGAATAAACAGTGACTCTGTACAGTTACACAGTGAGTGATCGTCACCATGAATAAACAGTGACTCTGTACAGTTACAGAGTGAGTGATCCTCACCCTGAATAAACAGTGACTGTGTACAGTTACACAGTGAGTGATCGTCACCCTGAATAAACAGTGACTCTGTACAGTTACACAGTGAGTGATCCTCACCCTGCTGAATAAACAGTGACTCTGTACAGTTACACAGTGAGTGATCCTCACCCTGCTGAATAAACAGTGACTCTGTACAGTTACACAGTGAGTGATCCTCACCCTGCTGAATAAACAGTGACTCTGTACAGTTACACAGTGAGTGATCCTCACCCTGAATAAACAGTGACTCTGTCCAGTTACACAGTGAGTGATCCTCACCCTGCTGAATAAACAGTGACTCTGTACAGTTACACAGTGAGTGATCCTCACCCTGGTGAATAAACAGTGACTCGGTACAGTTACACAGTGAGTGATTCTCACCCTGAATAAACAGTGACTCTGTACAGTTACACAGTGAGTGATCCTCACTCTGCTGAATAAACAGTGACTCTGTACAGTTACACAGTGAGTGATCCTCACCCTGCTGAATAAACAGTGACTCTGTACAGTTACACAGTGAGTGATCCTCACCCTGAATAAACAGTGACTCTGTACAGTTACACAGTGAGTGATCCTCACCCTGAATAAACAGTGACTCTGTACAGTTCCACAGTGAGTGATCCTCACCCTGCTGAATAAACAGTGACTCTGTACAGTTACACAGTGAGTGATCACCACCCTGCTGAATAAAAAGTGACACTGTACAGTTACACAGTGAGTGATCCACACCCTGCTGAATAAACAGTGACTCTGTACAGTTACACAGTGAATGATCCTCACACTGAATAAACAGTGACTCTCTTCAGTTACACCGTGAGTGATCCTCACCATGAATAAACAGTGACTCTGTACAGTTACAGAGTGAGTGATCCTCACCCTGAATAAACAGTGACTGTGTACAGTTACACAGTGAGTGATCGTCACCCTGAATAAACAGTGACTCTGTACAGTTACACAGTGAGTGATCCTCACCCTGCTGAATAAACAGTGACTCTGCACAGTTACACAGTGAGTGATCCTCACCCTGCTGAATAAACAGTGACTCTGTACAGTTACACAGTGAGTGATCCTCACCCTGAATAAACAGTAACTCTGTACAGTTACACAGTGAGTGATCCTCACCCTGAATAAACAGTGACTCTGTACAGTTACAGTGAGTGATCCTCACCCTGCTGAATAAACAGTGACTCTGTACAGTTACACAGTGAGTGATCCTCACCCTGCTGAATAAACAGTGACTCTGTACAGTTACACAGTGAGTGATCCTCACTCTGCTGAATAAACAGTGACTCTGTACAGTTACACAGTGAGTGATCCTCACCCTGCTGAATAAACAGTGACTCTGTACAGTTACACAGTGAGTGATCCTCACCCTGCTGAATAAACAGTGACTCTGTACAGTTACACAGTGAGTGATCCTCACCCTGAATAAACAGTGACTCTGTACAGTTACACAGTGAGTGACCCTCGCCCTGCTGAATAAACAGTGACTCTGTACAGTTACACAGTGAGTGATCCTCACCCTGCTGAATAAACAGTGACTCTGTACAGTTACACAGTGAGTGATCCTCACCCTGCTGAATAAACAGTGACTCTGTACAGTTACACAGTGAGTGATCCTCACCCTGAATAAACAGTGATTCTGTACAGATACACAGTGAGTGATCCTCACCCTGCTGAATAAACAGTGACTCTGTACAGTTACACAGTGAGTGATCCTCACCCTGAATAAACAGTGACTCTGTACAGTTACACAGTGAGTGATCCTCACCCTGAATAAACAGTGATTCTGTACAGATACACAGTGAGTGATCCTCACCCTGCTGAATAAACAGTGACTCTGTACAGTTACACAGTGAGTGATCCTCACCCTGCTGAATAAACAGTGACTCTGTACAGTTACACAGTGAGTGATCCTCACACTGCTGAATAAACAGTGACTCTGTACAGTTACACAGTGAGTGACCCTCACCCTGCTGAATAAACAGTGACTCTGTACAGTTACACGGTGAGTGACCCTCACCCTGAATAAACAGTGACTATGCAAAGTTACACAGTGAGTGATCCTCACCCTGCTGAATAAACAGTGACTCTGTACAGTTACACAGTGAGTGACCCTCACCCTGAATAAACAGTGACTCTGCACAGTTACACAGTGAGTGACCCTCACCCTGCTGAATAAACAGTGACTCTGTACAGTTACACAGAGAGTGATCCTCACCCTGAATAAACACTGACTCTGTACAGTTACACAGTGAGTGATCCTCACCCTGCTGAATAAACAGTGACCCTGTACAGTTACACAGTGAGTGATCCTCACCCTGCTGAATAAACAGTGACTCTGTACAGTTACACAGTGTGTGACCCTCACCCTGCTGAATAAACAGTGACTCTGTACAGTTACACAGTGAGTGATCCTCACCCTGCTGAATAAACAGTGACTCTGTACAGTTACACAGTGAGTGACCCTCACCCTGCTGAATAAACAGTGACTGTACAGTTACACAGAGAGTGATGCTCACCCTGCTGAATAAACAGTGACTCTGTACAGTTACACAGTGAGTGATCCTCACCCTGCTGAATGAACAGTGACTCTGTACAGTTACACAGTAAGTGATGCTCACCCTGCCGAATAAACAGTGACTCTGTACAGTTACACAGTGAGTGATCCTCACCCTGAATAAACAGTGACTCTGTACAGTTACAGTGAGTGATCCTCACCCTGCTGAATAAACAGTGATTCTGTACAGTTACACAGTGAGCGATCCTCACCCTGAATAAACAGTGACTGTGCACAGTTACACAGTGAATGACCCTCACCCAGAATAAACAGTGACTCTGTACAGTTACACAGTGAGTGATCCTCACCCTGCTGAATAAACAGTGACTCTGTACAGTTACACAGTGAGTGATCCTCACCCTAAATAAACAGCGACTCTGTACAGTTACACAGTGAGTGATCCTCACCCTGCTGAATAAACAGTGACTCTGTACAGTTACACAGTGAGCGATCCTCACCCTGAATACACAGTGACTCTGTACAGTTAGTGAGTGACCCTCACCCTGAATAAACAGTGACTCTGTACAGTTACACAGTGAGTGATCCCCACCCTGCTGAATAAACAGTGACTCTGTACAGTTACACAGTGAGTGATCCTCACACTGCTGAATAAACAGTGACTCTGTACAGTTACACAGTGAGTGACCCTCACCCTGCTGAATAAACAGTGACTCTGTACAGTTACTCAGAGAGTGATCCTCACCCTGAATAAACACTGACTCTGTACAGTTACACAGTGAGTGATCCTCACCCTGCTGAATAAACAGTGACTCTGTACAGTTACACAGTGAGTGATCCTCACCCTGCTGAATAAACAGTGACTCTGTATAGTTACACAGTGAGTGATCCTCACCCTGAATAAACAGTGACTCTGTACAGTTACACAGTGAGTGATCCTCACCCTGCTGAATAAACAGTGACTCTGTACAGTTACACAGTGAGTGATCGTCACCATGAATAAACAGTGACTCTGTACAGTTACAGAGTGAGTGATCCTCACCCTGAATAAACAGTGACTGTGTACAGTTACACAGTGAGTGATCGTCACCCTGAATATACAGTGACTCTGTACAGTTACACAGTGAGTGATCCTCACCCTGCTGAATAAACAGTGACTCTGTACAGTTACACAGTGAGTGATCCTCACCCTGCTGAATAAACAGTGACTCTGTACAGTTACACAGTGAGTGATCCTCACCCTGCTGAATAAACAGTGACTCTGTACAGTTACACAGTGAGTGATCCTCACCCTGAATAAACAGTGACTCTGTCCAGTTACACAGTGAGTGATCCTCACCCTGCTGAATAAACAGTGACTCTGTACAGTTACACAGTGAGTGATCCTCACCCTGGTGAATAAACAGTGACTCGGTACAGTTACACAGTGAGTGATTCTCACCCTGAATAAACAGTGACTCTGTACAGTTACACAGTGAGTGATCCTCACTCTGCTGAATAAACAGTGACTCTGTACAGTTACACAGTGAGTGATCCTCACCCTGCTGAATAAACAGTGACTCTGTACAGTTACACAGTGAGTGATCCTCACCCTGAATAAACAGTGACTCTGTACAGTTACACAGTGAGTGATCCTCACCCTGAATAAACAGTGACTCTGTACAGTTCCACAGTGAGTGATCCTCACCCTGCTGAATAAACAGTGACTCTGTACAGTTACACAGTGAGTGATCACCACCCTGCTGAATAAAAAGTGACACTGTACAGTTACACAGTGAGTGATCCACACCCTGCTGAATAAACAGTGACTCTGTACAGTTACACAGTGAATGATCCTCACACTGAATAAACAGTGACTCTCTTCAGTTACACCGTGAGTGATCCTCACCATGAATAAACAGTGACTCTGTACAGTTACAGAGTGAGTGATCCTCACCCTGAATAAACAGTGACTGTGTACAGTTACACAGTGAGTGATCGTCACCCTGAATAAACAGTGACTCTGTACAGTTACACAGTGAGTGATCCTCACCCTGCTGAATAAACAGTGACTCTGCACAGTTACACAGTGAGTGATCCTCACCCTGCTGAATAAACAGTGACTCTGTACAGTTACACAGTGAGTGATCCTCACCCTGAATAAACAGTAACTCTGTACAGTTACACAGTGAGTGATCCTCACCCTGAATAAACAGTGACTCTGTACAGTTACAGTGAGTGATCCTCACCCTGCTGAATAAACAGTGACTCTGTACAGTTACACAGTGAGTGATCCTCACCCTGCTGAATAAACAGTGACTCTGTACAGTTACACAGTGAGTGATCCTCACTCTGCTGAATAAACAGTGACTCTGTACAGTTACACAGTGAGTGATCCTCACCCTGCTGAATAAACAGTGACTCTGTACAGTTACACAGTGAGTGATCCTCACCCTGCTGAATAAACAGTGACTCTGTACAGTTACACAGTGAGTGATCCTCACCCTGAATAAACAGTGACTCTGTACAGTTACACAGTGAGTGACCCTCGCCCTGCTGAATAAACAGTGACTCTGTACAGTTACACAGTGAGTGATCCTCACCCTGCTGAATAAACAGTGACTCTGTACAGTTACACAGTGAGTGATCCTCACCCTGCTGAATAAACAGTGACTCTGTACAGTTACACAGTGAGTGATCCTCACCCTGAATAAACAGTGATTCTGTACAGATACACAGTGAGTGATCCTCACCCTGCTGAATAAACAGTGACTCTGTACAGTTACACAGTGAGTGATCCTCACCCTGAATAAACAGTGACTCTGTACAGTTACACAGTGAGTGATCCTCACCCTGAATAAACAGTGACTCTGTACAGTTACAGTGAGTGATCCTCACCCTGCTGAATAAACAGTGACTCTGTACAGTTTCACAGTGAGTGATCCTCACTCTGCTGAATAAACAGTGACTCTGTACAGTTACACAGTGAGTGATCCTCACCCTGCTAAATAAACAGTGACTCTGTACAGTTACACAGTGAGTGATCCTCACCCTGAATAAACAGTGATTCTGTACAGTTACACAGCGAGTGATCCTCACCCTGAATAAACAGTGACTCTGTACAGTTCCACAGTGAGTGATCCTCACATTGCTGAATAAACAGTGACTCTGTACAGTTACACAGTGAGTGATCCTCACCCTGCTGAATAAACAGTGACTCTGTACAGTTACACAGTGAGTGTCCCTCACCCTGAATAAACAGTGGCACTGTACAGTTACACAGTGAGTGATCCTCACCCTGAATAAACAGTGACTCTGTACAGTTACACAGTGAGTGATCCTCACCCTGAATAAACAGTGACTCTCTACAGTTACACAGTGTGTGACCCTCACCCTGCTGAATAAACAGTGTCTCTGTACAGTTACACAGTGAGTGATCCTCACCCTGAATAAACAGTGACTCTGCACAGTTACACAGTGAGTCATCCTCACCCTGCTGAATAAACAGTGACTCTGTACAGTTACACAGTGAGTGATCGTCACCCTGCTGAATAAACAGTGACTCTCTACAGTTACACAGTGAGTGACCCTCACCCTGCTGAATAAACAGTGACTCAGTACAGTTACACAGTGAGTGACCCTCACCCTGAATAAACAGTGTCTCTGTACAGTTACACAGTGAGTGATCCTCACCCTGCTGAATAAACAGTGACTCTGTACAGTTACACAGTGAGTGATCCTCACCCTGAATAAACAGTGACTCTGTACAGTTACACAGTGAGTGACCCTCACCCTGCTGAATAAACAGTGACTCAGTACAGTTACACAGTGAGTGATCCTCACCCTGAATAAATAGTGACTCTGTACAGTTACACAGTGAGTGATCCTCACCCTGCTGAATAAACAGTGACTCTGTACAGTTACACAGTGAGTGATCCTCACCCTGCTGAATAAACAGTGTCTCTGTACAGTTACACAGTGAGTGATCCTCACCCTGAATAAACAGTGACTCTGCACAGTTACACAGTGAGTGATCCTCACCCTGCTGAATAAACAGTGACTCTGTACAGTTACACAGTGAGTGATCGTCACCCTGCTGAATAAACAGTGACTCTGTACAGTTACACAGTGAGTGACCCTCACCCTGCTGAATAAACAGTGACTCAGTACAGTTACACAGTGAGTGATCCTCACCCTGAATAAACAGTGACTCTGTACAGTTACACAGTGAGTGATCCTCACCCTGCTGAATAAACAGTGACTCTGTACAGTTACACAGTGAGTGATCCTCACCCTGCTGAATAAACAGTGTCTCTGTACAGTTACACAGTGAGTGATCCTCACCCTGAATAAACAGTGACTCTGCACAGTTACACAGTGAGTGATCCTCACCCTGCTGAATAAACAGTGACTCTGTACAGTTACACAGTGAGTGATCCTCACCCTGAATAAACAGTGACTCTGTACAGTTACACAGTGAGTGACCCTCACCCTGAATAAACAGTGACTCTGTACAGTTACACAGTGAGTGATCCTCACCCTGCTGAATAAACAGTGACTCTGTACAGTTACAGAGTGAGTGATCCTCACCCTGCTGAATAAACAGTGACTCTGTACAGTTCCACAGTGAGTGATCCTCACCCTGAATAAACAGTGACTCTGTACAGTCACACAGTGAGTGATCCTCACCCTGAATAAACAGTGACTCTGTACAGTTACACAGTGAGTGATCCTCACCCTGAATAAACAGTGACTCTGTACAGTCACACAGTGAGTGATCCTCACCCTGAATAAACAGTGACTCTGTACAGTTACACAGTGAGTGACCCTCACCCTGAATAAACAGTGACTCTGTACAGTCACACAGTGAGTGATCCTCACCCTGAATAAACAGTGACTCTGTACAGTTACAGTGAGTGACCCTCACCCTGAATAAACAGTGACTCTGTACAGTTACACAGTGAGTGATCCTCACCCTGAATAAACAGTGAGTGACCCTCACCCTGAATAAACAGTGACTCTGTACAGTTACACAGTGAGTGATCCTCACCCTGCTGAATAAACAGTGACTCTGTACAGTTACAGAGTGAGTGATCCTCACCCTGCTGAATAAACAGTGACTCTGTATAGTTACACAGTGAGTGATCCTCACCCTGAATAAACAGTGACTCTGTACAGTCACACAGTGAGTGATCCTCACCCTGAATAAACAGTGACTCTGTACAGTTACACAGTGAGTGATCCTCACCCTGAATAAACAGTGACTCTGTACAGTCACACAGTGAGTGATCCTCACCCTGAATAAACAGTGACTCTGTACAGTTACACAGTGAGTGACCCTCACCCTGAATAAACAGTGACTCTGTACAGTCACACAGTGAGTGATCCTCACCCTGAATAAACAGTGACTCTGTACAGTTACACAGTGAGTGACCCTCACCCTGAATAAACAGTGACTCTGTACAGTTACACAGTGAGTGATCCTCACCCTGAATAAACAGTGACTCTGTACAGTTACAGTGAGTGATCCTCACCCTGCTGAATAAACAGTGACTCTGTACAGTTACACAGTGAGCGATCCTCACCCTGAATAAACAGTGACTCTGCACAGTTACACAGTGAATGACCCTCACCCAGAATAAACAGTGACTCTGTACAGTTACACAGTGAGTGATCCTCACCCTGCTGAATAAACAGTGACTCTGTACAGTTACACATTGAGCGATCCTCACCCTGCTGAATAAACAGTGACTCTGTACAGTTACACAGTGAGTGATCCTCACCCTGCTGAATTAACAGTGACTCTGTACAGTTACACAGTGAATGATCCTCACGCTGCTGAATAAACAGTGACTCTGTACAGTCACACAGTGAGTGACCCTCACCCTGAATAAACAGTGACTCTGTACAGTTACACAGTGAGTGATCCTCACCCTGCTGAATAAACAGTGACTCTGTACAGTTACACAGTGAGTGATCCTCACCCTGAATAAACAGTGACTCTGTACAGTTACACAGTGAGTGACCCTCACGCTGCTGAATAAACAGTGACTCTGTACAGTTACACAGAGAGTGATCCTCACCCTGAATAAACACTGACTCTGTACAGTTACACAGTGAGTGATCCTCACCCTGCTGAATAAACAGTGACTCTGTACAGTTACACAGTGAGTGATCCTCACCCTGCTGAATAAACAGTGACTCTGTACAGTTACACAGTGAGCGATCCTCACCCTGAATAAACAGTGACTCTGCACAGTTACACAGTGAATGACCCTCACCCAGAATAAACAGTGACTCTGTACAGTTACACAGTGAGTGATCCTCACCCTGCTGAATAAACAGTGACTCTGTACAGTTACACAGTGAGTGATCCTCACCCTAAATAAACAGCGACTCTGTACAGTTACACAGTGAGTGATCCTCACCCTGCTGAATAAACAGTGACTCTGTACAGTTACACAGTGAGCGATCCTCACCCTGAATAAACAGTGATTCTGTACAGTTACAGTGAGTGTCCCTCACCCTGAATAAACAGTGACTCTGTACAGTTACACAGTGAGTGATCCTCACCCTGCTGAATAAACAGTGACTCTGTACAGTTACACAGTGAGTGATCCTCACCCTGCTGAATAAACAGTGACTCTGTACAGTTACACAGTGAGTGATCCTCACACTGCTGAATAAACAGTGACTCTGTATAGTTACACAGTGAGTGACCCTCACCCTGCTGAATAAACAGTGACTCTGTACAGTTACACAGTGAGTGACCCTCACCCTGAATAAACAGTGACTCTGCACAGTTACACAGTGAGTGATCCTCACCCTGCTGAATAAACAGTGACTCTGTACAGTTACACAGTGAGTGACCCTCACCCTGAATAAACAGTGACTCTGCACAGTTACACAGTGAGTGACCCTCACCCTGCTGAATAAACAGTGACTCTGTACAGTTACACAGAGAGTGATCCTCACCCTGAATAAACACTGACTCTGTACAGTTACACAGTGAGTGATCCTCACCCTGCTGAATAAACAGTGACTCTGTACAGTTACACAGTGAGTGATCCTCACCCTGCTGAATAAACAGTGACTCTGTACAGTTACACAGTGAGCGATCCTCACCCTGAATAAACAGTGACTCTGCACAGTTACACAGTGAATGACCCTCACCCAGAATAAACAGTGACTCTGTACAGTTACACAGTGAGTGATCCTCACCCTGCTGAATAAACAGTGACTCTGTACAGTTACACAGTGAGTGATCCTCACCCTAAATAAACAGCGACTCTGTACAGTTACACAGTGAGTGATCCTCACCCTGCTGAATAAACAGTGACTCTGTACAGTTACACAGTGAGCGATCCTCACCCTGAATAAACAGTGATTCTGTACAGTTACAGTGAGTGTCCCTCACCCTGAATAAACAGTGACTCTGTACAGTTACACAGTGAGTGATCCTCACCCTGCTGAATAAACAGTGACTCTGTACAGTTACACAGTGAGTGATCCTCACCCTGCTGAATAAACAGTGACTCTGTACAGTTACACAGTGAGTGATCCTCACACTGCTGAATAAACAGTGACTCTGTATAGTTACACAGTGAGTGACCCTCACCCTGCTGAATAAACAGTGACTCTGTACAGTTACACAGTGAGTGACCCTCACCCTGAATAAACAGTGACTCTGCACAGTTACACAGTGAGTGATCCTCACCCTGCTGAATACACAGTGACTCTGTACAGTTACACAGTGAGTGACCCTCACCCTGAATAAACAGTGACTCTGCACAGTTACACAGTGAGTGACCCTCACCCTGCTGAATAAACAGTGACTCTGTACAGTTACACAGAGAGTGATCCTCACCCTGAATAAACACTGACTCTGTACAGTTACACAGTGAGTGACCCTCACCCTGAATAAACAGTGACTCTGTACAGTCACACAGTGAGTGATCCTCACCCTGAATAAACAGTGACTCTGTACAGTTACAGTGAGTGACCCTCACCCTGAATAAACAGTGACTCTGTACAGTTACACAGTGAGTGATCCTCACCCTGAATAAACAGTGAGTGACCCTCACCCTGAATAAACAGTGACTCTGTACAGTTACACAGTGAGTGATCCTCACCCTGCTGAATAAACAGTGACTCTGTACAGTTACAGAGTGAGTGATCCTCACCCTGCTGAATAAACAGTGACTCTGTATAGTTACACAGTGAGTGATCCTCACCCTGAATAAACAGTGACTCTGTACAGTCACACAGTGAGTGATCCTCACCCTGAATAAACAGTGACTCTGTACAGTTACACAGTGAGTGATCCTCACCCTGAATAAACAGTGACTCTGTACAGTCACACAGTGAGTGATCCTCACCCTGAATAAACAGTGACTCTGTACAGTTACACAGTGAGTGACCCTCACCCTGAATAAACAGTGACTCTGTACAGTCACACAGTGAGTGATCCTCACCCTGAATAAACAGTGACTCTGTACAGTTACACAGTGAGTGACCCTCACCCTGAATAAACAGTGACTCTGTACAGTTACACAGTGAGTGATCCTCACCCTGAATAAACAGTGACTCTGTACAGTTACAGTGAGTGATCCTCACCCTGCTGAATAAACAGTGACTCTGTACAGTTACACAGTGAGCGATCCTCACCCTGAATAAACAGTGACTCTGCACAGTTACACAGTGAATGACCCTCACCCAGAATAAACAGTGACTCTGTACAGTTACACAGTGAGTGATCCTCACCCTGCTGAATAAACAGTGACTCTGTACAGTTACACATTGAGCGATCCTCACCCTGCTGAATAAACAGTGACTCTGTACAGTTACACAGTGAGTGATCCTCACCCTGCTGAATTAACAGTGACTCTGTACAGTTACACAGTGAATGATCCTCACGCTGCTGAATAAACAGTGACTCTGTACAGTCACACAGTGAGTGACCCTCACCCTGAATAAACAGTGACTCTGTACAGTTACACAGTGAGTGATCCTCACCCTGCTGAATAAACAGTGACTCTGTACAGTTACACAGTGAGTGATCCTCACCCTGAATAAACAGTGACTCTGTACAGTTACACAGTGAGTGACCCTCACGCTGCTGAATAAACAGTGACTCTGTACAGTTACACAGAGAGTGATCCTCACCCTGAATAAACACTGACTCTGTACAGTTACACAGTGAGTGATCCTCACCCTGCTGAATAAACAGTGACTCTGTACAGTTACACAGTGAGTGATCCTCACCCTGCTGAATAAACAGTGACTCTGTACAGTTACACAGTGAGCGATCCTCACCCTGAATAAACAGTGACTCTGCACAGTTACACAGTGAATGACCCTCACCCAGAATAAACAGTGACTCTGTACAGTTACACAGTGAGTGATCCTCACCCTGCTGAATAAACAGTGACTCTGTACAGTTACACAGTGAGTGATCCTCACCCTAAATAAACAGCGACTCTGTACAGTTACACAGTGAGTGATCCTCACCCTGCTGAATAAACAGTGACTCTGTACAGTTACACAGTGAGCGATCCTCACCCTGAATAAACAGTGATTCTGTACAGTTACAGTGAGTGTCCCTCACCCTGAATAAACAGTGACTCTGTACAGTTACACAGTGAGTGATCCTCACCCTGCTGAATAAACAGTGACTCTGTACAGTTACACAGTGAGTGATCCTCACCCTGCTGAATAAACAGTGACTCTGTACAGTTACACAGTGAGTGATCCTCACACTGCTGAATAAACAGTGACTCTGTATAGTTACACAGTGAGTGACCCTCACCCTGCTGAATAAACAGTGACTCTGTACAGTTACACAGTGAGTGACCCTCACCCTGAATAAACAGTGACTCTGCACAGTTACACAGTGAGTGATCCTCACCCTGCTGAATAAACAGTGACTCTGTACAGTTACACAGTGAGTGACCCTCACCCTGAATAAACAGTGACTCTGCACAGTTACACAGTGAGTGACCCTCACCCTGCTGAATAAACAGTGACTCTGTACAGTTACACAGAGAGTGATCCTCACCCTGAATAAACACTGACTCTGTACAGTTACACAGTGAGTGATCCTCACCCTGCTGAATAAACAGTGACTCTGTACAGTTACACAGTGAGTGATCCTCACCCTGCTGAATAAACAGTGACTCTGTACAGTTACACAGTGAGCGATCCTCACCCTGAATAAACAGTGACTCTGCACAGTTACACAGTGAATGACCCTCACCCAGAATAAACAGTGACTCTGTACAGTTACACAGTGAGTGATCCTCACCCTGCTGAATAAACAGTGACTCTGTACAGTTACACAGTGAGTGATCCTCACCCTAAATAAACAGCGACTCTGTACAGTTACACAGTGAGTGATCCTCACCCTGCTGAATAAACAGTGACTCTGTACAGTTACACAGTGAGCGATCCTCACCCTGAATAAACAGTGATTCTGTACAGTTACAGTGAGTGTCCCTCACCCTGAATAAACAGTGACTCTGTACAGTTACACAGTGAGTGATCCTCACCCTGCTGAATAAACAGTGACTCTGTACAGTTACACAGTGAGTGATCCTCACCCTGCTGAATAAACAGTGACTCTGTACAGTTACACAGTGAGTGATCCTCACACTGCTGAATAAACAGTGACTCTGTATAGTTACACAGTGAGTGACCCTCACCCTGCTGAATAAACAGTGACTCTGTACAGTTACACAGTGAGTGACCCTCACCCTGAATAAACAGTGACTCTGCACAGTTACACAGTGAGTGATCCTCACCCTGCTGAATACACAGTGACTCTGTACAGTTACACAGTGAGTGACCCTCACCCTGAATAAACAGTGACTCTGCACAGTTACACAGTGAGTGACCCTCACCCTGCTGAATAAACAGTGACTCTGTACAGTTACACAGAGAGTGATCCTCACCCTGAATAAACACTGACTCTGTACAGTTACACAGTGAATGATCCTTACCCTGAATAAACAGTCACTCTGTACAGTTACACAGCGAGTGATCCTCACCCTGCTGATTAAACAGTGACTCTGTACAGTTACACAGTGAGTGATCCTCACCCTGCTGAATAAACAGTGACTCTGTACAGTTACACAGTGAGTGATCCTCACCCTGCTGAATGAACAGTGACTCTGTACAGTTACACAGTAAGTGTTGCTCACCCTGCTGAATAAACAGTGACTCTGTACAGTTACACAGTGAGTGATCCTCACACTGCTGAATAAACAGTGACTCTGTACAGTTACACAGTGAGTGATCCTCACCCTGCTGAATAAACAGTGACTCTGTACAGTTACACAGTGAGTGATCCTCACCCTGAATAAACAGTGACTCTGTACAGTTACAGTGAGTGATCCTCACCCTGCTGAATAAACAGTGATTCTGTACAGTTACACAGTGAGTGATCCTCACCCTGCTGAATGAACAGTGACTCTGTACAGTTACACAGTAAGTGTTGCTCACCCTGCCGAATAAACAGTGACTCTGTACAGTTACACAGTGAGTGATCCTCACCCTGAATAAACAGTGACTCTGTACAGTTACAGTGAGTGATCCTCACCCTGCTGAATAAACAGTGATTCTGTACAGTTACACAGTGAGCGATCCTCACCCTGAATAAACAGTGACTCTGCACAGTTACACAGTGAATGACCCTCACCCAGAATAAACAGTGACTCTGTACAGTTACAGTGAGTGACCCTCACCCTGCTGAATAAACAGTGATTCTGTACAGTTACACAGTGAGCGATCCTCACCCTGAATAAACAGTGACTCTGTACAGTTACAGTGAGTGATCCTCACCCTGCTGAATAAACAGTGATTCTGTACAGTTACACAGTGAGCGATCCTCACCCTGAATAAACAGTGACTCTGCACAGTTACACAGTGAATGACCCTCACCCAGAATAAACAGTGACTCTGTACAGTTACAGTGAATGACCCTCACCCAGAATAAACAGTGACTCTGCACAGTTACACAGTGAGTGACCCTCACCCTGCTGAATAAACAGTGACTCTGTACAGTTACACAGTGAGTGATCCTCACCCTGCTGAATAAACAGTGACTCTGTACAGTTACACAGTGAGTGATCCTCACCCTAAATAAACAGCGACTCTGTACAGTTACACAGTGAGTGATCCTCACCCTGCAGAATAAACAGTGACTCTGTACAGTTACACAGTGAGCGATCCTCACCCTGAATAAACAGTGACTCTGTACAGTTAGTGAGTGACCCTCACCCTGAATAAACAGTGACTCTGTACAGTTACACAGTGAGTGATCCTCACCCTGCTGAATAAACAGTGACTCTGTACAGTTACACAGTGAGTGATCCTCACACTGCTGAATAAACAGTGACTCTGTACAGTTACACAGTGAGTGACCCTCACCCTGCTGAATAAACAGTGACTCTGTACAGTTACACAGAGAGTGATCCTCACCCTGAATAAACACTGACTCTGTACAGTTACACAGTGAGTGATCCTCACCCTGCTGAATAAACACTGACTCTGTACAGTTACACAGTGAGTGATCCTCACCCTGCTGAATAAACAGTGACTCTGTATAGTTACACAGTGAGTGATCCTCACCCTGAATAAACAGTGACTCTGTACAGTTACACAGTGAGTGATCCTCACCCTGCTGAATAAACAGTGACTCTGTACAGTTACACAGTGAGTGATCCTCACACTGCTGAATAAACAGTGACTCTGTATAGTTACACAGTGAGTGACCCTCACCCTGCTGAATAAACAGTGACTCTGTACAGTTACACAGTGAGTGACCCTCACCCTGAATAAACAGTGACTCTGCACAGTTACACAGTGAGTGATCCTCACCCTGCTGAATAAACAGTGACTCTGTACAGTTACACAGTGAGTGACCCTCACCCTGAATAAACAGTGACTCTGCACAGTTACACAGTGAGTGATCCTCACCCTGCTGAATAAACAGTGACTCTGTACAGTTACACAGTGAGTGATCGTCACCATGAATAAACAGTGACTCTGTACAGTTACAGAGTGAGTGATCCTCACCCTGAATAAACAGTGACTGTGTACAGTTACACAGTGAGTGATCGTCACCCTGAATAAACAGTGACTCTGTACAGTTACACAGTGAGTGATCCTCACCCTGCTGAATTAACAGTGACTCTGTACAGTTCGACAGTGAGTGATCCTCACTCTGCTGAATAAACAGTGACTCTGTACAGTTACACAGTGAGTGATCCTCACCCTGCTGAATAAACAGTGACTCTGTACAGTTACACAGTGAGTGATCCTCACCCTGCTGAATAAACAGTGACTCTGTACAGTTACACAGTGAGTGACCCTCGCCCTGCTGAATAAACAGTGACTCTGTATAGTTACACAGTGAGTGATCCTCACCCTGCTGAATAAACAGTGACTCTGTACAGTTACACAGTGAGTGATCCTCACTCTGCTGAATAAACAGTGACTCTGTACAGTTACACAGTGAGTGATCCTCACCCTGCTGAATAAACAGTGACTCTGTACAGTTACACAGTGAGTGATCCTCACCCTTATTAAACAGTGATTCTGTACAGTCACGCAGTGAGTGATCCTCACCCTGAATAAACAGTGACTCTGTACAGTTACACAGTGAGTGATCCTCACCCTGAATAAACAGTGACTCTGTACAGTTACAGTGAGTGATCCTCACCCTGCTGAATAAACAGTGACTCTGTACAGTTACACAGTGAGCGATCCTCACCCTGAATAAACAGTGACTCTGCACAGTTACACAGTGAATGACCCTCACCCAGAATAAGCAGTGACTCTGTACAGTTACACAGTGAGTGATCCTCACCCTGCTGAATAAACTGTGACTCTGTACAGTTACACAGTGAGTGATCCTCACCCTGAATAAACAGCGACTCTGTACAGTTACACAGTGAGTGATCCTCACCCTGCTGAATAAACAGTGACTCTGTACAGTTACACAGTGAGCGATCCTCACCCTGAATAAACAGTGACTCTGTACAGTAACAGTGAGTGATCCTCACCCTGAATAAACAGTGACTCTATACAGTTACACAGTGAGTGACCCTCACCCTGAATAAACAGTAACTCTGTACAGTTATACAGTGAGTGACCCTCACCCTGAATAAACAGTGACTCTGTACAGTTACACAGTGAGTGATCCTCACCCTGCTGAATAAACAGTGACTCTGTACAGTTACACAGTGAGTGATCCTCACCCTGAATAAACAGTGACTCTGTACAGCTACACAGTGAGTGATCCTCACCGTGAATAAACAGTGACTCTGTACAGTTACACAGTGAGTGATCCTCACCGTTAATAAACAGTGACTCTGTACAGTTACACAGTGAGTGACCCTCACCCTGAATAAACAGTCACTCTGTACAGCTACACAGTGAGTGATCCTCACCCTGAATAAACAGTGACTCTGTACAGTTACACAGTAAGTGATCCTCACCCTGAGCAAGCAGAGACTCTGTACAGTTACACAGTGAGTGATCCTCACCCTGCTGAATAAACAGTGACTCTGTACAGTTACACAGTGAGTGATCCTCACCCTGAATAAACAGTGACTCTGTACAGTTACACAGTGAGTGATCCTCACCCAGCTGAATAAACAGTGACTCTGTACAGTTACACAGTGAGTGATCCTCACCCTGAATAAACAGTGACTCTGTACAGTTACAGTGAGTGATCCTCACCCTGAATAAACAGTGACTCTGTACAGTTACACAGTGAGTGACCCTCACCCTGCTGAATAAACAGTGACTCTGTACAGTTACACAGTGAGTGATCCTTACCCTGCTGAATAAACAGTGACTCTGTACAGTTACACAGTGAGTGATCCTCACCCTGAATAAACAGTGACTCTGTACAGTTACACAGTGAGTGATCCTCACCCTGCTGAATAAACAGTGACTCTGTACAGTTACACAGTGAGTGATCCTCACCCTGAATAAACAGTGACTCTGTACAGTTACACAGTGAGTGACCCTCACCCTGCTGAATAAACAGTGACTCTGTACAGTTACACAGTGAGTGACCTTCACCTTGCTGAATAAACAGTGACTCTGTACAGTTACACAGTGAGTGATCCTCACCCTGAATAAACAGTGACTCTACAGTTACAGTGAGTGATCCTCACCCTGAATAAACAGTGACTCTGTACAGTTACACAGTGAGTGATCCTCACCCTGCTGAATAAACAGTGACTCTGTACAGTTACACAGTGAGTGATCCTCACCCTGAATAAACAGTACTCTGTACAATTACACAGTGAGTGACTTTCACCTTGCTGAATAAACAGTGACTCTGTACAGTTACACAGTGAGTGATCCTCACTCTGCTGAATAAACAGTGACTCTGTACAGTTACACAGTGAGTGATCCTCGCCCTGAATAAACAGTGACTGTACAGTTACACAGTGAGTGATCCTCACCCTGAATAAACAGTGACTCTGTACAGTTACAGTGAGTGATCCTCACCCTGCTGAATAAACAGTGACTGTACAGTTACACAGTGAGTGACCCTCACCCTGCTGAATAAACAGTAACTCTGTACAGTTACACAGTGAGTGATCCTCACCCTGCTGAATAAACAGTGACTCTGTACAGTTACACAGTGAGTGACCCTCACCCTGAATAAACAGTGACTCTGTACAGTTACAGTGAGTGATCCTCACCCTGAATAAACAGTGACTCTGTACAGTTACACAGTGAGTGATCCTCACCCTGCTGAATAAACAGTGACTCTGTACAGTTACACAGTGAGTGATCCTCACCCTGCTGAATAAACAGTGACTCTGTACAGTTACACAGTGAGTGATCCTCACCCTGCTGAATAAACAATGATTCTGTACAGTTACACAGTCAGTGATCCTCACCCTGCTGAATAAACAGTGACTCTGTACAGTTACACAGTGAGTGATCCTCACCCTGAATAAACAGTGACTCTGTACAGTTACACAGTGAGTGACCCTCACTCTGAATAAACAGTGACTCTGTACAGTTACACAGTGAGTGACCCTCACCCTGCTGAATAAACAGTGACTCTGTACAGTTACACAGTGAGTGATCGTCACCCTGAATAAACAGTGATTCTGTACATTTACACAGTGAGTGACCCTCACTCTGAATAAACAGTGACTCTGTACAGTTACACAGTGAGTGATCCTCACCCTGAATAAACAGTGACTCTGTACAGTTACACAGTGAGTGACCCTCACCCTGAATAAACAGTGACTCTGTACAGTTACACAGTGAGTGATCCTCACCCTGCTGAATAAACAGTGACTCTGTACAGTTACACAGTGAGTGATCCTCACCCTGAATAAACAGTGACTCTGTACAGTTACACAGTGAGTGATCCTCACCCTGAATAAACAGTGACTCTGGACAGTTACACAGTGAGTGATCCTCACCCTGCTGAATAAACAGTGACTCTGTACAGTTACACAGTGAGTGATCCTCACCCTGATGAATAAACAGTGACTCTGTACAGTTACACAGTGAGTGATCCTCACACTGAATAAACAGTGACTCTGTACAATTACACAGTGAGTGATCCTCACCCTGCTGATTAAACAGTGACTCTGTACAGTTACACAGTGAGTGATCCTCACCCTGCTGAATAAACAGTGACTCTGTACAGTTACACAGAGTGATCCTCACCCTGAATAAACAGTGACTCTGTACAGTTACAGTGAGTGATCCTCACCCTGAATAAACAGTGACTGTACAGTTACACAGTGTTTATTCAGCAGGGTGAGGATCACTCACTGTGTAACTGTACAGTCACTGTTTATTCAGGGTGAGGATCACTCACTGTAACTGTACAGAGTCACTGTTTATTCAGGGTGAGGATCACTCTGTGTAACTGTACAGAGTCACTGTTTATTCAGCAGGGTGAGGATCACTCACTGTGTAACTGTACAGAGTCACTGTTTATTCAGCAGGGTGAGGATCACTCACTGTGTAACTGTACAGAGTCACTGTTTATTCAGCAGGGTGAGGATCACTCACTGTGTAACTGTACAGAGTCACTGTTTATTCAGCAGGGTGAGGATCACTCAGTGACTCTGTACAGTTACACAGTGAGTGATCCTCACCCTGCTGAATAAACAGTGACTCTGTACAGTTACACAGTGAGTGATCCTCACCCTGCTGAATAAACAATGATTCTGTACAGTTACACAGTCAGTGATCCTCACCCTGCTGAATAAACAGTGACTCTGTACAGTTACACAGTGAGTGATCCTCACCCTGCTGAATAAACAGTGACTCTGTACAGTTACACAGTGAGTGATCCTCACCCTGCTGAATAAACAATGATTCTGTACAGTTACACAGTCAGTGATCCTCACCCTGCTGAATAAACAGTGACTCTGTACAGTTACACAGTGAGTGATCCTCACCCTGAATAAACAGTGACTCTGTACAGTTACACAGTGAGTGATCCTCACCCTGAATAAACAGTGACTCTGTACATTACACAGTGAGTGATCCTCACCCTGAATAAACAGTGACTCTGTACAGTTACACAGTGAGTGATCCTCACCCTGCTGAATAAACAGTGACTCTGTACAGTTACACAGTGAGTGATCCTCACCCTGCTGAATAAACAGTGACTCTGTACAGTTAGACAGTGAGTGATCCTCACCCTGAATAAACAGTGACTCTGTACAGTTACACAGTGAGTGATCCTCACCCTGAATAAACATTGACTCTGGACAGTTACACAGTGAGTGATCCTCACCCTGAATAAACATTGACTCTGTACAGTTACACAGTGAGTGATCCTCACCCTGATGAATAAACAGTGACTCTGTACAGTTACACAGTGAGTGATCCTCACACTGAATAAACAGTGACTCTGTACAATTACACAGTGAGTGATCCCCACCCTGCTGAATAAACAGTGACTCTGTACAGTTACACAGTGAGTGATCCTCACCCTGATGAATAAACAGTGACTCTGTACAGTTACACAGTGAGTGATCCTCACACTGAATAAACAGTGACTCTGTACAGTTACACAGTGAGTGATCCTCACCCTGCTGAATAAACAGTGACTCTGTACAGTTACACAGAGTGATCCTCACCCTGAATAAACAGTGACTCTGTACAGTTACAGTGAGTGATCCTCACCCTGAATAAACAGTGACTGTACAGTTACACAGTGAGTGATCCTCACCCTGCTGAATAAACAGTGACTCTGTACAGTTACACAGTGAGTGATCCTCACCCTGCTGAATAAACAGTGACTCTGTACAGTTACACAGTGAGTGATCCTCAGCCTGCTGAATAAACAGTGACCCTGTACAGTTACACAGTGAGTGATCCTCACCCTGCTGAATAAACAGTGACTCTGTACAGTTACACAGTGAGTGATCCTCGCCCTGCTGAATAAACAGTGACTCTGTACAGTTACACAGTGAGTGATCCTCACCCTGCTGAATAAACAGTGACTCTGTACAGTTAGACAGTGAGTGATCCTCACCCTGAATAAACAGTGACTGTACAGTTACACAGTGAGTGATCCTCACCCTGAATAAACAGTGACTCTGTACAGTTACACAGTGAGTGATCCTCACCCTGCTGAATAAACAGTGACTCTGTACAGTTACACAGTGAGTGATCCTCACCCTGAATAAACAGTGACTCTGTACAGTTACAGAGTGAGTGATCCTCACCCTGAATAAACAGTGACTCTGGACAGTTATACAGTGAGTGATCCTCACCCTGAATAAACATTGACTCTGTACAGTTACACAGTGAGTGATCCTCACCCTGATGAATAAACAGTGACTCTGTACAGTTACACAGTGAGTGATCCTCACACTGAATAAACCGTGACTCTGTACAATTACACAGTGAGTGATCCTCACCCTGCTGATTAAACAGTGACTCTGTACAGTTACACAGTGAGTGATCCTCACCCTGCTGAATAAACAGTGACTCTGTACAGTTACACAGAGTGATCCTCACCCTGAATAAACAGTGACTCTGTACAGTTACAGTGAGTGATCCTCACCCTGAATAAACAGTGACTCTGTACAGTTACACAGTGAGTGATCCTCACCCTGATGAATAAACAGTGACTCTGTACAGTTACACAGTGAGTGATCCTCACCCTGCTGAATAAACAGTGACTCTGTACAGTTACACAGTGAGTGATCCTCACCCTGCTGAATAAACAGTGACTCTGTACAGTTACACAGTGAGTGATCCTCACCCTGCTGAATAAACAATGATTCTGTACAGTTACACAGTCAGTGATCCTCACCCTGCTGAATAAACAGTGACTCTGTACAGTTACACAGTGAGTGACCCTCACTCTGAATAAACAGTGACTCTGTACAGTTACACAGTGAGTGATCCTCACCCTGAATAAACAGTGACTCTGTACATTACACAGTGAGTGATCCTCACCCTGAATAAACCGTGACTCTGTACAGTTACACAGTGAGTGATCCTCACCCTGCTGAATAAACAGTGACTCTGTACAGTTAGACAGTGAGTGATCCTCACCCTGAATAAACAGTGACTGTACAGTTACACAGTGAGCGATCCTCACCCTGAATAAACAGTGACTCTGTACAGTTACACAGTGAGTGATCCTCACCCTGCTGAATAAACACTGACTCTGTACAGTTACACAGTGAGTGATCCTCACCCTGAATAAACAGTGACTCTGTACAGTTACACAGTGAGTGATCCTCACCCTGAATAAACAGTGACTCTGGACAGTTACACAGTGAGTGATCCTCACCCTGAATAAACATTGACTCTGTACAGTTACACAGTGAGTGATCCTCACCCTGATGAATAAACAGTGACTCTGTACAGTTACACAGTGAGTGATCCTCACACTGAATAAACAGTGACTCTGTACAATTACACAGTGAGTGATCCTCACCCTGCTGATTAAACAGTGACTCTGTACAGTTACACAGTGAGTGATCCTCACCCTGCTGAATAAACAGTGACTCTGTACAGTTACACAGAGTGATCCTCACCCTGAATAAACAGTGACTCTGTACAGTTACAGTGGGTGATCCTCACCCTGAATAAACAGTGACTCTGTACAGTTACACAGTGAGTGATCCTCACCCTGCTGAATAAACAGTGACTCTGTACAGTTACACAGTGAGTGATCCTCACCCTCAATAAACAGTGACTCTGTACAGTTACACAGTGAGCGATCCTCACCCTGCTGAATAAACAGTGACTCTGTACAGTTACACAGTGAGTGATCCTCAGCCTGCTGAATAAACAGTGACTCTGTACAGTTACACAGTGAGTGATCCTCACCCTGCTGAATAAACAGTGACTCTGTACAGTTACACAGTGAGTGATCCTCGCCCTGCTGAATAAACAGTGACTCTGTACAGTTACACAGTGAGTGATCCTCACCCTGAATAAACCGTGACTCTGTACAGTTACAGTGAGTGATCCTCACCCTGCTGAATAAACAGTGACTCTGTACAGTTACACAGTGAGTGATCCTCACCCTGAATAAACAGTGACTCTGTACAGTTACACAGTGAGTGATCCTCACCCTGAATAAACAGTGACTCTGGACAGTTACACAGTGAGTGATCCTCACCCTGAATAAACATTGACTCTGTACAGTTACACAGTGAGTGATCCTCACCCTGCTGAATAAACAGTGACTCTGTACAGTTACACAGTGAGTGATCCTCGCCCTGCTGAATAAACAGTGACTCTGTACAGTTACACAGTGAGTGATCCTCACCCTGAATAAACCGTGACTCTGTACAGTTACAGTGAGTGATCCTCACCCTGCTGAATAAACAGTGAGTGATCCTCACCCTGAATAAACAGTGACTCTGTACAGTTACACAGTGAGTGATCCTCACCCTGCTGAATAAACAGTAACTCTGTACAGTTACACAGTGAGTGATCCTCACCCTGAATAAACAGTGACTCTGTACAGTTACACAGTGAGTGATCCTCGCCCTGAATAAACAGTGACTCTGTACAGTTACACAGTGAGTGACCCTCACCCTGCTGAATAAACAGTGACTCTGTACAGTTACACAGAGTGATCCTCACCCTGAATAAACAGTGACTCTGTACAGTTACAGTGAGTGATCCTCACCCTGAATAAACAGTGACTGTACAGTTACACAGTGAGTGATCCTCACCCTGCTGAATAAACAGTGACTCTGTACACTTACACAGTGAGTGATCCTCACCCTGCTGAATAAACAGTCACTCTGTACAGTTACACAGTGAGTGATCCTCAGCCTGCTGAATAAACAGTGACTCTGTACAGTTACACAGTGAGTGATCCTCACCCTGCTGAATAAACAGTGACTCTGTACAGTTACACAGTGAGTGATCCTCGCCCTGCTGAATAAACAGTGACTCTGTACAGTTACACAGTGAGTGATCCTCACCCTGAATAAACCGTGACTCTGTACAGTTACAGTGAGTGATCCTCACCCTGCTGAATAAACAGTGACTCTGCACAGTTACACAGTGAGTGACCCTCACCCTGCTGAATAAACAGTGACTCTGTACAGTTACACAGTGAGGGATCCTCACCCTGAATAAACAGTGACTCTGTACAGTTACACAGTGAGTGATCCTCACCCTGAATAAACAGTGACTCTGTACAGTTACACAGTGAGTGATCCTCATCCTGCTGAATAAACAGTGACTCTGTACAGTTACACAATGAGTGATCCTCACCCTGAATAAACAGTGACTCTGTACAGTTACACAGTGAGTGATCATCACCCTGCTGAATAAACAGTGACTCTGTACAGTTACAGTGAGTGACCCTCACCCTGCTGAATAAACAGTGACTCTGTACAGTTACACAGTGAGTGATCATCACACTGAATAAACAGTGACTCTGTACAGTTACACAGTGAGTGATCCTCACCCTGCAGAATAAACAGTGACTCAGTACAGTTACACAGTGAGTGATCCTCACCCTGAATAAACAGTGACTCTGTACAGTTACACAGTGAGTGATCCTCACCCAGAATAAACAGTGACTCTGTACAGTTACAGTGAGTGATCCTCACCCTGCTGAATAAACAGTGACTCTGTACAGTTACAGTGAGTGATCCTCACCCTGCTGAATAAACAGTGACTCTGTACAGTTACACAGTGAGTGACCCTCACCCTGCTGAATAAACAGTGACTCTGTACAGTTACACAGTGAGTGATCATCACACTGAATAAACAGTGACTCTGTACAGTTACAGTGAGTGATCCTCACCCTGAATAAACAGTGACTGTACAGTTACACAGTGAGTGATCCTCACCCTGCTGAATAAACAGTGACTCTGTACACTTACACAGTGAGTGATCCTCACCCTGCTGAATAAACAGTGACTCTGTACAGTTACACAGTGAGTGATCCTCAGCCTGCTGAATAAACAGTGACTCTGTACAGTTACACAGTGAGTGATCCTCACCCTGCTGAATAAACAGTGACTCTGTACAGTTACACAGTGAGTGATCCTCGCCCTGCTGAATAAACAGTGACTCTGTACAGTTACACAGTGAGTGATCCTCACCCTGAATAAACCGTGACTCTGTACAGTTACAGTGAGTGATCCTCACCCTGCTGAATAAACAGTGACTCTGCACAGTTACACAGTGAGTGACCCTCACCCTGCTGAATAAACAGTGACTCTGTACAGTTACACAGTGAGGGATCCTCACCCTGAATAAACAGTGACTCTGTACAGTTACACAGTGAGTGATCCTCACCCTGAATAAACAGTGACTCTGTACAGTTACACAGTGAGTGATCCTCATCCTGCTGAATAAACAGTGACTCTGTACAGTTACACAATGAGTGATCCTCACCCTGAATAAACAGTGACTCTGTACAGTTACACAGTGAGTGATCATCACCCTGCTGAATAAACAGTGACTCTGTACAGTTACAGTGAGTGACCCTCACCCTGCTGAATAAACAGTGACTCTGTACAGTTACACAGTGAGTGATCATCACACTGAATAAACAGTGACTCTGTACAGTTACACAGTGAGTGATCCTCACCCTGCAGAATAAACAGTGACTCAGTACAGTTACACAGTGAGTGATCCTCACCCTGAATAAACAGTGACTCTGTACAGTTACACAGTGAGTGATCCTCACCCAGAATAAACAGTGACTCTGTACAGTTACAGTGAGTGATCCTCACCCTGCTGAATAAACAGTGACTCTGTACAGTTACAGTGAGTGATCCTCACCCTGCTGAATAAACAGTGACTCTGTACAGTTACACAGTGAGTGACCCTCACCCTGCTGAATAAACAGTGACTCTGTACAGCTACACAGTGAGTGATCCTCACCCTGAATAAACAGTGACTCTGTACAGTTACACAGTGAGTGATCCTCACACTGCTGAATAAACAGTGACTCTGTACAGTTACACAGTGAGTGATCCTCACCCTGAATAAACAGTGACTCTGTACAGTTACACAGTGAGTGACCCTCACCCTGCTGAATAAACAGTGACTCTGTACAGTTACACAGTGAGTGATCCTCACCCTGAATAAACAGTGACTCTGTACAGTTACACAGTGAGTGATAGTCACCCTGCTGAATAAACAGTGACTCTGTACAGTTACACAGTGAGTGATCCTCACACTGCTGATTAAACAGTGACTCTGTACAGTTACACAGTGAGTGATAGTCACCCTGCTGAATAAACAGTGACTCTGTACAGTTACACAGTGAGTGATCCTCACCCTAAATAAACAGTGGCTCTGTACAGTTACACAGTGAGTGATCCTCACCCTGCTGAATAAACAGTGACTCTGTACAGTTACACAGTGAGTGATCCTCACCCTGAATAAACAGTGACTCTGTACAGTTACACAGTGAGTGATCCTCACCCTGCTGAATAAACAGTGACTCTGTACAGTTACAAAGTGAGTGATCCTCACCCTGAATAAACAGTGACTCTGTACAGTTACACAGTGAGTGATCCACACCCTGCTGAATAAACAGTGACTCTGTACAGTTACACAGTGAGGGATCCTCACCCTAAATAAATAGTGGCTCTGTACAGTTACACAGTGAGTGATCCTCACCCTGCTGAATAAACAGTGACTCTGTACAGTTACACAGTGAGTGATCCTCACCCTGCTGAATAAACAGTGACTCTGTACAGTTACACAGTGAGTGATCCTCACCCTGCTGAATAAACAGTGACTCTGTACAGTTACACAGTGAGTGATCCTCACCCTGAATAAACAGTGACTCTGTACAGTTACACAGTGAGTGATCCTCACCCTGAATAAACAGTGACTCTGTACAGTTACACAGTGAGTGATCATCACGCTGCTGAATAAACAGTGACTCTGTACAATTACACAGTGAGTGATCCTCACACTGCTGAATAAACAGTGACTCTGTACAGTTACACAGTGAGTGATCCTCACCTTGAATAAACTGTGACTCTGTACAGTTACACAGTGAGTGATCCTCACCCTGAATAAACAGTGACTCTGTACAGTTACACAGTGAGTGATCCTCACTCTGCTGAATAAACAGTGACTCTGTACAGTTACACAGTGAGTGATCCTCACCCTGCTGAATAAACAGTGACTCTGTGCAGTTACACAGTGAGTGATCCTCACCCTGAATAAACAGTGACTCTGTACAGTTACACAGTGAGTGACCCTCACACTGCTGAATAAACAGTGGCTCTGTACAGTTACACAGTGAGTGATCCTCGCCCTGCTGAATAAACAGTGACTCTGTACAGTTACACAGTGAGTGATCCTCACCCTGAATAAACAGTGACTCTGTACAGTTACAGTGAGTGATCCTCACCCTGCTGAATAAACAGTGACTCTGCACAGTTACACAGTGAGTGATCCTCACCCTGAATAAACAGTGACTCTGTACAGTTACACAGTGAGTGATCCTTACCCTGCTGAATAAACAGTGACTCTGTACAGTTACACAGTGAGTGACCCTCACCCTGCTGAATAAACAGTGACTCTGTACAGTTACACAGTGAGTGATCCTCACCCTGAATAAACAGTGACTCTGTACAGTTACAGTGAGTGATCCTCACCCTGCTGAATAAACAGTGACTCTGTACAGTTACACAGTGAGTGATCATCACCCTGCTGAATAAACAGTGACTCTGTACAGTGACACAGTGAGTGATCCTCACCCTGAATAAACAGTGACTCTGTACAGTTACACAGTGAGTGATCCTCGCCCTGCTGAATAAACAGTGACTCTGTACAGTTACACAGTGAGTGATCCTCACCCTGAATAAACCGTGACTCTGTACAGTTACAGTGAGTGATCCTCACCCTGCTGAATAAACAGTGACTCTGCACAGTTACACAGTGAGTGACCCTCACCCTGCTGAATAAACAGTGACTCTGTACAGTTACACAGTGAGGGATCCTCACCCTGAATAAACAGTGACTCTGTACAGTTACACAGTGAGTGATCCTCACCCTGAATAAACAGTGACTCTGTACAGTTACACAGTGAGTGATCCTCATCCTGCTGAATAAACAGTGACTCTGTACAGTTACACAATGAGTGATCCTCACCCTGAATAAACAGTGACTCTGTACAGTTACACAGTGAGTGATCATCACCCTGCTGAATAAACAGTGACTCTGTACAGTTACAGTGAGTGACCCTCACCCTGCTGAATAAACAGTGACTCTGTACAGTTACACAGTGAGTGATCATCACACTGAATAAACAGTGACTCTGTACAGTTACACAGTGAGTGATCCTCACCCTGCAGAATAAACAGTGACTCAGTACAGTTACACAGTGAGTGATCCTCACCCTGAATAAACAGTGACTCTGTACAGTTACACAGTGAGTGATCCTCACCCAGAATAAACAGTGACTCTGTACAGTTACAGTGAGTGATCCTCACCCTGCTGAATAAACAGTGACTCTGTACAGTTACAGTGAGTGATCCTCACCCTGCTGAATAAACAGTGACTCTGTACAGTTACACAGTGAGTGACCCTCACCCTGCTGAATAAACAGTGACTCTGTACAGTTACACAGTGAGTGATCATCACACTGAATAAACAGTGACTCTGTACAGTTACAGTGAGTGATCCTCACCCTGAATAAACAGTGACTGTACAGTTACACAGTGAGTGATCCTCACCCTGCTGAATAAACAGTGACTCTGTACACTTACACAGTGAGTGATCCTCACCCTGCTGAATAAACAGTGACTCTGTACAGTTACACAGTGAGTGATCCTCAGCCTGCTGAATAAACAGTGACTCTGTACAGTTACACAGTGAGTGATCCTCACCCTGCTGAATAAACAGTGACTCTGTACAGTTACACAGTGAGTGATCCTCGCCCTGCTGAATAAACAGTGACTCTGTACAGTTACACAGTGAGTGATCCTCACCCTGAATAAACCGTGACTCTGTACAGTTACAGTGAGTGATCCTCACCCTGCTGAATAAACAGTGACTCTGCACAGTTACACAGTGAGTGACCCTCACCCTGCTGAATAAACAGTGACTCTGTACAGTAACACAGTGAGGGATCCTCACCCTGAATAAACAGTGACTCTGTACAGTTACACAGTGAGTGATCCTCACCCTGAATAAACAGTGACTCTGTACAGTTACACAGTGAGTGATCCTCATCCTGCTGAATAAACAGTGACTCTGTACAGTTACACAATGAGTGATCCTCACCCTGAATAAACAGTGACTCTGTACAGTTACACAGTGAGTGATCATCACCCTGCTGAATAAACAGTGACTCTGTACAGTTACAGTGAGTGACCCTCACCCTGCTGAATAAACAGTGACTCTGTACAGTTACACAGTGAGTGATCATCACACTGAATAAACAGTGACTCTGTACAGTTACACAGTGAGTGATCCTCACCCTGCAGAATAAACAGTGACTCAGTACAGTTACACAGTGAGTGATCCTCACCCTGAATAAACAGTGACTCTGTACAGTTACACAGTGAGTGATCCTCACCCAGAATAAACAGTGACTCTGTACAGTTACAGTGAGTGATCCTCACCCTGCTGAATAAACAGTGACTCTGTACAGTTACAGTGAGTGATCCTCACCCTGCTGAATAAACAGTGACTCTGTACAGTTACACAGTGAGTGACCCTCACCCTGCTGAATAAACAGTGACTCTGTACAGCTACACAGTGAGTGATCCTCACCCTGAATAAACAGTGACTCTGTACAGTTACACAGTGAGTGATCCTCACACTGCTGAATAAACAGTGACTCTGTACAGTTACACAGTGAGCGATCCTCACCCTGAATAAACAGTGACTCTGTACAGTTACACAGTGAGTGACCCTCACCCTGCTGAATAAACAGTGACTCTGTACAGTTACACAGTGAGTGATCCTCACCCTGAATAAACAGTGACTCTGTACAGTTACACAGTGAGTGATAGTCACCCTGCTGAATAAACAGTGACTCTGTACAGTTACACAGTGAGTGATCCTCACACTGCTGATTAAACAGTGACTCTGTACAGTTACACAGTGAGTGATAGTCACCCTGCTGAATAAACAGTGACTCTGTACAGTTACACAGTGAGTGATCCTCACCCTAAATAAACAGTGGCTCTGTACAGTTACACAGTGAGTGATCCTCACCCTGCTGAATAAACAGTGACTCTGTACAGTTACACAGTGAGTGATCCTCACCCTGAATAAACAGTGACTCTGTACAGTTACACAGTGAGTGATCCTCACCCTGCTGAATAAACAGTGACTCTGTACAGTTACAAAGTGAGTGATCCTCACCCTGAATAAACAGTGACTCTGTACAGTTACACAGTGAGTGATCCACACCCTGCTGAATAAACAGTGACTCTGTACAGTTACACAGTGAGGGATCCTCACCCTAAATAAATAGTGGCTCTGTACAGTTACACAGTGAGTGACCCTCACACTGCTGAATAAACAGTGGCTCTGTACAGTTACACAGTGAGTGATCCTCACCCTGCTGAATAAACAGTGACTCTGTACAGTTACACAGTGAGTGATCCTCACCCTGCTGAATAAACAGTGACTCTGTACAGTTACACAGTGAGTGATCCTCACCCTGCTGAATAAACAGTGACTCTGTACAGTTACACAGTGAGTGATCCTCACCCTGAATAAACAGTGACTCTGTACAGTTACACAGTGAGTGATCCTCACCCTGAATAAACAGTGACTCTGTACAGTTACACAGTGAGTGATCATCACGCTGCTGAATAAACAGTGACTCTGTACAATTACACAGTGAGTGATCCTCACCTTGAATAAACTGTGACTCTGTACAGTTACACAGTGAGTGATCCTCACCCTGAATAAACAGTGACTCTGTACAGTTACACAGTGAGTGATCCTCACTCTGCTGAATAAACAGTGACTCTGTACAGTTACACAGTGAGTGATCCTCACCCTGCTGAATAAACAGTGACTCTGTGCAGTTACACAGTGAGTGATCCTCACCCTGAATAAACAGTGACTCTGTACAGTTACACAGTGAGTGACCCTCACACTGCTGAATAAACAGTGGCTCTGTACAGTTACACAGTGAGTGATCCTCGCCCTGCTGAATAAACAGTGACTCTGTACAGTTACACAGTGAGTGATCCTCACCCTGAATAAACAGTGACTCTGTACAGTTACAGTGAGTGATCCTCACCCTGCTGAATAAACAGTGACTCTGCACAGTTACACAGTGAGTGATCCTCACCCTGAATAAACAGTGACTCTGTACAGTTACACAGTGAGTGATCCTTACCCTGCTGAATAAACAGTGACTCTGTACAGTTACACAGTGAGTGACCCTCACCCTGCTGAATAAACAGTGACTCTGTACAGTTACACAGTGAGTGATCCTCACCCTGAATAAACAGTGACTCTGTACAGTTACAGTGAGTGATCCTCACCCTGCTGAATAAACAGTGACTCTGTACAGTTACACAGTGAGTGATCATCACCCTGCTGAATAAACAGTGACTCTGTACAGTGACACAGTGAGTGATCCTCACCCTGAATAAACAGTGACTCTGTACAGTTACACAGTGAGTGATCCTCACCCTGAATAAACAGTGACTCTGTACAGTTACACAGTGAGTGATCCTCACCCTGAATAAACCGTGACTCTGTACAGTTACAGTGAGTGATCCTCACCCTGCTGAATAAACAGTGACTCTGCACAGTTACACAGTGAGTGATCCTCACCCTGAATAAACAGTGACTCTGTACAGTTACACAGTGAGTGATCCTCAGCCTGCTGAATAAACAGTGACTCTGTACAGTTACACAGTGAGTGATCCTCGCCCTGCTGAATAAACAGTGACTCTGTACAGTTACACAGTGAGTGATCCTCACCCTGAATAAACCGTGACTCTGTACAGTTACAGTGAGTGATCCTCACCCTGCTGAATAAACAGTGACTCTGCACAGTTACACAGTGAGTGATCCTCACCCTGAATAAACAGTGACTCTGTACAGTTACACAGTGAGTGATCCTCACCCTGCTGAATAAACAGTGACTCTGTACAGTTACACAGTGAGTGATCCTCACCCTGAATAAACAGTGACTCTGTACAGTTACACAGTGAGTGATCCTCGCCCTGAATAAACAGTGACTCTGTACAGTTACACAGTGAGTGACCCTCACCCTGCTGAATAAACAGTGACTCTGTACAGTTACACAGTGAGGGATCCTCACCCTGAATAAACAGTGACTCTGTACAGTTACACAGTGAGTGATCATCACCCTGCTGAATAAACAGTGACTCTGTACAATTACACAGTGAGTGATCCTCACACTGCTGAATAAACAGTGACTCTGTACAGTTAGACAGTGAGTGATCCTCACCTTGAATAAACGGTGACTCTGTACAGTTACACAGTGAGTGATCCTCACCCTGAATAAACAGTGACTCTGTACAGTTACACAGTGAGTGATCCTCACTCTGCTGAATAAACAGTGACTCTGTACAGTTACACAGTGAGTGATCCTCACCCTGCTGAATAAACAGTGACTCTGTACAGTTACACAGTGAGTGATCCTCACACTGCTGAATAAACAGTGACTCTGTGCAGTTACACAGTGAGTGATCCTCACCCTGAATAAACAGTGACTCTGTACAGTTACACAGTGAGTGACCCTCACACTGCTGATTAAACAGTGACTCTGTACAGTTACACAGTGAGTGATCCTCGCCCTGCTGAATAAACAGTGACTCTGTACAGTTACACAGTGAGTGATCCTCACCCTGAATAAACAGTGACTCTGTACAGTTACACAGTGAGTGATCCACACCCTGAATAAACCGTGACTCTGTACAGTTACAGTGAGTGATCCTCACCCTGCTGAATAAACAGTGACTCTGCACAGTTACACAGTGAGTGATCCTCACCCTGAATAAACAGTGACTCTGTACAGTTACACAGTGAGTGATCCTCACCCTGCTGAATAAACAGTGACTCTGTACAGTTACACAGTGAGTGATCCTCACCCTGAATAAACAGTGACTCTGTACAGTTACACAGTGAGGGATCCTCACCCTGAATAAACAGTAACTCTGTACAGTTACACAGTGAGTGATCATCACCCTGCTGAATAAACAGTGACTCTGTACAATTACACAGTGAGTGATCCTCACACTGCTGAATAAACAGTGACTCTGTACAGTTACACAGTGAGTGATCCTCACCTTGAATAAACGGTGACTCTGTACAGTTACACAGTGAGTGATCCTCACCCTGAATAAACAGTGACTCTGTACAGTTACACAGTGAGTGATCCTCACTCTGCTGAATAAACAGTGACTCTGTACAGTTACACAGTGAGTGATCCTCACCCTGCTGAATAAACAGTGACTCTGTACAGTTACACAGTGAGTGATCCTCACACTGCTGAATAAACAGTGACTCTGTGCAGTTACACAGTGAGTGATCCTCACCCTGAATAAACAGTGACTCTGTACAGTTACACAGTGAGTGACCCTCACACTGCTGATTAAACAGTGACTCTGTACAGTTACACAGTGAGTGATCCTCGCCCTGCTGAATAAACAGTGACTCTGTACAGTTACACAGTGAGTGATCCTCACCCTGAATAAACAGTGACTCTGTACAGTTACAGTGAGTGATCCTCACCCTGCTGAATAAACAGTGACTCTGCACAGTTACACAGTGAGTGATCCTCACCCTGAATAAACAGTGACTCTGTACAGTTACACAGTGAGTGATCCTTACCCTGCTGAATAAACAGTGACTCTGTACAGTTACACAGTGAGTGACCCTCACCCTGCTGAATAAACAGTGACTCTGTACAGTTACACAGTGAGTGATCCTCACCCTGAATTAACAGTGACTCTGTACAGTTACAGTGAGTGATCCTCACCCTGCTGAATAAACAGTGACTCTGTACAGTTACACAGTGAGTGATCATCACCCTGCTGAATAAACAGTGACTCTGTGCAGTGACACAGTGAGTGATCCTCACGCTGAATAAACAGTGACTCTGTACAGTTGCACAGTGAGTGATCCTCACCCTGAATAAACAGTGACTCTGTACAGTTACACAGTGAGTGATCCACACCCTGAATAAACCGTGACTCTGTACAGTTACAGTGAGTGATCCTCACCCTGCTGAATAAACAGTGACTCTGCACAGTTACACAGTGAGTGATCCTCACCCTGAATAAACAGTGACTCTGTACAGTTACACAGTGAGTGATCCTCACCCTGCTGAATAAACAGTGACTCTGTACAGTTACACAGTGAGTGATCCTCACCCTGAATAAACAGTGACTCTGTACAGTTACACAGTGAGGGATCCTCACCCTGAATAAACAGTAACTCTGTACAGTTACACAGTGAGTGATCATCACCCTGCTGAATAAACAGTGACTCTGTACAATTACACAGTGAGTGATCCTCACACTGCTGAATAAACAGTGACTCTGTACAGTTACACAGTGAGTGATCCTCACCTTGAATAAACGGTGACTCTGTACAGTTACACAGTGAGTGATCCTCACCCTGAATAAACAGTGACTCTGTACAGTTACACAGTGAGTGATCCTCACTCTGCTGAATAAACAGTGACTCTGTACAGTTACACAGTGAGTGATCCTCACCCTGCTGAATAAACAGTGACTCTGTACAGTTACACAGTGAGTGATCCTCACACTGCTGAATAAACAGTGACTCTGTGCAGTTACACAGTGAGTGATCCTCACCCTGAATAAACAGTGACTCTGTACAGTTACACAGTGAGTGACCCTCACACTGCTGATTAAACAGTGACTCTGTACAGTTACACAGTGAGTGATCCTCGCCCTGCTGAATAAACAGTGACTCTGTACAGTTACACAGTGAGTGATCCTCACCCTGAATAAACAGTGACTCTGTACAGTTACAGTGAGTGATCCTCACCCTGCTGAATAAACAGTGACTCTGCACAGTTACACAGTGAGTGATCCTCACCCTGAATAAACAGTGACTCTGTACAGTTACACAGTGAGTGATCCTTACCCTGCTGAATAAACAGTGACTCTGTACAGTTACACAGTGAGTGACCCTCACCCTGCTGAATAAACAGTGACTCTGTACAGTTACACAGTGAGTGATCCTCACCCTGAATAAACAGTGACTCTGTACAGTTACAGTGAGTGATCCTCACCCTGCTGAATAAACAGTGACTCTGTACAGTTACACAGTGAGTGATCATCACCCTGCTGAATAAACAGTGACTCTGTGCAGTGACACAGTGAGTGATCCTCACGCTGAATAAACAGTGACTCTGTACAGTTGCACAGTGAGTGATCCTCACCCTGAATAAACAGTGACTCTGTACAGTTACACAGTGAGTGATCCTCACCCTGAATAAACCGTGACTCTGTACAGTTACAGTGAGTGATCCTCACCCTGCTGAATAAACAGTGACTCTGCACAGTTACACAGTGAGTGATCCTCACCCTGAATAAACAGTGACTCTGTACAGTTACACAGTGAGTGATCCTCACCCTGCTGAATAAACAGTGACTCTGTACAGTTACACAGTGAGTGATCCTCACCCTGAATAAACAGTGACTCTGTACAGTTACACAGTGAGTGATCCTCGCCCTGAATAAACAGTGACTCTGTACAGTTACACAGTGAGTGACCCTCACCCTGCTGAATAAACAGTGACTCTGTACAGTTACACAGAGTGATCCTCACCCTGAATAAACAGTGACTCTGTACAGTTACAGTGAGTGATCCTCACCCTGAATAAACAGTGACTGTACAGTTACACAGTAAGTGATCCTCACCCTGCTGAATAAACAGTGACTCTGTACAGTTACACAGTGAGTGATCCTCACCCTGCTGAATAAACAGTGACTCTGTACAGTTACACAGTGAGTGATCCTCAGCCTGCTGAATAAACAGTGACTCTGTACAGTTACACAGTGAGTGATCCTCACCCTGCTGAATAAACAGTGACTCTGTACAGTTACACAGTGAGTGATCCTCGCCCTGCTGAATAAACAGTGACTCTGTACAGTTACACAGTGAGTGATCCTCACCCTGAATAAACCGTGACTCTGTACAGTTACAGTGAGTGATCCTCACCCTGCTGAATAAACAGTGACTCTGCACAGTTACACAGTGAGTGATCCTCACCCTGAATAAACAGTGACTCGGTACAGTTACACAGTGAGTGATCCTCACCCTGCTGAATAAACAGTGACTCTGTACAGTTACACAGTGAGTGATCCTCACCCTGAATAAACAGTGACTCTGTACAGTTACACAGTGAGTGATCCTCGCCCTGAATAAACAGTGACTCTGTACAGTTACACAGTGAGTGACCCTCACCCTGCTGAATAAACAGTGACTCTGTACAGTTACACAGTGAGGAATCCTCACCCTGAATAAACAGTGACTCTGTACAGTTACACAGTGAGTGATCATCACCCTGCTGAATAAACTGTGACTCTGTACAGTTACAGTGAGTGATCCTCACCCTGAATAAACAGTGACTCTGTACAGTTACACAGTGAGTGATCCTCACCCTGCTGAATAAACAGTGACTCTGTACAGTTACACAGTGAGTGATCCTCACCCTGAATAAACAGTGACTCTGTACAGTTACACAGTGAGTGATCCTCACCCTGAATAAACAGTGACTCTGTACAGTTACACAGTGAGTGATCCTCATCCTGCTGAATAAACAGTGACTCTGTACAGTTACACAGTGAGTGATCCTCACCCTGAATAAACAGTGACTCTGTACAGTTACACAGTGAGTGATCCTCACCCTGCTGAATAAACAGTGACTCTGTTCAGTTACACAGTGAGTGATCCTCACCCTGAATAAACAGTGACTCTGTACAGTTACACAGTGAGTGATCCTCACCCTGAATAAACAGTGACTCTGTACAGTTACACAGTGAGTGATCCTCACCCTGCTGAATAAACAGTGACTCTGTACAGTTACACAGTGAGTGCCCCTCACCCTGAATAAACAGTGACTCTGTGCAGTTACACAGTGAGTGATCCTCACCCTGAATAAACAGTGACTCTGTACAGTTACACAGTGAGTGACCCTCACACTGCTGAATAAACAGTGGCTCTGTACAGTTACACAGTGAGTGATCCTCGCCCTGCTGAATAAACAGTGACTCTGTACAGTTACACAGTGAGTGATCCTCACCCTGAATAAACAGTGACTCTGTACAGTTACAGTGAGTGATCCTCACCCTGCTGAATAAACAGTGACTCTGCACAGTTACACAGTGAGTGATCCTCACCCTGAATAAACAGTGACTCTGTACAGTTACACAGTGAGTGATCCTTACCCTGCTGAATAAACAGTGACTCTGTACAGTTACACAGTGAGTGACCCTCACCCTGCTGAATAAACAGTGACTCTGTACAGTTACACAGTGAGTGATCCTCACCCTGAATAAACAGTGACTCTGTACAGTTACAGTGAGTGATCCTCACCCTGCTGAATAAACAGTGACTCTGTACAGTTACACAGTGAGTGATCATCACCCTGCTGAATAAACAGTGACTCTGTACAGTGACACAGTGAGTGATCCTCACCCTGAATAAACAGTGACTCTGTACAGTTACACAGTGAGTGATCCTCACCCTGAATAAACAGTGACTCTGTACAGTTACACAGTGAGTGATCCTCACCCTGAATAAACCGTGACTCTGTACAGTTACAGTGAGTGATCCTCACCCTGCTGAATAAACAGTGACTCTGCACAGTTACACAGTGAGTGATCCTCACCCTGAATAAACAGTGACTCTGTCCAGTTACACAGTGAGTGATCCTCAGCCTGCTGAATAAACAGTGACTCTGTACAGTTACACAGTGAGTGATCCTCGCCCTGCTGAATAAACAGTGACTCTGTACAGTTACACAGTGAGTGATCCTCACCCTGAATAAACCGTGACTCTGTACAGTTACAGTGAGTGATCCTCACCCTGCTGAATAAACAGTGACTCTGCACAGTTACACAGTGAGTGATCCTCACCCTGAATAAACAGTGACTCTGTACAGTTACACAGTGAGTGATCCTCACCCTGCTGAATAAACAGTGACTCTGTACAGTTACACAGTGAGTGATCCTCACCCTGAATAAACAGTGACTCTGTACAGTTACACAGTGAGTGATCCTCGCCCTGAATAAACAGTGACTCTGTACAGTTACACAGTGAGTGACCCTCACCCTGCTGAATAAACAGTGACTCTGTACAGTTACACAGTGAGGGATCCTCACCCTGAATAAACAGTGACTCTGTACAGTTACACAGTGAGTGATCATCACCCTGCTGAATAAACAGTGACTCTGTACAATTACACAGTGAGTGATCCTCACACTGCTGAATAAACAGTGACTCTGTACAGTTAGACAGTGAGTGATCCTCACCTTGAATAAACGGTGACTCTGTACAGTTACACAGTGAGTGATCCTCACCCTGAATAAACAGTGACTCTGTACAGTTACACAGTGAGTGATCCTCACTCTGCTGAATAAACAGTGACTCTGTACAGTTACACAGTGAGTGATCCTCACCCTGCTGAATAAACAGTGACTCTGTACAGTTACACAGTGAGTGATCCTCACACTGCTGAATAAACAGTGACTCTGTGCAGTTACACAGTGAGTGATCCTCACCCTGAATAAACAGTGACTCTGTACAGTTACACAGTGAGTGACCCTCACACTGCTGATTAAACAGTGACTCTGTACAGTTACACAGTGAGTGATCCTCGCCCTGCTGAATAAACAGTGACTCTGTACAGTTACACAGTGAGTGATCCTCACCCTGAATAAACAGTGACTCTGTACAGTTACACAGTGAGTGATCCACACCCTGAATAAACCGTGACTCTGTACAGTTACAGTGAGTGATCCTCACCCTGCTGAATAAACAGTGACTCTGCACAGTTACACAGTGAGTGATCCTCACCCTGAATAAACAGTGACTCTGTACAGTTACACAGTGAGTGATCCTCACCCTGCTGAATAAACAGTGACTCTGTACAGTTACACAGTGAGTGATCCTCACCCTGAATATACAGTGACTCTGTACAGTTACACAGTGAGGGATCCTCACCCTGAATAAACAGTGACTCTGTACAGTTACACAGTGAGTGATCATCACCCTGCTGAATAAACAGTGACTCTGTACAATTACACAGTGAGTGATCCTCACACTGCTGAATAAACAGTGACTCTGTACAGTTACACAGTGAGTGATCCTCACCTTGAATAAACGGTGACTCTGTACAGTTACACAGTGAGTGATCCTCACCCTGAATAAACAGTGACTCTGTACAGTTACACAGTGAGTGATCCTCACTCTGCTGAATAAACAGTGACTCTGTACAGTTACACAGTGAGTGATCCTCACCCTGCTGAATAAACAGTGACTCTGTACAGTTACACAGTGAGTGATCCTCACACTGCTGAATAAACAGTGACTCTGTGCAGTTACACAGTGAGTGATCCTCACCCTGAATAAACAGTGACTCTGTACAGTTACACAGTGAGTGACCCTCACACTGCTGATTAAACAGTGACTCTGTACAGTTACACAGTGAGTGATCCTCGCCCTGCTGAATAAACAGTGACTCTGTACAGTTACACAGTGAGTGATCCTCACCCTGAATAAACAGTGACTCTGTACAGTTACAGTGAGTGATCCTCACCCTGCTGAATAAACAGTGACTCTGCACAGTTACACAGTGAGTGATCCTCACCCTGAATAAACAGTGACTCTGTACAGTTACACAGTGAGTGATCCTTACCCTGCTGAATAAACAGTGACTCTGTACAGTTACACAGTGAGTGACCCTCACCCTGCTGAATAAACAGTGACTCTGTACAGTTACACAGTGAGTGATCCTCACCCTGAATAAACAGTGACTCTGTACAGTTACAGTGAGTGATCCTCACCCTGCTGAATAAACAGTGACTCTGTACAGTTACACAGTGAGTGATCATCACCCTGCTGAATAAACAGTGACTCTGTGCAGTGACACAGTGAGTGATCCTCACGCTGAATAAACAGTGACTCTGTACAGTTGCACAGTGAGTGATCCTCACCCTGAATAAACAGTGACTCTGTACAGTTACACAGTGAGTGATCCTCACCCTGAATAAACCGTGACTCTGTACAGTTACAGTGAGTGATCCTAACCCTGCTGAATAAACAGTGACTCTGCACAGTTACACAGTGAGTGATCCTCACCCTGAATAAACAGTGACTCTGTACAGTTACACAGTGAGTGATCCTCACCCTGCTGAATAAACAGTGACTCTGTACAGTTACACAGTGAGTGATCCTCACCCTGAATAAACAGTGACTCTGTACAGTTACACAGTGAGTGATCCTCGCCCTGAATAAACAGTGACTCTGTACAGTTACACAGTGAGTGACCCTCACCCTGCTGAATAAACAGTGACTCTGTACAGTTACACAGAGTGATCCTCACCCTGAATAAACAGTGACTCTGTACAGTTACAGTGAGTGATCCTCACCCTGAATAAACAGTGACTGTACAGTTACACAGTAAGTGATCCTCACCCTGCTGAATAAACAGTGACTCTGTACAGTTACACAGTGAGTGACCCTCACCCTGCTGAATAAACAGTGACTCTGTACAGTTACACAGTGAGTGATCCTCAGCCTGCTGAATAAACAGTGACTCTGTACAGTTACACAGTGAGTGATCCTCACCCTGCTGAATAAACAGTGACTCTGTACAGTTACACAGTGAGTGATCCTCGCCCTGCTGAATAAACAGTGACTCTGTACAGTTACACAGTGAGTGATCCTCACCCTGAATAAACCGTGACTCTGTACAGTTACAGTGAGTGATCCTCACCCTGCTGAATAAACAGTGACTCTGCACAGTTACACAGTGAGTGATCCTCACCCTGAATAAACAGTGACTCGGTACAGTTACACAGTGAGTGATCCTCACCCTGCTGAATAAACAGTGACTCTGTACAGTTACACAGTGAGTGATCCTCACCCTGAATAAACAGTGACTCTGTACAGTTACACAGTGAGTGATCCTCGCCCTGAATAAACAGTGACTCTGTACAGTTACACAGTGAGTGACCCTCACCCTGCTGAATAAACAGTGACTCTGTACAGTTACACAGTGAGGAATCCTCACCCTGAATAAACAGTGACTCTGTACAGTTACACAGTGAGTGATCATCACCCTGCTGAATAAACTGTGACTCTGTACAGTTACAGTGAGTGATCCTCACCCTGAATAAACAGTGACTCTGTACAGTTACACAGTGAGTGATCCTCACCCTGCTGAATAAACAGTGACTCTGTACAGTTACACAGTGAGTGATCCTCACCCTGAATAAACAGTGACTCTGTACAGTTACACAGTGAGTGATCCTCACCCTGAATAAACAGTGACTCTGTACAGTTACACAGTGAGTGATCCTCATCCTGCTGAATAAACAGTGACTCTGTACAGTTACACAGTGAGTGATCCTCACCCTGAATAAACAGTGACTCTGTACAGTTACACAGTGAGTGATCCTCACCCTGCTGAATAAACAGTGACTCTGTTCAGTTACACAGTGAGTGATCCTCACCCTGAATAAACAGTGACTCTGTACAGTTACACAGTGAGTGATCCTCACCCTGAATAAACAGTGACTCTGTACAGTTACACAGTGAGTGATCCTCACCCTGCTGAATAAACAGTGACTCTGTACAGTTACACAGTGAGTGCCCCTCACCCTGAATAAACAGTGACTCTGTACAGTTACACAGTGAGTGATCCTCACTCTGCTGAATAAACAGTGACTCTGTACAGTTACACAGTGAGTGATCCTCACCCTGCTGAATAAACAGTGACTCTGTACAGTTACACAGTGAGTGATCCTCACCGTGAATAAACAGTGACTCTGTACAGTTACACAGTGAGTGATCCTCACCCTGAATAAACAGTTACTCTGTACAGTTACACAGTGAGTGATCCACACCCTGAATAAACAGTGACTCTGTACAGTTACACAGTGAGTGATCCTCATCCTGCTGAATAAACAGTGACTCTGTACAGTTACACAGTGAGTGATCCTCACCCTGAATAAACAGTGACTCTGTACAGTTACACAGTGAGTGATCCTCACCCTGCTGAATAAACAGTGACTCTGTTCAGTTACACAGTGAGTGATCCTCACCCTGAATAAACAGTGACTCTGTACAGTTAGACAGTGAGTGATCCTCACCCTGAATAAACAGTGACTCTGTACAGTTACACAGTGAGTGATCCTCACCCTGCTGAATAAACAGTGACTCTGTACAGTTACACAGTGAGTGCCCCTCACCCTGAATAAACAGTGACTCTGTACAGTTACACAGTGAGTGATCCTCACTCTGCTGAATAAACAGTGACTCTGTACAGTTACACAGTGAGTGATCCTCACCCTGCTGAATAAACAGTGACTCTGTACAGTTACACAGTGAGTGATCCTCACCGTGAATAAACAGTGACTCTGTACAGTTACACAGTGAGTGATCCTCACCCTGCTGAATAAATAGTGACTCTGTACAATTACACAGTGAGTGATCCTCGCCCTGCTGAATAAACAGTGACTCTGTACATTACACAGTGAGTGATCCTCACCCTGAATAAACAGTGACTCTGTACAGTTACACAGTGAGTGATCCTCACCCTGAATAAACAGTGATTCTGTACAGTTACAGTGAGTGACCCTCATCCTGAATAAACAGTGACTCTGTACAGTTACACAGAGAGTGATCCTCACCCTGCTGAATAAACAGTGACTCTGTACAGTTACACAGTGAGTGATCCTCACACTGCTGAATAAACAGTGACTCTGTACAGTTACACAGTGAGTGATCCTCACCCTGCTGAATAAACAGTGACTCTGTACAGTTACACAGTGAGTAACCCTCACCCTGAATAAACAGTGACTCTGTACAGTTACACAGTGAGTAACCCTCACCCTGAATAAACAGTGGCACTGTACAGTTAAACAGTGAGTGATCCTCACCCTGAATAAACAGTGACTCTGTACAGTTACACAGTGAGTGATCCTCACCCTGAATAAACAGTGACTCTGTACAGTTACACAGTGAGTGATCCTCACCCTGAATAAACAGTGACTCTGTACAGTTACACAGTGAGTGATCCTCACTCTGCTGAATAAACAGTGACTCTGTACAGTTACACAGTGAGTGATCCTCACCCTGCTGAATAAACAGTGACTCTGTACAGTTAAACAGTGAGTGATCCTCACCCTGAATAAACAGTGACTCTGTACAGTTATACAGTGAGTGATCCTCACCCTGCTGAATAAACAGTGACTCTGTACAGTTACACAGTGAGTGATCCTCACCCTGAATAAACAGTGACTCTGTACAGTTACACAGTGAGTGACCCTCACCCTGCTGAATAAACAGTGTCTCTGTACAGTTACACAGTGAGTGATCCTCACCCTGAATAAACAGTGACTCTGTACAGTTACACAGTGAGTGATCCTCACCCTGAATAAACAGTGACTGTACAGTTACACAGTGAGTGACCCTCACCCTGAATAAACAGTGACTGTACAGTTACACAGTGAGTGATCCTCACCCTGAATAAACAGTGACTCTGTACAGTTACACAGTGAGTGATCCTCACCCTGAATAAACAGTGACTCTGTACAGTTACACAGTGAGTGACCCTCACCCTGCTGAATAAACAGTGACTCTGTACAGTTACACAGTGAGTGACCCTCACCCTGAATAAACAGTGACTCTGTACAGTTACACAGTGAGTGATCCTCACCCTGCTGAATAAACAGTGACTCTGTACAGTTACACAGTGAGTGATCCTCACCCTGCTGAATAAACAGTGACTCTGTACAGTTACACAGTGAGTGATCCTCACCCTGAATAAACAGTGACTCTGTACAGTTACACAGTGAGTGATCATCACCCTGCTGAATAAACAGTGACTCTGTACAGTTACACAGTGAGTGATCCTCACCCTGCTGAATAAACAGTGACTCTGTACAGTTACACAGTGAGTGATCCTCACCCTGAATAAACAGTGACTCTGTACAGTTACACAGTGAGTGATCATCACCCTGCTGAATAAACAGTGACTCTGTACAGTTACACAGTGAGTGATCCTCACCCTGAATAAACAGTGACTCTGTACAGTTACACAGTGAGTTACCCTCACCCTGCTGAATAAACAGTGACTCTGTACAGTTACACAGTGAGTGATACTCACCCTGAATAAACAGTGACTCTGTACAGTTACACAGTGAGTGATCCTCACCCTGCTGAATAAACAGTGACTCTGTACAGTTACACAGTGAGTGATCCTCACCCTGAATAAACAGTGACTCTGTACAGTTACACAGTGAGTGATCCTCACCCTGCTGAATAAACAGTGACTCTGTACAGTTACACAGTGAGTGATCCTCACCCTGAATAAACAGTGACTCTGTACAGTTACACAGTGAGTGATCCTCACCCTGCTGAATAAACAGTGACTCTGTACAGTTACACAGTGAGTGATCCTCACCCTGAATAAACAGTGACTCTGTACAGTTACACAGTGAGATCCCAAGTGGGGCAATGTATTCGCTGGAGCAGGGGGAGGGGGGGCAAAGAATCCAGAGGCCTAATGCATTGGTCAACACACCGCAGGGGCGGACCGGGCACACGTCACCGAGTGAGGCAGCGGATTGTTTAAACAAAGCCTGGATCTTTCGCAATCAGTAATGTTCCTGTTTACCGAACCAAAGGGACTCTTTGCAATCTTCACCCCATGTCAACCAGCCGGGCAAACGTCGCCCTTAGCAACCAAACTCCAAAGGGCTGCGGATGGACGGGGCCCCGGTCGAAGGCCGCAGGGGAGATGTCCGCCTGATCGTTCTAATTCGGGGCCCAGCGGAGTACGCGGGGAGGGTGAACAGTGAAAGGGGACAGGCTCCAACTCTGTTCTAGGCCTCAGCGAGTTAAGTGGGCCAAACTCGAACCCGTCTCCCGCTCTCTCACCATCCAAATTTAGTTAAAATGACAAATGAAAATCCCCACGAAATGGCACTCCAAATTCGTAACCTTCAACCTCCTCACCATCGCTCTGAATCACCGTTCAAACACACCCAGGACCGTACAGCACGGGGTTAGATACAGAGTAAAGCTCCCTCTACACCGTCCCCATCAAACACTCCCAGGACAAATACAGCATGGGGTTAGATACAGAGTAAAGCTCCCTCGACACTGTCCCCATCAAACACTCCCAGGACAGGTACAGCACGGGGTTAGATACAGAGTAAAGCTCCCTCTACACCGTCCCCATCAAACACTCCCAGGACAAATACAGCATGGGGTTAGATACAGAGTAAAGCTCCCTCTATACTGTCCCCATCAAATACTCCCAGGACAGGTACAGCACGGGGTGAGATACAGAGTAAAGCTCCCTCTACACTGTCCCCATCAAACACTCCCAGGACAGGTACAGCACGGGGTTAGATACAGAGTAAAGCTCCCTCTGCACAGTCCCCATCAAACACTCCCAGGACAGGTACAGCACGGGGTTAGATACAGAGTAAAGCTCCCTCTACAATGTCCCCATCAAATACTCCCAGGACAGGTACAACACGGGGTTAGATACAGAGTAAAGCTCCCTCTACACTGTCCCCATCAAATACTCCCAGGACAGGTACAGCACGGGGTTAGATACAGAGTAAAGCTCCCTCTACACTGTCCCCATCAAACGCTCCCAGGACAGGTACAGCACGGGGTTAGATACAGAGTAAAGTTCCCTCTATACTGCCCCCATCAAACACTCCCAGGACAGGTACAGCACGGGGTTAGATACAGAGTAAAACTCCCTCTACACTGTCCCCATCAAACACGCCCAGGACCGTACAACACGGGGTTAGATACAGAGTAAAGCTCCCTCTACACTGTCCCCATCAAACACTCCCAGGACAGGTACAGCACGGGGTTAGATACAGAGTAAAGCTCCCTCTACACTGTCCCCATCAAACACTCCCAGGACAGGTACAGCACGGGGTTAGATACAGAGTAAAGCTCCCTCGACGCTGTCCCCATCAAACACGCCCAGGACAGGTACAGCACGGGGTTAGATACAGAGTAAAGCTCCCTCTACACTGCCCCATCAAACACTCCCAGGACAGGTACAGCACGGAGTTAGATACAGAGTAAAGCTCCCTCTACACTGTTCCCCATCAAACCCTCCCAGGACAGGTACAGCACGGGGTTAGATACAGAGTAAAGCTCCCTCTACACTGTCCCCATCAAACACTCCCAGGACAGGTACAGCACGGGGTTAGACACAGAGTAAAGCTCCCTCTACACTGTCCCCATCAAACACTCCCAGGACAGGTACAGCACGGGGTTAGATACAGAGTAAAGCTCCCTCTACACTGTCCCCATCAAACACTCCCAGGACAGGTACAGCACGGTGTTAGATACAGAGTAAAGCTCCCTCTACACTGTCCCCATCAAACACTCCCAGGACAGGTACAGCACGGGGTTAGATACAGAGTAAAGCTCCCTCTACACTGTCCCCATCAAACACTCCCAGGACAGGTACAGCACGGGGTTAGATACAGAGTAAAGCTCCCTCTACACTGCCCCCATCAAACACTCCCAGGACAGGTACAGCACGGTGTTAGATACAGAGTAAAGCTCCCTCTACACTGTCCCCATCAAACACTCCCAGGACAGGTACAGCACGGGGTTAGATACAGAGTAAAGCTCCCTCTAAACTGTCCCCATCAAACACTCCCAGGACAGGTACAGCACGGGGTTAGATACAGAGTAAAGCTCCCTCTACACTGTCCCCATCAAACACTCCCAGGACAGGTACAGCACGGGGTTAGATACAGAGTAAAGCTCCCTCTACACTGTCCCCATCAAACACTCCCAGGACAGGTACAGCACGGGGTGAGATACAGAGTAAAGCTCCCTCTACACTGTCCCCCATCAAACACTCCCAGGACAGGTACAGCACGGGGTTAGATACAGAGTAAAGCTCCCTCTACACTGTCCCCATCAAACACTCCCAGGACAGGTACAGCACGTGGTTCGATACAGAGTAAAGCTCCCTCTACACTGTCCCCATCAAACACTCCCAGGACAGGTACAGCACGGGGTTAGATACAGAGTAAAGCTCCCTCTACACTGTCCCCATCAAACACTCCCAGGACAGGTACAGCACGGGGTTAGATACAGAGTAAAGCTCCCTCTACACAGTCCCCATCAAACACTCCCAGGACAGGTACAGCACAGGGTTAGATATAGAGTAAAGCTCCCTCTACACTGTCCCCATCAAACACTCCCAGGACAGGTACAGCACGGGGTTCGATACAGAGTAAAGCTCCCTCTACACGGTCCCCATCAAACACTCCCAGGACAGGTACAGCACGGGGTTAGATACAGAGTAAAGCTCCCTCTACACGGTCCCCATCAAACACTCCCAGGACAGGTACAGCACGGGGTTAGATACAGAGTAAAGCTCCCTCTATACTGTCCCCATCAAACACTCCCAGGACAGGTACAGCACGGGGTTAGATACAGAGTAAAGCTCCCTCTACACTGTCCCCATCAAACACTCCCAGGACAGGTACAGCACGGTGTTAGATACAGAGTAAAGCTCCCTCTACACTGTCCCCATCAAACACTCCCAGGACAGGTACAGCACGGGGTTAGATACAGAGTAAAGCTCCCTCTACACTGTCCCCATCAAACACTCCCAGGACAGGAACAGCACGGGGTTAGATACAGAGTAAAGCTCCCTCTACACTGTCCCCATCAAACACTCCCAGGACAGGAACAGCACGGGGTTAGATACAGAGTAAAGCTCCCTCTACACTGTCCCCATCAAACATTCCCAGGACAGGTACAGCACGGGGTTAGATACAGAGTAAAGCTCCCTCTACACTGTCCCCATCAAACACTCCCAGGACAGGAACAGCACGGGGTTAGATACAGAGTAAAGCTCCCTCTACACTGTCCCCATCAAACACTCCCAGGACAGGAACAGCACGGGGTTAGATACAGAGTAAAGCTCCCTCTACACTGTCCCCATCAAACACTCCCAGGACAGGTACAGCACGGGGTTAGATACAGAGTAAAGCTCCCTCTACACTGTCCCCATCAAACACTCCCAGGACAGGTACAGCACGGGGTTAGATACAGAGTAAAGCTCCCTCTACACTGTCCCCATCAAACACTCCCAGGACAGGTACAGCACGGGGTGAGATACAGAGTAAAGCTCCCTCTACACTGTCCCCCATCAAACACTCCCAGGACAGGTACAGCACGGGGTTAGATACAGAGTAAAGCTCCCTCTACACTGTCCCCATCAAACACTCCCAGGACAGGTACAGCACGTGGTTCGATACAGAGTAAAGCTCCCTCTACACTGTCCCCATCAAACACTCCCAGGACAGGTACAGCACGGGGTTAGATACAGAGTAAAGCTCCCTCTACACTGTCCCCATCAAACACTCCCAGGACAGGTACAGCACGGGGTTAGATACAGAGTAAAGCTCCCTCTACACAGTCCCCATCAAACACTCCCAGGACAGGTACAGCACAGGGTTAGATATAGAGTAAAGCTCCCTCTACACTGTCCCCATCAAACACTCCCAGGACAGGTACAGCACGGGGTTCGATACAGAGTAAAGCTCCCTCTACACGGTCCCCATCAAACACTCCCAGGACAGGTACAGCACGGGGTTAGATACAGAGTAAAGCTCCCTCTACACGGTCCCCATCAAACACTCCCAGGACAGGTACAGCACGGGGTTAGATACAGAGTAAAGCTCCCTCTATACTGTCCCCATCAAACACTCCCAGGACAGGTACAGCACGGGGTTAGATACAGAGTAAAGCTCCCTCTACACTGTCCCCATCAAACACTCCCAGGACAGGTACAGCACGGTGTTAGATACAGAGTAAAGCTCCCTCTACACTGTCCCCATCAAACACTCCCAGGACAGGTACAGCACGGGGTTAGATACAGAGTAAAGCTCCCTCTACACTGTCCCCATCAAACACTCCCAGGACAGGAACAGCACGGGGTTAGATACAGAGTAAAGCTCCCTCTACACTGTCCCCATCAAACACTCCCAGGACAGGAACAGCACGGGGTTAGATACAGAGTAAAGCTCCCTCTACACTGTCCCCATCAAACATTCCCAGGACAGGTACAGCACGGGGTTAGATACAGAGTAAAGCTCCCTCTACACTGTCCCCATCAAACACTCCCAGGACAGGAACAGCACGGGGTTAGATACAGAGTAAAGCTCCCTCTACACTGTCCCCATCAAACACTCCCAGGACAGGAACAGCACGGGGTTAGATACAGAGTAAAGCTCCCTCTACACAGTCCCCATCAAACACTCCCAGGACAGGTACAGCACGGGGTTAGATACAGAGTAAAGCTCCCTCTACACTGTCCCCATCAAACACTCTCAGGACAGGTACAGCACGGGGTTAGATACAGAGTAAAGCTCCCTCTACACTGTCCCCATCAAACACTCCCAGGTCACGTACAGCACGGGGTTAGATACAGAGTAAAGCTCCCTCTACACGGTCCCCATCAAACACTCCCAGGACAGGTACAGCACGGGGTTAGATACAGAGTAAAGCTCCCTCTATACTGTCCCCATCAAACGCTCCCAGGACAGGTACAGCACGGGGTTAGATACAGAGTAAAGCTCCCTCTACACTGTCCCCATCAAACACTCCCAGGACAGGTACAGCACGGGGTTAGATACAGAGTAAAGCTCCCTCTACACTGTCCCCATCAAACACTCTCAGGACAGGTACAGCACGGGGTTAGATACAGAGTAAAGCTCCCTCTACACTGTCCCCATCAAACACTCCCAGGTCACGTACAGCACGGGGTTAGATACAGAGTAAAGCTCCCTCTACACGGTCCCCATCAAACACTCCCAGGACAGGTACAGCACGGGGTTAGATACAGAGTAAAGCTCCCTCTATACTGTCCCCATCAAACGCTCCCAGGACAGGTACAGCACGGGGTTAGATACAGAGTAAAGCTCCCTCTACACTGTCCCCATCAAACACTCGCATGTCAGATAGATCACAGAGAATTGAAAGTTTTCACTTACATTGTTCTGCCCTGTCCAGTACAGGAAGAAGCCTTGAGGGTCGACACGCAGGGTGACAAGCGTCCTGTTCACTGGGTCCTAGGCGGAAAAGACAAGGTGCAATTGAACAAAACGGAGACCGAACGAGAAAGATGATCGTCGCCCCTTCCCTCCGCCGTCGCTACATCTCACTGGGCTGTGGACACCAGCTATCCGTGTCCGCCTCTCCCACCAGCCACCACATACTGACCACAAGGTCAACCGCGGGGGGCATCGCTTGAAGCCCCCACTGAACAAGCCTTTGGCCAACGAAATGCCACTCGGCAAAAGATTTAAAAAAAAGAGGGTGGGGGGAGCCAGGGGGGGAAACTGGGGCCTCGGCAGGGCCGATATTTATCAATATTCATTCCTCAAGTCGGTTTGCGGGATTGAGGGAGCTGGAAGCGAAGTCTGTGCTGGAGCAGGGGGAAATGTTCAGAGGCATGCAGGTCGGGGATTTTGCCAGGAAGGAGACACAGAGCTTCCCGGTGGAGCCGGCCTCCACATTGCTGGAGGAGGTGCTGACGACAGGGGGACTGGAGAAGGGGGCAGTGTCGGCGGTCTACGGGGCTATTTCGGAGGAGGAGAAGGCACCGCTGGAAGGGATCAAAGCAAAGTGGGAGGAAGAGCTGGGAGAGGGATATGGAGGAGGGGTTCTGGTGTGAGGTGCTCCGGAGGGCGGACGCCTCCACCTCGTGCGCGAGCTTGGGGCTGATACAGCTGAAGGTGGTGTACAGAGCGCACCTCACGAGGGCGAGGATGAGCCGAGGAGAGCAAAAAATATATATTTTTAAATATTCGTTCCTCAAACAGAATCACGAACAACAGATGATCTGGATCATTATCCCATGGTTGTGTGTTGGATCTTGCTGTGTATAAAATGGCTGCTGCGTCTCCTGTTGTTTGAGCCGGACCCAAGGCGGGCCCCACAGGTGAGGGTGCCGAAGGAAACTGCAGGAATGGTGAACGATTGAATTTAATTCTTCACGTCCCGGAGGCACACCATTAAATGTTAATCAGTTCGTCAACCTGACCCCCCTCCTCCAGCCTGTTACACAGGAACAGGGGGAGGCCCCATTCAGCCCCCTCCTCCAGCCTGTTACACAGGAACAGGGGGAGGCCCCATTCAGCCCCCTCCTCGAGCCTGTTACACAGGAACAGGAGGAGGCCCATTCAGCCCCCTCCTCGAGCCTGTTACACAGGAACAGGAGGAGGCCCATTCAGCCCCCTCCTCGAGCCTGTTACACAGGAACAGGAGGAGGCCCATTCGGCCCCCTCCTCCAGCCTGTTACACAGGAACAGGAGGAGGCCCATTCGGCCCCCTCCTCCAGCCTGTTACACAGGAACAGGAGGAGGCCCATTCAGCCCCCTCCTACAGCCTGTCACACGGGAACAGGGGGAGGCCCATTCAGCCCCCTCCTCGAGCCTGTTACACAGGAACTGGAGGAGGCCCATTCAGCCCCCTCCTCGAGCCTGTTACACAGGAACAGGGGGAGGCCCATTCAGCCCCTCGAGCCTGTTACACAGGAACAGGAGGAGGCCCATTCAGCCCCCTCCTCGAGCCTGTTACACAGGAGCAGGAACAGGCCCATTCAGCCCCCTCCTCGAGCCTGTACACAGGAACAGGAGGAGGCCCATTCAGCCCCCTCCTCCTCGAGCCTGTTACACAGGAACAGGAGGAGGCCCAGTCAGCCCCCTCCTCGAGCCTGTTACACAGGAACAGGAGGAGGCCCATTCAGCCCCCTCCTCCAGCCTGTTACACAGGAACAGGAGGAGGCCCATTCGGCCCCCTCCTCGAGCCTGTTACACAGGAACAGGAGGAGGCCCATTCAGCCCCCTCCTCGAGCCTGTTACACAGGAACTGGAGGAGGCCCATTCAGCCCCCTCCTCGAGCCTGTTACACAGGAACAGGAGGAGGCCCATTCAGCCCCCTCCTCGAGCCTGTTACACAGGAGCAGGAACAGGCCCATTCGGCCCCCTCCTCCAGCTCTTACGCAAGCTTGTCCGGACGACCCGCCATCATAATTTAACCCGTGCCGCCCCGCGTTCGTTCTGGTGATTGCGAGTTCACCCCCGCCGCCCCCACCCCACCCCGTTGAGGTGGGGGGGGGGGCCGCGCGCCGCGCACAGAGATACCGAACCGCGTGGGGTAACCACAGCAGAGAATGGGGAACAACAGGAACGTGTTGGCTGAGCGACGGACACGCGAGCAGCCCCCGGGACGCAGATACTCCGCCAGGCAGGCCGGCACAGGCCACAGTCCCGGCGTTGGGCCGGGTGTAGTCACGAGAGGGGGAGGGGCCCCTCGAAAGTGCTCAGAGCGTGATTCATCAAAATGTACCGCAATTGTCAAAGAACATTGCTCAGAGCGGCAGGAACTGAGTGGAGCTCAGAGCTGTCGTTAACTCACACTCCGCTCGGACAGATTAACATCAGGCCTCCACCAGACTATCATTAACCCGGAACGTCCCTGGGCTCAATCACGCAGGCCGCGCCTTTATAAAGTCATCCCAAATATCAGCTTCCACATTCAACATCATAACTTCACAAAAAACAACTCACACAGTACCCCAGTGAGAGTCAGTGTGTGTGGGACCCGTACCCCAGTGAGAGTCAGTGTGTGTGGGACCCGTACCCCAGTGAGAGTCAGTGTGTGTGGGACCCGTACCCCAGTGAGAGTCAGTGTGTCTGAAACCCGTACCCCAGTGAGAGTCAGTGTGTGTGGGACCCGTACCCCAGTGAGAGTCAGTGTGTGTGGGACCCGTACCCCAGTGAGAGTCAGTGTGTGTGGGACCCGTACCCCAGTGAGAGTCAGTGTGTGTGGGACCCGTACCCCAGTGAGAGTCAGTGTGTGTGGGACCCGTACCCCAGTGAGAGTCAGTGTGTGTGGGACCCGTACCCCAGTGAGAGTCAGTGTGTGTGGGTCCCATACCCCAGTGAGAGTCAGTGTGTGTGGGACCCGTACCCCAGTGAGAGTCAATGTGTGTGGAACCCGTACCCCAGTGAGAGTCAGTGTGTGTGGGACCCGTACCCCAGTGAGAGTCAGTGTGTGTGGGACCCGTACCCCAGTGAGAGTCAGTGTGTGTGGGACCCGTACCCCAGTGAGAGTCAGTGTGTGTGGGACCCGTACCCCAGTGAGAGTCAGTGTGTGTGGGACCCGTACCCCAGTGAGAGTCAGTGTGTGTGGGACCCGTACCCCAGTGAGAGTCAGTGTGTGTGGGACCCGTACCCCAGTGAGAGTCAGTGTGTGTGGGACCCGTACCCCAGTGAGAGTCAGTGTGTGTGGGACCCGTACCCCAGTGAGAGTCAGTGTGTGTGGGACCCCTACACCAGTGAGAGTCAGTGTGTGTGGAACCCGTACCCCAGTCAGAGTCAGTGTGTGTGGGACCCGTACCCCAGTGAGAGTCAGTGTGTGTGGGACCCCTACACCAGTGAGAGTCAGGGTGTGTGGGACCCGTACCCCAGTGAGAGTCAGTGTGTGTGGAACCCGTACCCCAGTGAGAGTCAGTGTGTGTGGGACCCGTACCCCAGTGAGAGTCAGTGTGTGTGGGACCTGTACCCCAGTGAGAGTCAGTGTGTGTGGGACCCGTACCCCAGTGAGAGTCAGTGTGTGTGGGACCCGTACCCCAGAGAGAGTCAGCATGTGTGGGACACGTACCCCAGTGAGAGTCAGTGTGTGTGGGACCCGTACCCCAGTGAGAGTCAGTGCGTGGGACCCGTACCCCAGTGAGAGTCAGTGTGTGTAGGACCCGTACCCCAGTGAGAGTCAGTGTGTGTGGAACCCGTACCCCAGTGAGAGTCAGTGTGTGTGGGACCCGTACCCCAGTGAGAGTCAGTGTGTGTGAGACCCGTACCCCAGTGAAAGTCAGTGTGTGTGGGACCCGTACCCCAGTGAGAGTCAGTGTGTGTACCCCAGTGAGAGTCAGTGTTTGTGGGACCCGTACCCCAGTGAGAGTCAGTGTGTGTGGGACACGTACCCCAGTGAGAGTCAGTGTGTGTGGGACCCGTACCCCAGTGAGAGTCAGTGTGTGGGACCCGTACCCCAGTGAGAGTCAGTGTGTGTAGGACCCGTACCCCAGTGAGAGTCAGTGTGTGTGGAACCCGTACCCCAGTGAGAGTCAGTGTGTGTGGGACCCGTACCCCAGTGAGAGTCAGTGTGTGTGAGACCCGTACCCCAGTGAGAGTCAGTGTGTGTGGGACCCGTACCCCAGTGAGAGTCAGTGTGTGTGGGACCCGTACCCCAGTGAGAGTCAGTGTGTGTAGGACCCGTACCCCAGTGAGAGTCAGTGTGTGTGGAACCCGTACCCCAGTGAGAGTCAGTGTGTGTGGGACCCGTACCCCAGTGAGAGTCAGTGTGTGTGAGACCCGTACCCCAGTGAGAGTCAGTGTGTGTGGGACCCGTACCCCAGTGAGAGTCAGTGTGTGTGGGACCCGTACCCCAGTGAGAGTCAGTGTGTGTGGGACCCGTACCCCAGTGAGAGTCAGTGTGTGTGGACCCCGTACCCCAGTGAGAGTCAGTGTGTGTGGGACCCGTACCCCAGTGAGAGTCAGTGTGTGTGGGACCCGTACCCCAGTGAGAGTCAGTGTGTGTGGGACCCGTACCCCAGTGAGAGTCAGTGTGTGTGGGACCCGTACCCCAGTGAGAGTCAGTGTGTGTGGGACCCGTACCCCAGTGAGAGTCAGTGTGTGTGGGACCCGTACCCCAGTGAGAGTCAGTGTGTGTGGGACCCGTACCCCAGTGAGAGTCTGTGTGTGTGGGACCCGTACCCCAGTGAGAGTCAGTGTGTGTGGGACCCGTACCCCAGTGAGAGTCAGTGTGTGTGGGTCCCGTACCCCAGTGAGAGTCAGTGTGTGTGGGACCCGTACCCCAGTGAGAGTCAGTGTGTGTGGGTCCCGTACCCCAGTGAGAGTCAGTGTGTGTGGGACCCGTACCCCAGTGAGAGTCAGTGTGTGTGGGACCCGTACCCCAGTGAGAGTCAGTGTGTGTGGGACCCCTACCCCAGTGAGAGTCAGTGTGTGTGGGACCCGTACCCCAATGAGAGTCAGTGTGTGTGGGACCCGTACCCCAGTGAGAGTCAGTGTGTTTGGGACCCGTACCCCAGTGATAGTCGGTGTGTGTGGGACCCGTACCCCAGTGAGAGTCAGTGTGTGTGGGACGCGTACCCCAGTGAGGGTCAGTGTGTGTGGGACCCGTACCCCAGTGAGAGTCAGTGTGTGTGGGACCCGTACCCCAGTGAGAGTCAGTGTGTGTGGGACGCGTACCCCAGTGAGGGTCAGTGTGTGTGGGACCCGTACCCCAGTGAGAGTCAGTGTGTGTGGGACCCGTACCCCAGTGAGAGTCAGTGTGTGTGGGACCCCTACCCCAGTGAGAGTCAGTGTGTGTGGGTCCCGTACCCCAGTGAGAGTCAGTGTGTGTGGGACCCGTACCCCAGTGAGAGTCAGTGTGTGTGGGACCCGTACCCCAGTGAGAGTCAGTGTGTGTGGGACCCGTACCCCAGTGAGGGTCAGTGTGTGTGGGACCCGTACCCCAGTGAGAGTCAGTGTGTGTGGGACCCGTACCCCAGTGAGAGTCAGTGTGTGTGGGACCCCTACCCCAGTGAGAGTCAGTGTGTGTGGGTCCCGTACCCCAGTGAGAGTCAGTGTGTGTGGGACCCGTACCCCAGTGAGAGTCAGTGTGTGTGCGACCCGTACCCCAGTGAGAGTCAGTGTGTGTGGGACCCGTACCCCAGTGAGAGTCAGTGTGTGTGTGACCCGTACCCCAGTGAGAGTCAGTGTGTGTGGTACCCGTACCCCAGTGAGAGTCAGTGTGTGTGGGACCTGTACCCCAGTGAGAGTCAGTGTGTGTGGGACCCGTACCCCAGTGAGAGTCAGTGTGTGTGGGACCCCTACCCCAGTGAGGGTCAGTGTGTGTGGGACCCGTACCCCGGTGAGAGTCAGTGTGTGTGGGACCCGTACCCCAGTGAGAGTCAGTGTGTGGGACCCGTACCCCAGTGAGAGTCAGTGTGTGTGGGACCCGTACCCCAGTGAGAGTCAGTGTGTGAGGGACCCGTACCCCAGTGAGAGTCAGTGTGTGTGGGACCCGTACCCCAGTGAGAGTCAGTGTGTGTGGGACCCGTACCCCAGTGAGAGTCAGTGTGTGTGGGACCCGTACCCCAGTGAGAGTCAGTGTGTGTGGGACCCGTACCCCAGTGAGAGTCAGTGTGTGTGGGACCCGTACCCCAGTGAGAGTCAGTGTGTGTGGGACCCGTACCCCAGTGAGAGTCAGTGTGTGTGGATCCCGTACCCCAGTGAGAGGACGGAGAATGTGGGAATGTTGGGGGAAATCCAATGTATTGTTGTGTTCTTGCTGTTTTGTTTTTGTTGGGCGGGGGGAAGGTTGTTGAAAATTTGTTGAAAAACTTGAATAAATATCTATTTTTTTTAAAAAGAGAATGTGGGAATGTCTCGGAGAGGCTGTTCTGGAGGGCTGGCGAGGAAGTGCAGGGATGAATTGGAGAAGTTCATCAGCACATCCTGTGGGAACAGCTGGATCGGGATGAAACCCTGCTGGTCAAAGAGAACTTGGCAGCAAACGCTGTAAACACGGAGTCCAGCCACATCCCCCGAACGGACGCATTCCCCAGCGCCCCCCTCACCCCTTCCCCCTCCCGGGCCTGGATACCAATCTCCCAGAACCACATCATACTGACTGCGAATGAGAGACAGGACAAGATACGTCTGTTTCCAAACACCCACACGCACAAAACACCAGATGAAACCGTGCTGAAGCCAAGAGGCCTCGCTTTGAGAGAACACAGATTATCCTCAAACTGTTTGATGGGGACAGTGTAGAGGGAGCTTTACTCTGTATCTAACCCTGTGCTGTACCTGTCCTGGGAGTGTTTGATGGGGACAGTGTAGAGGGAGCTTTACTCTGTATCTAACCCCGTGCTGTACCTGTCCTGGGAGTGTTTAATGGGGACAGTGTAGAGGGAGCTTTACTCTGTATCTAACCCCATGCTGTACCTGTCCTGGGAGTGTTTGATGGGGGACAGTGTAGAGGGAGCTTTACTCTGTATCTAGCCCCGTGCTGTACCTGTCCTGGGAGTGTTTGATGGGGACAGTGTAGAGGGAGCTTTACTCTGTATCTAGCCCCGTGCTGTACCTGTCCTGGGAGTGTTTCATGGGGACAGTGTAGAGGGAGCTTTACTCTGTCTCTAACCCCGTGCTGTACCTGTCCTGGGAGTGTTTAATTGGGACAGTGTAGAGAGAGCTTTACTCTGTATCTAACCCCGTGCTGTACGTGTCCTGGGAGTGTTTGATGGGGTCAGTGCAGAGGGAGCTTATCTCTGTATCTAACCGCGTGCTGTACCTGTCCTGGGAATGTTTGATCGGGACAGTGTAGAGGGAGCTTTACTCTGTATCTAACCCCGTGCTGGACCTGTCCTGGGAGCATTTGATGGGGACAGTGTAGAGGGAGCTTTACCCTGTATCTAACCCCGTGCTGTACCTGACCTGGGAGTGTTTGATGGGGACAGTGTAGAGGGAGCTTTACTCTGTATCTAACCCCGTGCTGGACCTGTCCTGGGAGCATTTGATGGGGACAGTGTAGAGGGAGCTTTACTCTGTATCTAACCCCGTGCTGTACCTGTCCTGGGAGTGTTTGATGGGGACAGTTTCGAGGGAGCTTCACTCTGTATCTAACCCCGTGCTGTACCTGTCCTGGGAGTGTTTGATGGGGACAGTGTAGAGGGAGCTTTACTCTGTATCTAACCCCATGCTGTACCTGTCCTGGGAGTGTTTGATGGGGGACAGTGTAGATGGAGCTTTACTCTGTATCTAGCCCCGTCCAGTACCTGTCCTGGGAGTGCTTCATGGGGACAGTGTAGAGGGAGCTTTACTCTGTATCTAACCCCGTGCTGTACCTGTCCTGGGAGTGTTTGATGGGGACAGTGTAGAGGGAGCTTTAATCTGTATCTAATACCGTGCTGTACCTGTCCTGGGAGTGTTTGATGGGGACAGTGTAGAGGGAGCTTTAATCTGTATCTAATACCGTGCTGTACCTGTCCTGGGAGAGTTTGATGGGGACAGTGCAGAGGGAGCTTTACTCTGTATCTAACCCCGTGCTGTACCTGTCCTGGGAGTGTTTGATGGGGACAGTGTAGAGGGAGCTTTAATCTGTATCTAATACCGTGCTGTACCTGTCCTGGGAGAGTTTGATGGGGACAGTGTAGAGGGAGCTTTACTCTGTATCTAACCCCGTGCTGAACCTGTCCTGGGAGTGTTTGATGGGGACAGTGTAGAGGGAGCTTTACTCTGTATTTAACCCCGTGCTGTACCTGTCCTGGGAGTGTTTGATGGGGACAGTGTAGAGGGAGCTTTACTCTGTATCTAACCCCGTGCTGAACCTGTCCTGGGAGTGTTTGATGGGGACAGTGTAGAGGGAGCTTTACTCTGTATCTAACCCCGTGCTGTACCTGTCCTGGGAGTGTTTGATGGGGACAGTGTAGAGGGAGCTTTACTCTGTATTTAACCCCGTGCTGTACCTGTCCTGGGAGTGTTTGATGGGGACAGTGCAGAGGGAGCTTTACTCTGTATCTAACCCCGTGCTGTACCTGTCCTGGGAGTGTTTGATGGGGACAGTGTAGAGGGAGCTTTACTCTGTATCTAACCCCGTGCTGTACCTGTCCTGGGAGTGTTTGATGGGGACTGTGTAGAGGAATTGAGATTAAGGTCCCAAAGTCGGAAAGTGCATCTGTTAAAAGTTGAAAAACCAGTTCACCTACATACCAACCACAGCATCTCACCCGCATTTTGGTGGCACAAGTGCACGTCTCAACAATTTAAGTTGATCCATCAAAACATGTACCGTCAATTCAGATTGTATCTTGTACAGATACAGGAACTTTAAGTAAATGGAGAGACGAGCGCAGAGGTTCAGTACTGAGAGAGTGCCGCACTGTCAGAGGGTCAGTACTGAGGGAGTGCCGCACTGTCAGAGGGTCAGTACTGAGGGAGTGCCGCACTGTCAGAGGGTCAGTACTGAGGGAGTGCAGTACTGTCAGAGGGTCAGTACTGAGGGAGTGCCGCACTGTCAGAGGGTCAGTACTGAGGGAGTGCCGCACTGTCAGAGGGTCAGTACTGAGGGAGTGCCGCACTGTCAGAGGGTCAGTACTGAGGGAGCGCCGCACTGTCAGAGGGTCAGTACTGAGGGAGGGCCGCACTGTCAGAGGGTCAGTACTGAGGGAGTGCCGCACTGTCAGAGGGTCAGTACTGAGGGAGTGTCTCACTGTCAGAGGGTCAGTACTGAGGGAGTGTCTCACTGTCAGAGGGTCAGTACTGAGGGAGTGCCGCACTGTCAGAGGATCAGTACTGAGGGAGTGCCGCAGTGTCAGAGGGTCAGTACTGAGGGAGTGCCGCACTGTCAGAGGGTCAGTACTGAGGGAGTGCCGCACTGTCAGAGGGTCAGTACTGAGGGAGCGCCGCACTGTCAGAGGGTCAGTACTGAGGGAGTGCCGCACTTTCAGAGGGTCAGTACTGAGGGAGCGCCGCACTTTCAGAGGGTCAGTACTGAGGGAGTGCCGCACTGTCAGAGGGTCAGTACTGAGGGAGTGCCGCACTGTCAGAGGGTCAGTACTGAGGGAGTGCCGCACTTTCAGAGGGTCAGTACTGAGGGAGCGCCGCACTGTCAGAGGGTCAGTACTGAGGGAGTGCCGCACTGTCAGAGGGTCAGTACTGAGGGAGTGCCGCACTGTCAGAGGGCCAGTGCTGAGGGAGCGTGCACTGTCAGAGGGTCAGTACTGAGGGAGTGCTGCACTGTCAGAGGGTCAGTACTGAGGGAGTGCCGCACTGTCAGAGGGTCAGTACTGAGGGAGTGCCGCACTGTCAGAGGGTCAGTACTGAGGGAGTGCCGCACTGTCAGAGGGTCAGTACTGAGGGAGTGCCGCACTGTCAGAGGGTCAGTGCAGAGGGAGTGCCGCACTGTCAGAGGGTCAGTACTGAGGGAGTGCCGCACTGTCAGAGTGTCAGTACTGAGGGAGTGCTGCACTGTCAGAGGGCCAGTACTGAGGGAGTGCCGCACTGTCAGAGGGTCAGTACTGAGGGAGTGCCGCACTGTCAGAGGGCCAGTACTGAGGGAGTGCCGCACTGTCAGAGGGTCAGTACTGAGGGAGTGCCGCACTGTCAGAGGGTCAGTACTGAGGGAGTGCCGCACTGTCAGAGGGTCAGTACTGAGGGAGTGCCGCACTGTCAGAGGGTCAGTACTGAGGGAGTGCCGCACTGTCAGAGGGTCAGTACTGAGGGAGTGTCTCACTGTCAGAGGGTCAGTACTGAGGGAGTGTCTCACTGTCAGAGGGTCAGTACTGAGGGAGTGCCGCACTGTCAGAGGGTCAGTACTGAGGGAGTGCCGCAGTGTCAGAGGGTCAGTACTGAGGGAGTGCCGCACTGTCAGAGGGTCAGCACTGAGGGAGTGCCGCACTGTCAGAGGGTCAGTACTGAGGGAGCGCCGCACTGTCAGAGGGTCAGTACTGAGGGAGTGCCGCACTTTCAGAGGGTCAGTACTGAGGGAGCGCCGCACTTTCAGAGGGTCAGTACTGAGGGAGTGCCGCACTGTCAGAGGGTCAGTACTGAGGGAGTGCCGCACTGTCAGAGGGTCAGTACTGAGGGAGTGCCGCACTTTCAGAGGGTCAGTACTGAGGGAGCGCCGCACTGTCAGAGGGTCAGTACTGAGGGAGTGCCGCACTGTCAGAGGGTCAGTACTGAGGGAGTGCCGCACTGTCAGAGGGCCAGTGCTGAGGGAGCGTGCACTGTCAGAGGGTCAGTACTGAGGGAGTGCTGCACTGTCAGAGGGTCAGTACTGAGGGAGTGCCGCACTGTCAGAGGGTCAGTACTGAGGGAGTGCCGCACTGTCAGAGGGTCAGTACTGAGGGAGTGCCGCACTGTCAGAGGGTCAGTACTGAGGGAGTGCCGCACTGTCAGAGGGTCAGTACTGAGGGAGTGCCGCACTGTCAGAGGGTCAGTGCAGAGGGAGTGCCGCACTGTCAGAGGGTCAGTACTGAGGGAGTGCCGCACTGTCAGAGTGTCAGTACTGAGGGACTGCTGCACTGTCAGAGGGCCAGTACTGAGGGAGTGCCGCACTGTCAGAGGGTCAGTACTGAGGGAGTGCCGCACTGTCAGAGGGCCAGTACTGAGGGAGTGCCGCACTGTCAGAGGGTCAGTACTGAGGGAGTGCCGCACTGTCAGAGGGTCAGTACTGAGGGAGTGCCGCACTGTCAGAGGGTCAGTACTGAGGGAGTGCCGCACTGTCAGAGGGTCAGTACTGAGGGAGTGCCGCACTTTCAGAGGGTCAGTACTGAGGGAGTGCTGCACTGTCAGAGGGTCAGTACTGAGGGAGCGCCGCACTGTCAGAGGGTCAGTATTGAGGGAGTGTCGCACTGTCAGAGGGTCAGTACTGAGGGAGTGCCGCACTGTCAGAGGGTCAGTACTGAGGGAGTGCCGCACTGTCAGAGGGTCAGTACTGAGGGAGTGCTGCACTGTCAGAGGGCCAGTACTGAGGGAGTGCCGCACTGTCAGAGGGTCAGTACTGAGGGAGTGCCGCACTGTCAGAGGGTCAGTACTGAGGGAGTGCCGCACTGTCAGAGGGTCAGTACTGAGGGAGTGCCGCACTGTCAGAGGGTCAGTACTGAGGGAGTGCCGCACTGTCAGAGGGTCAGTGCTGAGGGAGTGCCGCACTGTCAGAGGGTCAGTGCTGAGGGCGTGCTGCACTGTCAGAGGGTCAGTACTGAGGGAGTGCCGCACTGTCAGAGGGTCAGTGCTGAGGGAGTGCCGCACTGTCAGAGGGTCAGTACTGAGGGAGCTGCACTGTCAGAGGGTCAGTACTGAGGGAGTGCCGCTCTGTCAGAGGGTCAGTACTGAGGGAGTGCCGCACTGTCAGAGGGTCAGTACTGAGGGAGTGCCGCACTGTCAGAGGGTCAGTACTGAGGGAGTGCCGCACTGTCAGAGGGTCAGTACTGAGGGAGTGCCGCACTGTCAGAGGGTCAGTACTGAGGGAGTGCTGCACTGTCAGAGGGTCAGTACTGAGGGAGTGCCGCACTGTCAGAGGGTCAGTACTGAGGGAGTGCTGCACTGTCAGAGGGTCAATACTGAGGGAGCGTCACACTGTCAGAGGGTCAGTACTGAGGGAGTGCCGCACTGTCAGAGGGTCAGTACTGAGGGAGCGCCGCACTGTCAGAGGGTCAGTGCTGAGGGAGTGCTGCACTGTCAGAGGGTCAGTACTGAGGGAGCTGCACTGTCAGAGGGTCAGTACTGAGGGAGTGCCGCTCTGTCAGAGGGTCAGTACTGAGGGAGTGCCGCACTGTCAGAGGGTCAGTTCTGAGGGAGTGCCGCACTGTCAGAGGGTCAGTACTGAGGGAGTGCCGCACTGTCAGAGGGTCAGTACTGAGGGAGTGCCGCACTGTCAGAGGGTCAGTACTGAGGGAGTGCTGCACTGTCAGAGGGTCAGTACTGAGGGAGTGCCGCACTGTCAGAGGGTCAGTACTGAGGGAGTGCCGCACTGTCAGAGGGTCAGTACTGAGGGAGTGCCGCACTGTCAGAGGGTCAGTACTGAGGGAGTGCCGCACTGTCAGAGGGTCAGTGCTGAGGGAGTGCCGCACTGTCAGAGGGTCAGTGCTGAGGGCGTGCTGCACTGTCAGAGGGTCAGTACTGAGGGAGTGCCGCACTGTCAGAGGGTCAGTGCTGAGGGAGTGCCGCACTGTCAGAGGGTCAGTACTGAGGGAGCTGCACTGTCAGAGGGTCAGTACTGAGGGAGTGCCGCTCTGTCAGAGGGTCAGTACTGAGGGAGTGCCGCACTGTCAGAGGGTCAGTACTGAGGGAGTGCCGCACTGTCAGAGGGTCAGTACTGAGGGAGTGCCGCACTGTCAGAGGGTCAGTACTGAGGGAGTGCCGCACTGTCAGAGGGTCAGTACTGAGGGAGTGCTGCACTGTCAGAGGGTCAGTACTGAGGGAGTGCCGCACTGTCAGAGGGTCAGTACTGAGGGAGTGCTGCACTGTCAGAGGGTCAATACTGAGGGAGCGTCACACTGTCAGAGGGTCAGTACTGAGGGAGCGCCGCACTGTCAGAGGGTCAGTACTGATGGAGTGCCGCACTGTCAGAGGGTCAGTACTGAGGGAGTGCTGCACTGTCAGAGGGTCAGTACTGAGGGAGTGCCGCACTGTCAGAGGGTCAGTACTGAGGGAGTGCTGCACTGTCAGAGGGTCAATACTGAGGGAGCGTCACACTGTCAGAGGGTCAGTACTGAGGGAGCGCCGCACTGTCAGAGGGTCAGTACTGAGGGAGCGCCGCACTGTCAGAGGGTCAGTACTGAGGGAGTGCCGCACTGTCAGAGGGTCAGTACTGAGGGAGCGCCGCACTGTCAGAGGGTCAGTGCTGAGGGAGTGCTGCACTGTCAGAGGGTCAGTACTGAGGGAGCTGCACTGTCAGAGGGTCAGTACTGAGGGAGTGCCGCTCTGTCAGAGGGTCAGTACTGAGGGAGTGCCGCACTGTCAGAGGGTCAGTTCTGAGGGAGTGCCGCACTGTCAGAGGGTCAGTACTGAGGGAGTGCCGCACTGTCAGAGGGTCAGTACTGAGGGAGTGCCGCACTGTCAGAGGGTCAGTACTGAGGGAGTGCTGCACTGTCAGAGGGTCAGTACTGAGGGAGTGCCGCACTGTCAGAGGGTCAGTACTGAGGGAGTGCTGCACTGTCAGAGGGTCAATACTGAGGGAGCGTCACACTGTCAGAGGGTCAGTACTGAGGGAGCGCCGCACTGTCAGAGGGTCAGTACTGATGGAGTGCCGCACTGTCAGAGGGTCAGTACTGAGGGAGTGCTGCACTGTCAGAGGGTCAGTACTGAGGGAGTGCTGCACTGTCAGAGGGTCAATACTGAGGGAGCGTCACACTGTCAGAGGGTCAGTACTGAGGGAGCGCCGCACTGTCAGAGGGTCAGTGCTGAGGGAGTGCTGCACTGTCAGAGGGTCAGTACTGAGGGAGTGCTGCACTGTCAGAGGGTCAGTACTGAGGGAGTGCTGCACTGTCAGAGGGTCAGTACAGAGGGAGCGCCGCACTGTCAGAGGGTCAGTACTGAGGGAGTGCTGCACTGTCAGAGGGTCAGTACTGAGGGAGTGCCGCACTGTCAGAGGGTCAGTACTGAGGGAGCGCCGCACTGTCAGAGGGTCAGTGCTGAGGGAGTGCCGCACTGTCAGAGGGTCAGTACTGAGGGAGCGCCGCACTGTCAGGGGGTCAGTGCTGAGGGAGTGCTGCACTGTCAGAGGGTCAGTACTGAGGGAGTGCCGCACTGTCAGAGGGTCAGTACTGAGGGAGTGCCGCACTGTCAGAGGGTCAGTACTGAGGGAGTGCTGCACTGTCAGAGGGTCAGTACTGAGGGAGTGCTGCACTGTCAGAGGGTCAGTACTGAGGGAGCGCCGCACTGTCAGAGGGTCAGTACTGAGGGAGCGCCGCACTGTCAGAGTGTCAGTACTGAGGGAGTGCCGCACTGTCAGAGGGTCAGTACTGAGGGAGTGCCGCACTGTCAGAGGGTCAGTACTGAGGGAGTGCTGCACTGTCAGAGGGTCAGTACTGAGGGAGTGCAGCACTGTCAGAGTGTCAGTACTGAGGGAGTGCTGCACTGTCAGAGGGTCAGTACTGAGGGAGTGCCGCACTGTCAGAGGGTCAGTACTGAGGGAGTGCCGCACTGTCAGAGGGTCAGTACTGAGGGAGCGCCGCACTGTCAGAGGGTCAGTACTGAGGGAGCGCCGCACTGTCAGAGTGTCAGTACTGAGGGAGTGCCGCACTGTCAGAAGGTCAGTACTGAGGGAGTGCCGCACTGTCAGAGGGTCAGTACTGAGGGAGTGCAGCTCTGTCAGAGGGTCAGTACTGAGGGAGTGCCGCACTGTCAGAGGGTCAGTACTGAGGGAGTGCTGCACTGTCAGAGGGTCAGTACTGAGGGAGTGCCGCACTGTCAGAGGGTCAGTACTGAGGGAGCGCGGCACTGTCAGAGGGTCAGTACTGAGGGAGTGCTGCACTGTCAGAGGGTCAGTACTGAGGGAGTGCCGCACTGTCAGAGGGTCAGTACTGAGGGAGTGCTGCACTGTCAGAGGGTCAGTACTGAGGGAGCGCCGCACTGTCAGAGGGTCAGTACTGAGGGAGTGCCGCACTGTCAGAGGGTCAGTACTGAGGGAGTGCCGCACTGTCAGAGGGTCAGTACTGAGGGAGTGCCGCACTGTCAGAGGGTCAGTACTGAGGGAGTGCCGCACTGTCAGAGGGTCAGTACTGAGGGAGTGCCGCACTGTCAGAGGGTCAGTACTGAGGGAGCGCCGCACTGTCAGAGGGTCAGTACTGAGGGAGTGCCGCACTGTCTGAGGGTCAGTACTGAGGGAGTGCCGCACTGTCAGAGGGTCAGTACTGAGGGAGCGCCGCACTGTCAGAGGGTCAGTACTGAGGGAGTGCTGCACTGTCAGGGGGTCAGTACTGAGAGAGTGCCGCACTGTCAGAGGGTCAGTACTGAGGGAGCGCCGCACTGTCAGAGGGTCAGTACTGAGGGAGTGCCGCACTGTCAGCGGGTCAGTACTGAGGGAGTGCTGCACTGTCAGAGGGTCAGTACTGAGGGAGTGCTGCACTGTCAGAGGGTCAGTACTGAGGGAGTGCCGCACTGTCAGAGGGTCAGTACTGAGGGAGTGCCGCACTGTCAGAGGCTCAGTACTGAGGGAGTGCCGCACTGTCAGAGGGTCAGTACTGAGGGAGAGCCGCACTGTCAGAGGGTCAGTACTGAGGGAGTGCCGCACTGTCAGAGGGTCAGGACTGAGGGAGCACCGCACTGTCAGAGGGTCAGTACTGATGGTGCGCCGCACTGTCAGAGGGTCAGTACTGAGGGAGCGCCGCACTGTCAGAGGGTCAGTACTGAGGGAGCGCCGCACTGTCAGAGGGTCAGTACTGAGGGAGAGCTGCACTGTCAGAGGGTCAGTACTGAGGGAGTGCTGCACTGTCAGAGGGTCAGTACTGAGGGAGCGCCGCACTGTCAGAGGGTCAGTACTGAGGGAGTGCTGCACTGTCAGAGGGTCAGTACTGAGGGAGTGCCGCACTTTCAGAGGGTCCAAAACCTAGGACTTGGCTCCCCACTCTGCAACTGGATCCTCGATTTTCTGACCAACAGACCACAATCAGTAAGAATGAACAACACCACCTCCTCCACAATAGTCCTCAATACCGGCGCCCCGCAAGGCTGCGTACTTAGCCCCCTACTCTACTCCCTGTACACACACGACTGCGTGGCAAAATTCAACTCCAACTCCATCTACAAGTTTGCTGACGATACGACCGGATCTCGAATAACGACGAGTCCGAATACAGGCGGGAGATAGAGAACCTAGTGGAGTGGTGCAGCGACAACAATCTCTCCCTCAATGCCAGCAAAACTAAAGAGCTGGTAATTGACTTCAGGAAGCAAAGTACTGTACACACCCCTGTCAGCATCAACGGGGCCGAGGTGGAGATGGTTAGCAGTTTCAAATTCCTAGGGGTGCACATCTCCAAAAATCTGTCCTGGTCCACCCACGTTGACGCTACCACCAAGAAAGCACAACAGCGCCTATACTTCCTCAGGAAACTAAGGAAATTCGGCATGTCCACATTGACTCTTACCAACTTTTACAGATGCACCATAGAAAGCATCCTATCGGGCTGCATCACAGCCTGGTATGGCAACTGCTCGGCCCAGGACCGCAAGAAACTTCAGAGAGTCGTGAACACCGCCCAGTCCATCACACGAACCTGCCTCCCATCCATTGACTCCGTCTACACCTCCCGCTGCCTGGGGAAAGCGGGCAGCATAATCAAAGACCCTCCCACCCGGCTTACTCACTCTTCCAACTTCTTCCATCGGGCGGGAGATACAGAAGTTTGAGAACACGCACGAACAGACTCAAAAACAGCTTCTTCCCCGCTGTCACCAGACTCCTAAATGGTCCTCTTATGGACTGAACACATCTCTCCACACATCCTCTCTGCGGAGTAGTACTACACTCCGGATGCTTCACCCGATGTCCGTGTCTATTTATTTACATTGTGTGTTTATCGTATGACCAATTTATTTTCATGTACAGAACGATGTGTCCAGACTGTGCACAGAACAATAATTTTCACTGTACCACTGTACACTCGACAATAAAACCTCATCAAATCCGGGCAGGTGACAATAAATCGGGAAAACACACATCCAATCCCCTCCACCTGATCATCCAATCCCCTCCACCTGATCATCCAATCCCCTCCACCTGATCATCCAATCCCCTCCACCTGATCATCCAATCCCCTCCACCTGATCATCCAATCCCCTCCACCTGATCATCCAATCCCCTCCACCTGATCATCCAATCCCCTCCACCTGATCATCCAATCCCCTCCACCTGATCATCCAATCCCCTCCACCTGATCATCCAATCCCCTCCACCTGATCATCCAATCCCCTCCACCTGATCATCCAATCCCCTCCACCTGATCAGTCAATGGTGGAATTCCGTTTGACAAACACATTCGGCCACTCTGGCTTCACAGCCCGTTTCCCCCCCACATGTGGTCCTGAATCCAAAAAGGCTGGAAAGGGCTCGACCCAAACCCCTTCCCGTTCACTCCCACTGTCCACAATCCCAATGGACCCAAACCCCTTCCCGTTCACACCCACTGTCCACAATCCCAATGGACCCAAACCCCTTCCCGTTCACTCCCACTGTCCACAATCCCAATGGACCCAAACCCCTTCCCGTTCACTCCCACTGTCCACAATCCCAATGGACCCAAACCCCTTCCCGTTCACTCCCACTGTCCACAATCCCAATGGACCCAAACCCCTTCCCGTTCACTCCAACTGAACACAATCCCAATGGACCCAAACCCCTTCCCGTTCACTCCCACTGTACACAATCCCAATGGACCCAAACCCCTTCCCGTTCACTCCCACTCTACACAATCCCAATGGATCCAAACCCCTTCCCGTTCACTCCCACTGTCCACAATCCCAATGGACCCAAACCCCTTCCCGTTCACTCCCACTGTCCACAATCCCAATGGACCCAAACCCCTTCCCGTTCACTCCCACTGTCCACAATCCCAATGGACCCAAACCCCTTCCCGTTCACTCCAACTGAACACAATCCCAATGGACCCAAACCCCTTCCCGTTCACTCCCACTCTACACAATCCCAATGGATCCAAACCCCTTCCCGTTCACTCCCACTGTCCACAATCCCAATGGACCCAAACCCCTTCCCGTTCACTCACACTGTCCACAATCCCAATGGACCCAAACCCCTTCCCGTTCACTCCCACTGTCCACAATCCCAATGGACACAAACCCCTTCCCGTTCACTCCCACTGTCCACAATCCCAATGGATCCAAACCCCTTCCCGTTCACTCCCACTCTACACAATCCCAATGGATCCAAACCCCTTCCCGTTCACTCCCACTCTACACAATCCCAATGGATCCAAACCCCTTCCCGTTCACTCCCACTCTACACAATCCCAATGGATCCAAACCCCTTCCCGTTCACTCCCACTGTCCACAATCCCAATGGACACAAACCCCTTCCCATTCACTCCCACTGTCCACAATCCCAATGGACCCAAATCCCTTCCCGTTCACTCCCACTGTCCACAATCCCAATGGACCCAAATCCCTTCCCGTTCACTCCCACTGTCCACAATCCCAATGGACCCAAACCCCTTCCCGTTCACTCCCACTGGCCACAATCCCAATGGCCCCAAACCCCTTCCCGTTCACTCCCACTGTCCACAATCCCAATGGACCCAAACCCCTTCCCGTTCACTCCCACTGTCCACAATCCCAATGGACCCAAACCCCTTCCCATTCACTCCCACTGTCCACAATCCCAATGGACCCAAACCCCTTCCCGTTCACTCCCACTGGCCACAATCCCAATGGCCCCAAACCCCTTCCCGTTCACTCCCACTGTCCACAATCCCAATGGACCCAAACCCCTTCCCGTTCACTCCCACTGTCCACAATCCCAATGGACCCAAACCCCTTCCCGTTCACTCCCACTGTCCACAATCCCAATGGATCCAAACCCCTTCCCGTTCACTCCCACTCTACACAATCCCAATGGATCCAAACCCCTTCCCGTTCACTCCCTCTGTCCACAATCCCAATGGACCCAAACCCCTTCCCATTCACACCCACTGTACTCAATCCCGATGGATCCAAACCCCTTCCCGTTCACTCCCACTGTCCACAATCCCAATGGACCCAAACCCCTTCCCATTCACACCCACTGTACTCAATCCCGATGGATCCAAACCCCTTCCCGTTCACTCCCACTGTCCACAATCCCAATGGACCCAAACCCCTTCCCATTCACACCCACTGTACTCAATCCCGATGGATCCAAACCCCTTCCCGTTCACTCCCACTGTCAACAATCCCAATGGATCCAAACCCCTTCCCGTTCACTCCCACTGTCCACAATCCCAATGGACACAAACCCCTTCCCGTTCACTCCCACTGTCCACAATCCCAATGGACCCAAATCCCTTCCCGTTCACTCCCACTGTCCACAATCCCAATGGACCCAAACCCCTTCCCGTTCACTCCCACTGTCCACAATCCCAATGGACCCAAATCCCTTCCCGTTCACTCCCACTGTCCACAATCCCAATGGACCCAAACCCCTTCCCGTTCACTCCCACTGTCCACAATCCCAATGGACACAAACCCCTTCCCGTTCACTCCCACTGTCCACAATCCCAATGGATCCAAACCCCTTCCCGTTCACTCCCACTCTACACAATCCCAATGGATCCAAACCCCTTCCCGTTCACTCCCACTGTACACAATCCCAATGGACCCAAACCCCTTCCCGTTCACTCCCACTGTCCACAATCCCAATGGACCCAAACCCCTTCCCGTTCACACCCACTGTCCACAATCCCAATGGACCCAAACCCCTTCCCGTTCACTCCCACTCTACACAATCCCAATGGGCACAAACCCCTTCCCGTTCACTCCCACTGTCCACAATCCCAATGGACCCAAACCCCTTCCCGTTCACTCCCACTGTCCACAATCCCAATGGACCCAACCCCCTTCCCGTTCACTCTCACTGTCCACAATCCCAGTGAATTTAATGCCTTCCTCAAGCTGTGTTATTGGCTGGCTGGAGGAGGCCCACAGTCCAAAGGTCACCCATTCCCACATGCCCACTCCCCCAGACGAGCACTCCCACCCCCAGCGGAATCCTGAACCTTCCCTCCCAGCTCCGTAGATGCACTGTTCACTAATTAAGCGTACCCCAGTGAGAGTCAGTGTGTGTGGGACCCGTACCCCAGTGAGAGTCAGTGTGTGTGGGACCCGTACCCCAGTGAGAGTCAGTGTGTGTGGGACCCGTACCCCAGTGAGAGTCAGTGTTTGTGGGACCCGTACCCCAGTGAGAGTCAGTGTGTGTGGGACCCGTACCCCAGTGAGAGTCAGTGTGTGTGGGACCCGTACCCCAGTGAGAGTCAGTGTGTGTGGGACCCGTACCCCAGTGAGAGTCAGTGTGTGTGGGACCCGTACCCCAGTGAGAGTCAGTGTGTGTGGGACCCGTACCCCAGTGAGAGTCAGTGTGTGTGGGACCCGTACCCCAGTGAGAGTCAGTGTGTGTGGGACCCGTACCGCAGTGAGAGTCAGTGTGTGTGGGACCCGTACCCCAGTGAGAGTCAGTGTGTGTCGGACCCGTACCCCAGTGAGAGTCAGTGTGTGTGGGACCCGTACCCCAGTGAGAGTCAGTGTGTGTGGGACCCGTATCCCAGTGAGAGTCAGTGTGTGTGGGACCCGTACCCCAGTGAGAGTCAGTGTGTGTGGGACCCGTACCCCAGTGAGAGTCAGTGTGTGTGGGACCTGTACCCCAGTGAGAGTCAGTGTGTGTGGGGCCCGTACCCCAGGGAGAGTCAGTGTGTGTGGGACCCGTACCCCAGTGAGAGTCAGTGTGTGTGGAACCCGTACCCCAGTGAGAGTCAGTGTGTGTGGGATCCGTACCCCAGTGAGAGTCAGTGTGTGTGGGACCCGTACCCCAGTGTGTGTGGGACCCGTACCCCAGTGAGAGTCAGTGTGTGTGGAACCCGTACCCCAGTGAGAGTCAGTGTGTGTGGAACCCGTACCCCAGTGAGAGTCAGTGAGTGTGGGACCCGTACCCCAGTGAGAGTCAGTGTGTGTGGAACCCGTACCCCAGTGTGTAAGGGAACCGTACCCCAGTAAGAGTCCGTGTGTGTGGGACCCGTACCCCAGTGAGAGTCAATGTGTGTGGGACCCGTACCCCAGTGAGAGTCAGTGTGTGTGGGACCCGTACCCCAGTGAGAGTCAGTGTGTGTGGGACCCGTACCCCAGTGAGAGTCAGTGTGTGTGGGACCCGTACCCCAGTGAGAGTCAGTGTGTGTGGAAGCCGTACCCCAGTGAGAGTCAGTGTGTGTGGGACCCGTACCCCAGTGAGAGTCAGTGTGTGTGGGACCTGTACCCCAGTGAGAGTCAGTGTGTGTGGGACCCGTACCCCAGTGAGAGTCAGTGTGTGTGGGACCCCTCCCCCAGTGAGAGTCAGTGTGTGTGGGACCCGTACCCCAGTGAGAGTCAGTGTGTGTGGAACCCGTACCCCAGTGAGAGTCAGTGTGTGTGGGACCCGTACTCCAGTGAGAGTCAGTGTGTGTGGGACCCGTACCCCAGTGAGAGTCAGTGTGTGTGGGACCCGTACCCCAGTGAGAGTCAGTGTGTGTGGGACCCGTACCCCAGTGAGAGTCAGTGTGTGTGGGACCCGTACCCCAGTGAGGGTCAGTGTGTGTGGGACCCGTACCCCAGTGAGAGTCAGTGTGTGTGGGACCCGTACCCCAGGGAGAGTCAGTGTGTGTGGGACCCGTACCCCAGTGAGAGTCTGTGTGTGTGGGACCCGTACCCCAGTGAGAGTCAGTGTGTGTGGGACCCGTACCCCAGTGAGAGTCAGTGTGTGTGGGACCCGTACCCCAGTGAGAGTCAGTGTGTGTGGGACCCGTACCCCAGTGAGAGTCAGTGTGTATGGGACCCGTACCCCAGTGAGAGTCAGTGTGTGTGGAAGCCGTACCCCAGTGAGAGTCAGTGTGTGTGGGACCCATACCCCAGTGAGAGTCAGTGTGTGTGGGACCTGTACCCCAGTGAGAGTCAGTGTGTGTGGGACCCGTACCCCAGTGAGAGTCAGTGTGTGTGTGACACGTACCCCAGTGAGAGTCAGTGTGTGTGGGACCCGTACCCCAGTGAGAGTCAGTGTGTGTGGGACCCGTACCCCAGTGAGAGTCAGTGTGTGTGGGACACGTACCCCAGTGAGAGTCAGCGTGTGTGGGACCCGTACCCCAGTGAGAGTCAGTGTGTGTGGGACCCGTACTCCAGTGAGAGTCAGTGTGTGTGGGACCCGTACCCCAGTGAGAGTCAGTGTGTGTGGGACCCGTACCACAGTGAGAGTCAGTGTGTGTGGGACCCGTACCCCAGTGAGAGTCAGTGTGTGTGGGACCCGTACCCCAGTGAGGGTCAGTGTCTGTGGGACCCGTACCCCAGTGAGAGTCAGTGTGTGTGGGACCCGTACCCCAGTGAGAGTCAGTGTGTGTGGGACCCGTACCCCAGTGAGAGTCAGTGTGTGTGGGACCCGTACCCCAGTGAGGGTCAGTGTCTGTGGGACCCGTACCCCAGTGAGAGTCAGTGTGTGTGGGACCCGTACCCCAGTGAGAGTCAGTGTGTGTGGGACCCGTACCCCAGTGAGAGTCTGTGTGTGTGGGACCCGTACCCCAGTGAGAGTCAGTGTGTGTGGGACCCGTACCCCAGTGAGAGTCAGTGTGTGTGGGACCCGTACCCCAGTGAGAGTCAGTGTGTGTGGGACCCGTACCCCAGTGAGAGTCAGTGTGTGTGGGGACCCCTACCCCAGTGAGAGTCAGTGTGTGTGGGACCCGTACCCCAGTGAGAGTCAGTGTGTGTGGGACCTGTACCCCAGTGAGAGTCAGTGTGTGTGGGACCCGTACCCCAGTGAGAGTCAGTGTGTGTGGGACCCGTACCCCAGTGAGAGTCAGTGTGTGTGGGACCCGTACCCCAGTGAGAGTCAGTGTGTGTGGGACCCGTACCCCAGTGAGAGTCAGTGTGTGTGGGACCCGTACCCCAGTGAGAGTCAGTGTGTGTGGGACCCGTACCCCAGTGAGAGTCAGTGTGTGTGGGACCCGTACCCCAGTGAGAGTCAGTGTGTGTGGGACCCGTACCCCAGTGAGAGTCAGTGTGTGTGGGACCTGTACCCCAGTGAGAGTCAGTGTGTGTGGGACCCGTACCCCAGTGAGAGTCAGTGTGTGTGGGGCCCGTACCCCAGTGAGAGTCAGTGTGTGTGGGACCCGTACCCCAGTGAGAGTCAGTGTGTGTGGGTCCCGTACCCCAGTGAGAGTCAGTGTGTGTTAGACCCGTACCCCTGTGAGAGTCAGTGTGTGTGGGACCCGTACCCCAGTGAGAGTCAGTGTGTGTGGGACCCATACCCCAGTGAGAGTCAGTGTGTGTGGGACCTGTACCCCAGTGAGAGTCAGTGTGTGTGGGACCCGTACCCCAGTGAGAGTCAGTGTGTGTGGGTCCCGTACCCCAGTGAGAGTCAGTGTGTGTGGGACCCGTACCCCAGTGAGAGTCAGTGTGTGTGGGACCCGTACCCCAGTGAGAGTCAGTGTGTGTGGGACCCGTACCCCAGTGAGAGTCAGTGTGTGTGGGACCCGTACCCCAGTGAGAGTCAGTGTGTGTGGGACCCGTACCCCAGTGAGAGTCAGTGTGTGTGGGACCCGTACCCCAGTGAGAGTCAGTGTGTGTGGGTCCCGTACCCCAGTGAGAGTCAGTGTGTGTGGGACCCGTACCCCAGTGAGAGTCAGTGTGTGTGGGACCCGTACCCCAGTGAGAGTCAGTGTGTGTGGGACCCGTACCCCAGTGAGAGTCAGTGTGTGTGGAACCCGTACCCCAGTGAGAGTCAGTGTGTGTGGGACCCGTACCCCAGTGAGAGTCAGTGTGTGTGGGACCCGTACCCCAGTGAGAGTCAGTGTGTGTGGGACCCGTACCCCAGTGAGAGTCAGTGTGTGTGGGACACGTACCCCAGTGAGAGTCAGTGTGTGTGGGACCCGTACCCCAGTGAGAGTCAGTGTGTGTGGGACCCGTACCCCAGTGAGAGTCAGTGTGTGTGGGGACCCGTACCCCAGTGAGGGTCAGTGTGTGTGGGACCCGTACCCCAGTGAGAGTCAGTGTGTGTGGGACCCGTACCCCAGTGAGAGTCAGTGTGTGTGGGACCCGTACCCCAGTGAGAGTCTGTGTGTGTGGGACCCGTACCCCAGTGAGAGTCAGTGTGTGTGGGACCCGTACCCCAGTGAGAGTCAGTGTGTGTGGGACCCGTACCCCAGTAAGAGTCAGTGTGTGTGGGACCCGTACCCCAGTGAGAGTCAGTGTGTGTGGGACCCGTACCCCAGTGAGAGTCAGTGTGTGTGGAAGCCGTACCCCAGTGAGAGTCAGTGTGTGTGGGACCCATACCCCAGTGAGAGTCAGTGTGTGTGGGACCTGTACCCCAGTGAGAGTCAGTGTGTGTGGGACCCGTACCCCAGTGAGAGTCAGTGTGTGTGGGACCCGTACCCCAGTGAGAGTCAGTGTGTGTGGGACCCGTACCCCAGTAAGAGTCAGTGTGTGTGGGACCCGTACCCCAGTGAGAGTCAGTGTGTGTGGGACACGTACCCCAGTGAGAGTCAGCGTGTGTGGGACCCGTACCCCAGTGAGAGTCAGTGTGTGTGGGACCCGTACTCCAGTGAGAGTCAGTGTGTGTGGGACCCGTACCCCAGTGAGAGTCAGTGTGTGTGGGACCCGTACCACAGTGAGAGTCAGTGTGTGTGGGACCCGTACCCCAGTGAGAGTCAGTGTGTGTGGGACCCGTACCCCAGTGAGGGTCAGTGTCTGTGGGACCCGTACCCCAGTGAGAGTCAGTGTGTGTGGGACCCGTACCCCAGTGAGATTCAGTGTGTGTGGGACCCGTACCCCAGTGAGAGTCAGTGTGTGTGGGACCCGTACCCCAGTGAGGGTCAGTGTCTGTGGGACCCGTACCCCAGTGAGAGTCAGTGTGTGTGGGACCCGTACCCCAGTGAGAGTCAGTGTGTGTGGGACCCGTACCCCAGTGAGAGTCTGTGTGTATGGGACCCGTACCCCAGTGAGAGTCAGTGTGTGTGGGACCCGTACCCCAGTGAGAGTCAGTGTGTGTGGGACCCGTACCCCAGTGAGAGTCAGTGTGTGTGGGACCCGTACCCCAGTGAGAGTCAGTGTGTGTGGGACCCCTACCCCAGTGAGAGTCAGTGTGTGTGGGACCCGTACCCCAGTGAGAGTCAGTGTGTGTGGGACCTGTACCCCAGTGAGAGTCAGTGTGTGTGGGACCCGTACCCCAGTGAGAGTCAGTGTGTGTGGGACCCGTACCCCAGTGAGAGTCAGTGTGTGTGGGACCCGTACCCCAGTGAGAGTCAGTGTGTGTGGGACCCGTACCCCAGTGAGAGTCAGTGTGTGTGGGACCCGTACCCCAGTGAGAGTCAGTGTGTGTGGGACCCGTACCCCAGTGAGAGTCAGTGTGTGTGGGACCCGTACCCCAGTGAGAGTCAGTGTGTGTGGGACCCGTACCCCAGTGAGAGTCAGTGTGTGTGGGACCTGTACCCCAGTGAGAGTCAGTGTGTGTGGGACCCGTACCCCAGTGAGAGTCAGTGTGTGTGGGACCCGTACCCCAGTGAGAGTCAGTGTGTGTGGGACCCGTACCCCAGTGAGAGACAGTGTGTGTGGGTCCCGTACCCCAGTGAGAGTCAGTGTGTGTTAGACCCGTACCCCTGTGAGAGTCAGTGTGTGTGGGACCCGTACCCCAGTGAGAGTCAGTGTGTGTGGGACCCATACCCCAGTGAGAGTCAGTGTGTGTGGGACCCGTACCCCAGTGAGAGGCAGTGTGTGTGGGACCCGTACCCCAGTGAGAGACAGTGTGTGTGGGTCCCGTACCCCAGTGAGAGTCAGTGTGTGTTAGACCCGTACCCCTGTGAGAGTCAGTGTGTGTGGGACCCGTACCCCAGTGAGAGTCAGTGTGTGTGGGACCCATACCCCAGTGAGAGTCAGTGTGTGTGGGACCCGTACCCCAGTGAGAGTCAGTGTGTGTGGGTCCCGTACCCCAGTGAGAGTCAGTGTGTGTGGGACCCGTACCCCAGTGAGAGTCAGTGTGTGTGGGACCCGTACCCCAGTGAGAGTCAGTGTGTGTGGGACCCGTACCCCAGTGAGAGTCAGTGTGTGTGGGACCCGTACCCCAGTGAGAGTCAGTGTGTGTGGGACCCGTACCCCAGTGAGAGTCAGTGTGTGTGGGACCCGTACCCCAGTGAGAGTCAGTGTGTGTGGGTCCCGTACCCCAGTGAGAGTCAGTGTGTGTGGGACCCGTACCCCAGTGAGAGTCAGTGTGTGTGGGACCCGTACCCCAGTGAGAGTCAGTGTGTGTGGGACCCGTACCCCAGTGAGAGTCAGTGTGTGTGGGACCCGTACCCCAGTGAGAGTCAGTGTGTGTGGGACCCGTACCCCAGTGAGAGTCAGTGTGTGTGGGACCTGTACCCCAGTGAGAGTCAGTGTGTGTGGGACCCGTACCCCAGTGAGAGTCAGTGTGTGTGGGACCCGTACCCCAGTGAGAGTCAGTGTGTGTGGGACCCGTACCCCAGTGAGAGTCAGTGTGTGTGGGACCCGTACCCCAGTGAGAGTCAGTGTGTGTGGGACCCGTACCCCAGTGAGAGTCAGTGTGTGTGGACCCGTACCCCAGTGAGAGTCAGTGTGTGTGGGACCCGTACCCCAGTGAGAGTCAGTGTGTGTGGGACCCGTACCCCAGTGAGAGTCAGTGTGTGTGGGACCCGTACCCCAGTGAGAGTCAGTGTGTGTGGGACCCGTACCCCAGTGAGAGTCAGTGTGTGTGGGACCCGTACCCCAGTGAGAGTCAGTGTGTGTGGGACCCGTACCCCAGTGAGAGACAGTGTGTGTGGGTCCCGTACCCCAGTGAGAGTCAGTGTGTGTTAGACCCGTACCCCTGTGAGAGTCAGTGTGTGTGGGACCCGTACCCCAGTGAGAGTCAGTGTGTGTGGGACCCATACCCCAGTGAGAGTCAGTGTGTGTGGGACCCGTACCCCAGTGAGAGTCAGTGTGTGTGGGACCCGTACCCCAGTGAGAGTCAGTGTGTGTGGG
>NC_092730.1:10101091-10183900 GCF_047496885.1 Scyliorhinus torazame | reverse complement strand
CCCAGTACTTATTCACCTCCCTCCAGTACCCCCCAATCCAGTACTGAGTGAATGCCGCACCGTCAGAGTGTCAGTACTGAGGGAGCGCTGCACTGTCAGAGGGTCAGTACTGAGGGAGCGCTGCACTGTCAGAGGGTCAGTACTGAGGGAGTGCTGCACTGTCAGAGGGTCAGTACTGAGGGACTGCTGCACTGTCAGAGGGTCAGTACTGAGGGAGTGCCGCACTGTCAGAGGGTCAGTACTGAGGGAGTGCCGCACTGTCAGAGGGTCAGTACTGAGGGAGTGCCGCACTGTCAGAGGGTCAGTGCTAAGGGAGTGCCGCACTGTCAGAGGGTCAATACTGAGGGAGTGCCGCACTGTCAGAGGGTCAGTACTGAGGGAGTGCCGCACTGTCAGAGGGTTGGTACTGAGGGAGCGCCGCACTGTCAGAGGGTCAGTGCTGAGGGAGTGCTGCACTGTCAGAGGCTCAGTACTGAGGGAGCGCCGCACTGTCAGAGGGTCAGTGCTGAGGGAGTGCTGCACTGTCAGAGGGTCAGTACTGAGGGAGTGCCGCACTGTCAGAGGGTCAGTACTGAGGGAGTGCCGCACTGTCAGAGGGTCAGGTCTGAGGGAGTGCCGCACTGTCAGAGGCTCAGTACTGAGGGAGTGCCGCATTGTCAGAGGGTCAGTACTGAGGGAGTGCCGCACTGTCAGAGGGTCAGTACTGAGGGAGTGCCGCACTGTCAGAGGGTCAGTACTGAGGGAGTGCCGCACTGTCAGAGGGTCAGTACTGAGGGAGTACCGCACTGTCAGAGGGTCAGTACTGAGGGAGCGCTGCACTGTTAGAGGGTCAGTACTGAGGGAGTGCCGCACTCTCAGAGGGTCAGTACTGAGGGAGTGCCGCACTGTCAGAGGGTCAGTACTGAGGGAGCGCTGCACTGTCAGAGGGTCAGTACTGAGGGAGTGCTGCACTGTCAGAGGGTCAGTACTGAGGGAGTGCCGCACTGTCAGAGGGTCAGTACTGAGGGAGTGCTGCACTGTCAGAGGATCAGTACTGAGGGAGTGCTGCACCGTCAGAGGGTCAGTACTGAGGGAGCGCCGCACTGTCAGAGGGTCAGTACTGAGGGAGTGCTGCACCGTCAGAGGGTCAGTACTGAGGGAGCGCCGCACTGTCAGAGGGTCAGTACTGAGGGAGTACCGCACTGTCAGAGGGTCAGTACTGAGGGAGTGCCGCACTGTCAGAGGGTCAGTACTGAGGGAGCGCTGCACTGTCAGAGGGTCAGTACTGAGGGAGTGCTGCACCGTCAGAGGGTCAGTACTGAGGGAGCGCCGCACTGTCAGAGGGTCAGTACTGAGGGAGTACCGCACTGTCAGAGGGTCAGTACTGAGGGAGTGCCGCACTGTCAGAGGGTCAGTACTGAGGGAGTGCCGCACTGTCAGAGGGTCAGTACTGAGGGAGTGCCGCACTGTCAGAGGGTCAGTGCTGAGGGACAGCTGCACTGTCAGAGGCTCAGTACTGAGGGAGCGCCGCACTGTCAGAGGGTCAGTACTGAGGGAGCGCCGCACTGTCAGAGGGTCAGTGCTGAGGGAGTGCTGCACTGTCAGAGGGTCAGTACTGAGGGAGTGCCGCACTGTCAGAGGGTCAGTACTGAGGGAGTGCCGCACTGTCAGAGGGTTGGTACTGAGGGAGTGCTGCACTGTCAGAGGGTCAGTACTGAGGGAGCGCCGCACTGTCAGAGGGTCAGTGCTGAGGGAGTGCTGCACTGTCAGAGGGTCAGTACTGAGGGAGTGCCGCACTGTCAGAGGGTCAGTACTGAGGGGAGTGCCGCACTGTCAGAGGGTCAGGTCTGAGGGAGTGCCGCACTGTCAGAGGCTCAGTACTGAGGGAGTGCCGCATTGTCAGAGGGTCAGTACTGAGGGAGTGCCGCACTGTCAGAGGGTCAGTACTGAGGGAGTGCCGCACTGTCAGAGGGTCAGTACTGAGGGAGTGCCGCACTGTCAGAGGGTCAGTACTGAGGGAGTACCGCACTGTCAGAGGGTCAGTACTGAGGGAGCGCTGCACTGTTAGAGGGTCAGTACTGAGGGAGTGCCGCACTCTCAGAGGGTCAGTACTGAGGGAGTGCCGCACTGTCAGAGGGTCAGTACTGAGGGAGCGCTGCACTGTCAGAGGGTCAGTACTGAGGGAGTGCTGCACTGTCAGAGGGTCAGTACTGAGGGAGTGCCGCACTGTCAGAGGGTCAGTACTGAGGGAGTGCTGCACTGTCAGAGGATCAGTACTGAGGGTGTGCTGCACTGTCAGAGGGTCAGTACTGAGGGAGTGCTGCACCGTCAGAGGGTCAGTACTGAGGGAGCGCCGCACTGTCAGAGGGTCAGTACTGAGGGAGTACCGCACTGTCAGAGGGTCAGTACTGAGGGAGTGCCGCACTGTCAGAGGGTCAGTACTGAGGGAGTGCCGAACTGTCAGAGGGTCAGTACTGAGGGAGTGCCGCACTGTGAGAGGGTCAGTACTGAGGGAGTGCCGCACTGTCAGAGGGTCAGTACTGAGGGAGCACCACACTGTCAGAGGGTCAGTACTGAGGGAGTGCCGCACTGTCAGAGGGTCAGTACTGAGGGAGTGCCGGACTGTCAGAGGGTCAGTACTGAGGGAGTGCCGCACTGTCAGAGTGTCAGTACTGAGGGAGTGCCGCACTTTCAGAGGGTCAGTACTGAGGGAGTGCCGCACTGTCAGAGGGTCAGTACTGAGGGAGTGCCGCACAGTCAGAGGGTCAGTACTGAGGGAGTGCCGCACTGTCAGAGGGTCAGTACTGAGGGAGTGCCGAACTGTCAGAGGGGTCAGTACTGAGGGAGTGCCGCACTGTGAGAGGGTCAGTACTGAGGGAGTGCCGCACTGTCAGAGGGTCAGTACTGAGGGAGCACCACACTGTCAGAGGGTCAGTACTGAGGGAGTGCCGCACTGTCAGAGGGTCAGTACTGAGGGAGTGCCGGACTGTCAGAGGGTCAGTACTGAGGGAGTGCCGCACTGTCAGAGTGTCAGTACTGAGGGAGTGCCGCACTTTCAGAGGGTCAGTACTGAGGGAGTGCCGCACTGTCAGAGGGTCAGTACTGAGGGAGTGCCGCACAGTCAGAGGGTCAGTACTGAGGGAGTGACGCACTGTCAGAGGGTCAGTACTGAGGGAGCGCCGCACTGTCAGAGGATCAGTAGTGAGGGAGTGCCGCACTGTCAGAGGATCAGTACTGAGGGAGTGCCGCACTGTCGGAGGGTCAGTACTGAGGGAGCGCTGCACTGTCAGAGGGTCAGTACTGAGGGAGTGCTGCACGGTCAGAGGGTCAGTGCTGAGGGAGCCGCACTGTCAGAGGGTCAGTACTGAGGGGAGTGCCGCACTGTCAGAGGGTCAGTACTGAGGGAGCGCTGCACTGTCAGAGGGTCAGTACTGAGGGAGTGCTGCACGGTCAGAGGGTCAGTGCTGAGGGAGTGCCGCACTGTCAGAGGGTCAGTACTGAGGGAGTGCTGCACTGTCAGAGGGTCAGTACTGAGGGTGTGCTGCACTGTCAGAGGGTCAGTACTGTGGGAGTGCTGCACTGTCAGAGGGTCAGTACTGAGGGAGTGCTGCACTGTCAGAGGGTCAGTACTGAGGGAGTGCTGCACTGTCAGAGGGTCAGTACTGAGGGAGCGCCGCACTGTGCGAGGGTCAGTACTGAGGGAGCGCTGCACTGTCAGAGGGTCAGTACTGAGGGAACGCTGCACTGTCAGAGGGTCAGTACTGAGGGAGTGCCGCATTGTCAGAGGGTCAGTACTGAGGGAGTGCCGCACTGTCAGAGGGTCAGTACTGAGGGAGTGCTGCACTGTCAGAGGGTCAGTACTGAGGGAGTGCCGCACTGTCAGAGGGTCAGTACTGAGGGAGCGCTGCACTGTCACAGGGTCAGTATTGAGGGAGTGCCGCACTGTCAGAGGGGTCAGTACTGAGGGAGTGCTGCACTGTCAGAGGGTCAGTACTGAGGGAACGCTGCACTGTCAGAGGGTCAGTACTGAGGGAGTGCTACACTGTCAGAGGGTCTGTACTGAGGGAGTGCCGCACTGTCAGAGGGTCAGTACTGAGGGAGTGCTGCACTGTCAGAGGGTCAGTACTGAGGGAGTGCTGCACCGTCAGAGGGTCAGTACTGAGGGAGCGCCGCACTCTCAGAGGGTCAGTACTGAGGGAGTGCCGCACTGTCAGAGGGTCAGTACTGAGGGAGCGCCGCACTGTCAGAGGGTCAGTACTGAGGGAGTGCCGCACTGTCAGAGGGTCAGTACTGAGGGAGTGCCGCACTGTCAGAGGGTCAGTACTGAGGGTGTGCTGCACTGTCAGAGGGTCAGTACTGAGGGAGTGCTGCACTGTCAGAGGGTCAGTACTGAGGGAGTGCTGCACTGTCAGAGGGTCAGTACTGAGGGTGTGCTGCACTGTCAGAGGGTCAGTACTGAGGGAGTGCTGCACTGTCAGAGGGTCAGGTCTGAGGGAGTGCCGCAATGTCAGAGGGTCAGTACTGAGGGAGTGCCGCACTGTCAGAGGGTCAGTACTGAGGGAGTGCCGCACTGTCAGAGGGTCAGTACTGAGGGAGTAACGCACTGTCAGAGGGTCAGTACTGAGGGAGCGCTGCACTGTTAGAGGGTCAGTACTGAGGGAGTGCCGCACTCTCAGAGGGTCAGTACTGAGGGAGTGCTGCACTGTCAGAGGGTCAGTACTGAGGGAGTGCTGCACTGTCAGAGGGTCAGTACTGAGGGAGCGCCGCACTGTCAGAGGGTCAGTACTGAGGGAGTGCTGCACTGTCAGAGGGTCAGTACTGAGGGAGTGCTGCACTGTCAGAGGGTCAGTACTGAGGGTGTGCTGCACTGTCAGAGGGTCAGTACTGAGGGAGTGCTGCACTGTCAGAGGGTCAGGTCTGAGGGAGTGCCGCAATGTCAGAGGGTCAGTACTGAGGGAGTGCCGCACTGTCAGAGGGTCAGTACTGAGGGAGTGCCGCACTGTCAGAGGGTCAGTACTGAGGGAGTGCCGCACTGTTAGAGGGTCAGTACTGAGGGAGTGCCGCACTCTCAGAGGGTCAGTACTGAGGGAGTGCCGCACTGTCAGAGGGGTCAGTACTGAGGGAGTGCCGCACTTTCAGAGGGTCAGTACTGAGGGAGAGCCGCACTGTCAGAGGGTCAGTACTGAGGGAGTGCCGCACTTTCAGAGGGTCAGTACTGAGGGAGTGCCGCACTGTCAGAGTGTCAGTACTGAGGGAGCGCCGCACTGTCAGAGGGTCAGTACTGAGGGAGTGCTGCACTGTCAGAGGGTCAGTACTGAGGGAGTGCCGCACTTTCAGAGGGTCAGTACTGAGGGAGCGCCGCACTGTCAGAGGGTCAGTACTGAGGGAGTACCGCACTGTCAGAGGGTCAGTACTGAGGGAGTACCGCACTGTCAGAGGGTCAGTACTGAGGGAGTGCCGCACTGTCAGAGGGTCAGTACTGAGGGAGTGCCGCACTGTCAGAGGGTCAGCGCTGAGGGAGTGCTGCACTGTCAGAGAGTTAGTACTGAGGGAGTGCCGCACTGTCAGAGGGTCAGTACTGAGGGAGTGCCGCACTGTCAGAGGGTCAGTACTGAGGGAGTGCCGCACTGTCAGAGGGTCAGTACTGAGGGAGTGCCGGACTGTCAGAGGGTCAGTACTGAGGGAGTGCCGCACTTTCAGAGGGTCAGTACTGAGGGAGTGCTGCACTGTCAGAGGGTCAGTACTGAGGGTGTGCTGCACTGTCAGAGGGTCAGTACTGAGGGAGTGCTGCACTGTCAGAGGGTCAGGTCTGAGGGAGTGCCGCAATGTCAGAGGGTCAGTACTGAGGGAGTGCCGCACTGTCAGAGGGTCAGTACTGATGGAGTGCCGCACTGTCAGAGGGTCAGTACTGAGGGAGTACCGCACTGTCAGAGGGTCAGTACTGAGGGAGCGCTGCACTGTTAGAGGGTCAGTACTGAGGGAGTGCCGCACTGTCAGAGGGTCAGTACTGAGGGAGTGCCGCACTGTCAGAGGGTCAGTACTGAGGGATTGCCGCACTTTCAGAGGGTCAGTACTGAGGGAGAGCCGCACTGTCAGAGGGTCAGTACTGAGGGAGTGCCGCACTTTCAGAGGGTCAGTACTGAGGGAGTGCCGCACTGTCAGAGTGTCAGTACTGAGGGAGCGCCGCACTGTCAGAGGGTCAGTACTGAGGGAGTACCGCACTGTCAGAGGGTCAGTACTGAAGGAGTGCTGCACTGTCAGAGGGTCAGTACTGAGGGAGTACTGCACTATAGAGGGTGTTCTGGGGCTGATCTGGGTGATTCTCACATTGCTCTGTGAGTGTGTGTGTGTGTGTGTGTGTGGGGGAGGGGGGATCTTGCTGTGTGAGTGTGGGGGGGGATCTTGCTGTGTGAGTGTGGGGGGGGGATCTCGCTGTGTGTGTGTGGGCGATCTCGCTGTGTGTGTGTGGGGGGGGGATCTCGCTGTGTGAGTGTGTGTGTGGGGGGGGGGGATCTCGCTGTGTGTGTGTGTGGGGGGGGGATCTCGCTGTGTGAGTGTGGGGGGGGGGATCTCGCTGTGTGTGGGGGGGGGATCTCGCTGTGTGAGTGTGGGGGGGATCTCGCTGTGTGAGTGTGTGTGGGGGATCTCGCTATGTGTGGGGGGGGATCTCGCTGTGTGTGTGGGGGGGGATCTCGTTGTGTGAGTGTGGGGGTGATCTCGCTGTGTGTGTGTGGGGCGGGATCTCGCTGCGTCTGTGGGGGGGGATCTCGCTGTGTGTGTTGGGGGGGATCTCGCTGAGTGTGTGGGGGGGATCTCGCTGTGTGTGGTGGGGGGGATCTCGCTGTGTGGGGGGGGGATCTCGCTGTGTGTGTGGGGGGGATCTCGCTGTGTGTGTGGGGGGGATCTCGCTGTGTGTGTGGGGGGGATCTCGCTGTGTGGGGGGGGATCTCGCTGTGTGTGTGGGGGGGATCTCGCTGTGTGGGGGGATCTCGCTGTGTGTGTGGGAGGGATCTCGCTGTGTGTGTGTGGGGGGGATCTCGCTGTGTGGGGGGATTTCGCTGTGTGTGTGTGGGGGGATCTCGCTGTGTGGGGGGGCTCTCGCTGTGTGGGGGGGGATGTCGCTGTGTGTGTGGGGGGGATCTCGCTGTGTGGGGGGGTGTGGGTTCTCGCTGTGTGTGTGGGGGGGATCTCGCTGTGTGGGGGGTGTGGGATCTCGCTGTGTGTGTGCGGGGGATCTTGCTGTGCGGGGGGGGGATCTCGCTGTGTGGGGGGAATCTCGCTGTGTGTGTGGGGGGGGATCTCGCTGTGTCTGTGGGGAATCTCGCTGTGTGGGGGGGGATCTCGCTGTGTGTGGGGATCTCGCTGTGTGGGGGGATCTCGCTGTGTGGGGGGGGGATCTCGCTGTATGTGTGGGGGTGGATCTCGCAGTGTGTGTGGGGGGGGGATCTCGCTGTGTGGGGGGGATCTCGCTGTGTGTGTGGGGGGATCTCGCTGTGTGGGGGGGTCTCGCTGTGTGTGTGGGGAGCGATCTCGCTGTGTGGGTGGGAGGGATCTCGCTGTGTGGGGGGGATCTCGCTGTGTGTGTGTGGGGGGATCTCGCTGTGTGGGGGGGATCTCGCTGTGTGGGGGGGGATCTCGCTGTGTGTGTGGGGTGGGATCTCGCTGTGTGGGGGGTGTGGGATCTCGCTGTGTGTGTGGAGGGGATCTCGCTGTGGGGGGGTGTGGGATCTCGCTGTGTGTGTGGGGGGGATCTTGCTGTGTGGGGGGGATCTCGCTGTGTGGGGGGGATCTCGCTGTGTGTGGGGATCTCGCTGTGTGGGGGGATCTCGATGTGTGTGTGGGGGGGTCTCGCTGTGTGGGGGGGCTCTCGCTGTGTGTGGGGATCTCGCTGTGTGGGGGGTGATCTCGCTGTGTGTGTGGGGGGGATCTCGCTGTGTGGGGGGTGTGGGATCTCGCTGTGTGTGTGGGGGGGATCTCGCTGTGTGGGGGGTGTGGGATCTCGCTGTCTGTGTGGGGGGGGGTCTCACTGTGTGTGTGTGGGGGGATCTCGCTGTGTGGGGGGGTGTGGGTTCTCGCTGTGTGTGTGGGGGGGATCTCGCTGTGTGGGGGGTGTGGGATCTCGCTGTGTGTGTGCGGGGGATCTTGCTGTGCGGGGGGGGATCTCGCTGTGTGGGGGGAATCTCGCTGTGTGTGTGGGGGGGGATCTCGCTGTGTCTGTGGGGAATCTCGCTGTGTGGGGGGGGATCTCGCTGTGTGTGGGGATCTCGCTGTGTGGGGGGATCTCGCTGTGTGGGGGGGGATCTCGCTGTATGTGTGGGGGTGGATCTCGCAGTGTGTGTGGGGGGGGATCTCGCTGTGTGGGGGGGATCTCGCTGTGTGTGTGGGGGGATCTCGCTGTGTGGGGGGGTCTCGCTGTGTGTGTGGGAGCGATCTCGCTGTGTGGGTGGGAGGGATCTCGCTGTGTGGGGGGGATCTCGCTGTGTGTGTGTGGGGGGATCTCGCTGTGTGGGGGGGATCTCGCTGTGTGGGGGGGGGATCTCGCTGTGTGTGTGGGGTGGGATCTCGCTGTGTGGGGGGTGTGGGATCTCGCTGTGTGTGTGGAGGGGATCTCGCTGTGGGGGGTGTGGGATCTCGCTGTGTGTGTGGGGGGGATCTTGCTGTGTGGGGGGGGATCTCGCTGTGTGGGGGGGATCTCGCTGTGTGTGGGGATCTCGCTGTGTGGGGGGATCTCGATGTGTGTGTGGGGGGGGTCTCGCTGTGTGGGGGGGCTCTCGCTGTGTGTGGGGATCTCGCTGTGTGGGGGGTGATCTCGCTGTGTGTGTGGGGGGGATCTCGCTGTGTGGGGGGTGTGGGATCTCGCTGTGTGTGTGGGGGGGGATCTCGCTGTGTGGGGGGTGTGGGATCTCGCTGTCTGTGTGGGGGGGGTCTCACTGTGTGTGTGTGGGGGGATCTCGCTGTGTGGGGGGGGATCTCGCTGTGTGGGGGGGGATCTCGCTGTGTGTGGGGATCTCGCTGTGTGGGGGGGGATCTCGCTGTGTGTCTGGGGGGGGATCTCACTGTGTGTGTGGGGGGGATCTCGCTGTGTGTGGCGGGGGATCTCGCTGTGTGTGGGGGGATCTCGCTGTGTGTGTGGGTGGGGGATCTCGCTGTGTGTGGGGTAGATCTCGCTGTGTGTGTGGGGGGGGATCTCGCTGTGTGTGTGTGGGTGGATCTCGCTGTGTGTGTGTGGGGGGGGATCTCGCTGTGTGTGGGGGGGGATCTCGCTGTGTGTGTGTGGGGGGGATCTCGCTGTGTGTGGGGGAGGATCTCGCTGTGTGTGTGGGGGGGATATCGCTGTGTGTGTGTGGGTGGATCTCGCTATGTGTGTGGGGGGGATCTCGCTGTGTGTGTGTGTGGGGGGTCTCGCTGTGTGTGGGGGTGGATCTCGCTGTGTGTGTGGGGGGGATCTCGCTGTGTGTGGGGGGGGGATCTCGCTGTGTGTGTGGGGGGATCTCGCTGTGTGTGGGGGGGGGATCTCGCTGTGTGAGTGGGGGGGGATCTCGCTGTGTGTGTGGGGGGGGGGATCTCGCTGTGTGGGGGGGGATCTCGCTGTGTGGGGGGGGATCACGCTGTGTGGGGGGGGGATCTCGCTGTGTGTGGGGATCTCGCTGTGTGGGGGGGGGGATCTCGCTGTGTGTGGGTGGATCTCGCTGTGTGTGTGGGGGGGATCTCGCTGTGTGTGTGGGGGGGGGGATCTCGCTGTGTGTGTGGGGGGGGGATCTCGCTGTGTGGGGGGGGATCTCGCTGTGTGGGGGGGGGATCACGCTGTGTGGGGGGGGATCTCGCTGTGTGGGGGGATCTTGCTGTGTGGGGGGGATCTCGCTGTGTGTGGGTGGATCTCGCTGTGTGTGTGGGGGGGATCTCGCTGTGTGTGTGTGGGGGGGGATCTCGCTGTGTGTGTGGGTGCATCTCGCTGTGTGTGTGGGGGGGATCTCGCTGTGTGTGGGGGGCATCTCGCTGTGTGTGTGGGGGGATATCGCTGTGTGTGTGTGGGTGGATCTCGCTATGTGTGTGGGGGGGATCTCGCTGTGTGTGTGTGTGGGGGGTCTCGCTGTGTGTGGGGGGGGATCTCGCTGTGTGTGTGTGGGGGATCTCGCTGTGTGGGGGGGGGATCTCGCTGTGTGTGTGGGGGGGATCTCGCTGTGTGTGGGGGGGGATCTCGCTGTGTGTGTGGGGGGGGATCTCGCTGTGTGTGTGTGGGGGGGGGATCTCGCTGTGTGTGTGGGGGGTCTCGCTGTGTGTGTGTGGGGGATCTCGCTGTGTGTGTGTGTGGGGGGATCTCGCTGTGTGTGTGGGGGAGATCTCGCTGTGTGTGTGTGGGGGGGGGGATCTCGCTGTGTGTGGGGGGGATCTCGCTGTGTGAGTGTGGGGGGGATCTCGCTGTGTGAGTGTGTGTGGGGGATCTCGCTGTGTGTGGGGGGGGATCTCGCTGTGTGTGTGTGGGGGATCTCGCTGTGTGAGTGTGGGGGTGATCTCGCTGTGTGTGTGTGGGGCGGGATCTCGCTGCGTCTGTGGGGGGGGATCTCGCTGTGTGTGTTGGGGGGGATCTCGCTGTGTGTGTGGGGGGGATCTCGCTGTGTGTGGTGGGGGGGATCTCGCTGTATGGGGGGGGGGGGGGGGGGGGGGGGGGGGGGGGGATCTCGCTGTGTGTGTGGGGGGGATCTCGCTATGTGTGTGGGGGGGATCTCGCTGTGTGTGTGGGGGGGGATCTCGCTGTGTGGGGGGGATCTTGCTGTGTGTGTGGGGGGGGATCTCGCTGTGTGCGGGGGATCTCGCTGTGTGTGTGGGAGGGATCTCGCTGTGTGTGTGTGGGGGGATCTCGCTGTGTGGGGGGGATCTCGCTGTGTGTGTGTGGGGGGATCTCGCACTGTGGGGGGGCTCTCGCTGTGTGGGGGGGGATGTCGCTGTGTGTGTGGGGGGATCTCGCTGTGTGGGGGGTGTGGGTTCTCGCTGTGTGTGTGGGGGGGATCTCGCTGTGTGGGGGGTGTGGGATCTCGCTGTGTGTGTGGGGGGGATCTTGCTGTGCGGGGGGGGGAACTCGCTGTGTGGGGGGGAATCTCGCTGTGTGTGTGGGGGGGGGGATCTCGCTGTGTCTGTGCGGAATCTCGTTGTGTGGGGGGGATCTCGCTGTGTGTGGGGATCTCGCTGTATGTGTGGGGGTGGATCTCGCTGTGTGGTGGGGGGCTCTCGCTGTGTGTGGGGATCTCGCTGTGTGGGGGGTGATCTCGCTGTGTGTGTGGGGGGGGATCTCGCTGTATGGGGGGTGTGGGATCTCGCTGTGTGTGGGGGGGGGATCTCGCTGTGTGGGGGGTGTGGGATCTCGCTGTGTGTGTGGGGGGGGGATCTCACTGTGTGTGTGGGGGGGATCTCGCTCTGTGGGGGTGGGGGATCTCGCTGTGTGGGGGGGGATCTCGCTGTGTGTGGGGATCTCGCTGTGTGGGGGGGGATCTCGCTGTGTGTGTGGGGGGGGATCTCGCTGTGTGTGTGGGGCGGGGGATCTCGCTGTGTGGGGGGGGGATCTCGCTGTGTGGGGGAGGGATCTCGCTGTGTGTCTGGGGCGGGGGAATCTCGCTGTGTGGGGGGGGGATCTCGCTGTGTGGGGGGGGGATCTCGCTGTGTGGGGGGGGGATCTCGCTGTGTGTGTGGGAGGGAACTCGCTGTGTGTGTGTGGGGGGATCTCGCTGTGTGGGGGGGGATCTCGCTGTGTGTGTGTGGGGGGATCTCGCTGTGTGGGGGGGATCTCGCTGTGTGGGGGTATCACGCTGTGTGGGGGGTATCACGCTGTGTGTGTGGGGGGGGATCTCGCTGTGTGCGGGTGTGGGATCTCGCTGTGTGTGTGGGGGGGATCTCGCTGTGTGGGGGGTGTGGGACCTCGCTGTGTGTGTGGGGGGGATCTTGCTGTGTGGGGGGGATCTCGCTGTGTGGGGGGCATCTCGCTGTGTGTGTGGGGTGATCTCGCTGTGTGTGTGGGGGGGATCTCGCTGTGTGTGTGTGTGGGGGGATCTCGCTGTGTGTGTGGGGGAGAGCTCGCTGTGTGTGTGTGGGGGGGGATCTCGCTGTGTGTGTGTGGGGGGGATCTCGCTGTGTGTGTGGGGGGGATCTCGCTGTGTGAGTGTGGGGGGGATCTCGCTGTGTGAGTGTGTGTGGGGGATCTCGCTGTGTGTGGGGGGGGGATCTCGCTGTGTGTGTGTGGGGGGGGATCTCGCTGTGTGTGTGTGGGGGGGGATCTCGCTGTGTGTGTGTGGGGGGGGATCTCGCTGTGTGTGTGTGGGGGGGATCTCGCTGTGTGTGTGGGGGGGATCTCGCTGTGTGAGTGTGGGGGGGATCTCGCTGTGTGTGTGGGGGGGATCTCGCTGTGTGTGTGTGGGGGGGGATCTCGCTGTGTGTGTGTGGGGGGGATCTCGCTGTGTGTGTGGGGGGGATCTCGCTGTGTGAGTGTGGGGGGGATCTCGCTGTGTGAGTGTGTGTGGGGATCTCGCTGTGTGTGGGGGGGGATCTCGCTGTGTGTGTGGGGGGGATCTCGCTGTGTGAGTGTGGGGGGGATCTCGCTGTGTGTGTGTGGGGGGGATCTCGCTGTGTGTGTGGGGGGGATCTCGCTGTGTGTGTTGGGGGGGATTTCACTGTGTGTGTCGGGGGGATCTCGCTGTGTGTGGGGGGGGATCTCGCTGTGTCTGTGGGGGGGGGATCTTGCTGTGTGTGTGGGGGGGATCTCGCTGTGTGTGTGGTGGGGGATCTCGCTGTGTGTGGGGGGGGAACACGCTGTGTGGGGGGGATCTCGCTGTGTGTGTGGGGGGGATCTCGCTTGTGGGGGGGATCTCGCTGTGTGTGTGGGAGGGATCTCGCTGTGTGTGTGTGGGGGGATCTCGCTGTGTGGGGGGGATCTCGCTGTGTGTGTGTGGGGGGATCTCGCTGTGTGTGGGGGATCTCGCTGTGTGTGTGTGGGGGGATCTCGCTGTGTGTGTGTGGGGGGATCTCGCTGTGTGTGTGTGGGGGGATCTCGCTGTGGGGGGGGATCTCGCTGTGTGTGTGTGGGGGGAACTCGCTGTGTGGGGGGGATCTCGCTGTGTGGGGGGTATCACGCTGTGTGTGTGGGGGGGATCTCGCTGTGTGCGGGTGTGGGATCTCGCTGTGTGTGTGGGGGGGATCTCGCTGTGTGGGGGGTGTGGGATCTCGCTGTGTGTGTGGGGGGGATCTTGCTGTGTGGGGGGGATCTCGCTGTGTGGGGGGCATCTTGCTGTGTGTGTGGGGTGATCTCGCTGTGTGTGTGGGGGGGATCTCGCTGTGTGTGTGTGTGGGGGATCTCGCTGTGTGTGTGGGGGAGATCTCGCTGTGTGTGTGGGGGGGGGGATCTCGCTGTGTGTGTGTGGGGGGGATCTCGCTGTGTGTGTGGGGGGGGGGATCTCGCTGTGTGTGTGTGTGGGGGATCTCGCTGTGTGTGTGGGGGAGATCTCGCTGTGTGTGTGTGGGGGGGGATCTCGCTGTGTGTGTGTGGGGGGGATCTCGCTCTGTGTGTGGGGGGGATCTCGCTGTGTGAGTGTGGGGGGGATCTCGCTGTGTGTGTGTGGGGGGGATCTCGCTGTGTGTGTGGGGGGGATCTCGCTGTGTGTGTTGGGGGGGATTTCACTGTGTGTGTCGGGGGGATCTCGCTGTGTGTGTGGTGGGGGATCTCGCTGTGTGTGGGGGGGGAACACGCTGTGTGGGGGGGGATCTCGCTGTGTGTGTGGGGGGGATCTCGCTGTGTGGGGGGGATCTCGCTGTGTGTGTGGGAGGGATCTCGCTGTGTGTGTGTGGGGGGATCTCGCTGTGTGGGGGGGATCTCGCTGTGTATGTGTGGGGGGATCTCGCTGTGCGGGGGGGATCTCGCTGTGTGTGTGGGGGGGGATCTCGCTGTGTGGGGGGGATCTCGCTGTGTGGGGGGGATCTCGCTGTGTGGGGGGTGTGGGATCTCGCTGTGTGTGTGGGGGGGATCTTGCTGTGTGGGGGGGGATCTCGCTGTGTGGGGGGGATCTCGCTGTGTGTGTGGGGGGGGGATCTCGCTGTGTGGGGGGGATCTCGCTGTGTGGGGGGGATCTCGCTGTGTATGTGTGGGGGGATCTCGCTGTGCGGGGGGGATCTCGCTGTGTGGGGGGATCTCGCTGTGTGTGTGGGGGGGATCTCGCTGTGTGGGGGGTGTGGGATCTCGCTGTGTGTGTGTGGGGGGGGATCTTGCTGTGTGGGGGGGATCTCGCTGTGTGGGGGGGATCTTGCTGTGTGTGGGGAATTCGCTGTGTGTGGGGGATCTCGCTGTATGTGTGGGGGGGATCTCGCTGTATGTGTGGGGGGGGATCTCGCTGTGTGGGGGGGATCTCGCTGTGTGTGTGGGGGCGGATCTCGCTGTGTGGGGGGTGTGGGATCTCGCTGTGTGTGTGGGGGGGATCTTGCTGTGTGGGGGGGATCTCGCTGTGTGGGGGGGATCTCGCTGTGTGGGGGGGATCTCGCTGTATGTGTGGGGGGGGATCTCGCTGTGTGTGGGGATCTCGCTGTGTGGGGGTGATCTCGCTGTGTGTGTGGGGGGGGGGATCTCGCTGTGTGGGGGGTGTGGGATCTCGCTGTGTGTGTGGGGGTGATCTCGCTGTGTGGGGGGGTGTGGGATCTTGGTGTGTGTGTGGGGGATCTCACTGTGTGTGTGGGGGGTATCTCGCTGTGTGTGTGGGGGGTATCTCGCTGTGTGGGGGGGGATCTCGCTGTGTGGGGGGGGATCTCGCTGTGTGTGGGGATCTCGCTGTGTGGGGGGGGATCTCGCTGTGTGTGTGGGGGGGATCTCGCTGTGTGTGTGTGGCGGGGGATCTCGCTGTGTGGGGGGGGGATCTCGCTGTGTGGGGGGAGGGATCTCGCTGTGTGTGTGGGGCGGGGGATTTCGCTGTGTGGGGGGGGGATCTCGCTGTGTGGGGGGGGATCTCGCTGTGTGGGGGGGGATCTCGCTGTGTGTGTGGGAGGGATCTCGCTGTGTGTGTCTGGCAGGGGATCTCGCTGTGTGGGGGGGGGATCTCGCTGTGTGGGGGGAGGGATCTCGCTGTGTGTGTGGGGCGGGGGATCTCGCTGTGTGGGGGGGGGATCTCGCTGTGTGGGGGGGATCTCGCTGTGTGGGGGGGGATCTCGCTGTGTGTGTGGGAGGGATCTCGCTGTGTGTGTGTGGGGGGATCTCTCTGTGTGGGGGGGATCTCGCTGTGTGTGTGTGGGGGGATCTCGCTGTGTGGGGGCGGGATCTCGCTGTGTGTGTGGGGGGGATCTCGCTGTGGGGGGTGTGGGATCTCGCTGTGTGTGTGGGGGGGATCTCGCTGTGTGGGGAGTGTGGGATCTCGCTGTGTCTGTGGGGGGGATCTCGCTGTGTGGGGGGGGATCTCGCTGTGTGGGGGGGATCTCGCTGTGTGTGTGGGGGGGATCTCGCTGTGTGGGGGGGATCTCGCTGTGTGTGGGGATCTCGCTGTGTGGGGGGGGATCTTGCTGTATGTGTGGGGGGGCTCTCGCTGTGTGTGGGGATCTCGCTGTGTGGGGGTTGATCTCGCTGTGTGTGTGGGGGGGGATCTCGCTGTGTGGGGGGTGTGGGATCTCGCTGTGTGAGTGGGGGGGATCTCGCTGTGTGGGGGTGTGGGATCTCGCTGTGTGTGTGGGGGGGATCTCGCTGTGTGTGTGGGGCGGGGGATCTCGCTGTGTGGGGGGGGATCTCGCTGTGTGGGGAGGGTTCTCGCTGTGTGTGTGGGGCGGGGGATCTCGCTGTGTGGGGGGGGATCTCGCTGTGTGGGGGGGATCTCGCTGTGTGGGGGGGGATCTCGCTGTGTGTGTGGGAGGGATCTCGCTGTGTGTGTGTGGGGGGATCTCGCTGTGTGGGGGGGATCTCGCTGTGTGTGTGTGGGGGGATCTCGCTGTGTGGGGGGGTCTCGCTGTGTGGGGGGGATCTCGCTGTGTGGGGGGGGATCTCGCTGTGTGTGTGGGGGGGGTCTCGATGTGTGGGGGGTGTGGGATCTCGCTGTGTGTGTGGGGGGGATCTCGCTGTGTGGGGGGTGTGGGATCTCGCTGTGTGTGTGGGGGGGATCTTGCTGTGTGGGGGGGATCTCGCTGTGTGGGGGGGGATCTCGCTGTGTGTGGGGATCTCGCTGTGTGGGGGGGGATCTTGCTGTATGTGTGGGGGGGCTCTCGCTGTGTGTGGGGATCTCGCTGTGTGGGGGATGATCTCGCTGTGTGTGTGGGGGGGGATCTCGCTGTGTGGGGGGTGTGGGATCTCGCTGTGTGTGTGGGGGGGATCTCGCTGTGTGGGGGGTGTGGGATCTCGCTGTGTGTGTGGGGGGGATCTCGCTGTGTGTGTGGGGCGGGGGATCTCGCTGTGTGGGGGGGGGATCTCGCTGTGTGGGGGAGGGTTCTCGCTGTGTGTGTGGGGCGGGGGATCTCGCTGTGTGGGGGGGGATCTCGCTGTGTGGGGGGGGATCTCGCTGTGTGGGGGGGGGATCTCGCTGTGTGTGTGGGAGGGATCTCGCTGTGTGTGTGTGGGGGGATCTCGCTGTGTGGGGGGGATCTCGCTGTGTGTGTGTGGGGGGATCTCGCTGTGTGCGGGGGTCTCGCTGTGTGGGGGGGATCTCGCTGTGTGGGGGGGGATCTCGCTGTGTGTGTGGGGGGCGTCTCGCTGTGTGGGGGGTGTGGGATCTCGCTGTGTGTGGGGGGGATCTCGCTGTGTGGGGGGTGTGGGATCTCGCTGTGTGTGTGGGGGGGATCTTGCTGTGTGGGGGGGGATCTCGCTGTGTGGGGGGGATCTCGCTGTGTGTGTGGGGGCGGATCTCGCTGTGTGGGGGGGGATCTCGCTGTGTGTGGGGATCTCGCTGTGTGGGGGGATCTCGCTGTATGTGTGGGGGGGATCTCGCTGTGTGCGGGGGGCTCTCGCTGTGTGTGGGGATCACGCTGTGTGGGGGGTGATCTCACTGTGTGTGTGGGGGGGGATCTCGCTGTGTGGGGGGTGTGGGATCTTGCTGTGTGTGTGGGGGGGATCGCGCTGTGTGGGGGGTGTGGGATCTCGCTGTGTGTGTGGGGGGGGGGGATCTCACTGTGTGTGTGGGAGGGGATCTCACTGTGTGGGGGGGGATCTCGCTGTGTGGGGGGGGGATCTCGCTGTGTGTGGGGATCTCGCTGTGTAGGGGGGATCTCGCTGTGTGTGTGTGGGGGGATCTCGCTGTGTGTGTAGGGCGGGGGATCTCGCTGTGTGGGGGGGGATCTCGCTGTGTGGGGGAGGGATCTCGCTGTGTGTGTGGGGCGGGGGATCTTGCTGTGTGGGGGGGGGATCTCGCTGTGTGGGGGGGATCTCGCTGTGTGGGGTGGATCTCTCTGTGTGGGGTGGGGGGATCTCGCTGTGTGGGGCGGGGATCTCGCTGTGTGGGGGGGATCTCGCTGTGTGGGGGGGCTCTCGCTGTTTGGGGGGGATCTCGCTGTGCGGGGGGGGGGGATCTCGCTGTGTGGGGGGATCTCGCTGTGTGGGGGGATCTCGCTGTGTGTGGGGGGGATCTCGCTGTGTGTGGGGGGATCTCGCTGTGTGGGGGGGGGATCTCGCTGTGTGTGTGGGGGGATCTCGCTGTGTGGGGGGGGTATCTCGCTGTGTGGGGGGGATCTCACTGTGTGTGTGGGGGGGATCTCGCTGTGTGTGTGGGTGGGGGATCTCGCTGTGTGTGGGGATCTCGCTGTGTGGGGGGGGATCTCGCTGTGTGGGGGGGGGATCTCGCTGTGTGTGGGGATCTCGCTGTGTGGGGGGGGATCTTGCTGTGTGTGTGGGGGGGGATCTCGCTGTGTGTGTGATGCGGGGGATCTCGCTGTGTGGGGGGGGGATCTCGCTGTGTGGGGGGAGGGATCTCTGTGTGTGTGTGGGGCGGTGAATCTCGCTGTGTGGGGTGGGAGCTCGCTGTGTGGGGGGGATCTCGCTGTGTGGGGGGGGATCTCGCTGCGTGTGGGGGGGATCTCGCTGTGTGGGGCGGGGATCTCGCTGTGTGGGGGGGATCTCGCTGTGTGGGGGGGATCTCGCTGTTTGGGGGGGGATCTCGCTGTGTGGGGGGGGATCTCGCTGTGTGGGGGGGGATCTCGCTGTGTGGGGGGGATCTCGCTGTGTGGGGTGATCTCGCTGTGTGGGGGGGGGATCTCGCTGTGTGGGGGGGGGATCTCGCTGTGTGTGTGGTGGGGGGATCTCGCTGTGTGGGGGGGATCTCGCTGTGTGGGTGGGTGATCTCGCTGTGTGTGGGGATCTCGCTGTGTGGGGGGGGATCTCGCTGTGGGGGGGCGATCTCGCTGTGTGGGGGGGGATCTCGCTGTGTGTGTGGGGGGGATCTCGCTGTGTGGGGCGGAGATCTCGCTGTGTGGGGGGGGGGAGCTCGCTGTTTGGGGGGGGATCTCGCTGTGTGGGGGGGGATCTCGCTGTGTGGGGGGTGATCTCGCTGTGTGTGTGTGTGGGGATCTCGCTGTGTGGGGGGGGATCTCGCTGTATGTGTGGGGGGGATCTCGCTGTGTGTGGGGGGATCTCGCTGTGTGGGGGGGATCTCGCTGTGTGGGGGGGATCTCGCTGTTTGGGGGGGGATCTCGCTGTGTGGGGGGAGGATCTCGCTGTGTGGGGGGGGGATCTCGCTGTGTGTGTGGGGGGGATCTCGCTGTGTGGGGGGGGATCTCGCTGTGTGGGGGGGGATCTCGCTGTTTGGGGGGGGGATCTCGCTGTGTGGGGGGGATCTCGCTGTGTGTAAATAGGCTGCCGTGTTTCCCGATTCACAGCAGTGATTCGGAACGTGGCCTCGATTAAATCTCCCCTTTAACCGTCTCCCCTCCGAGGGAGAACGGTCGCAGCCTCTGCCCGTCTCTCTGAGGGAGGGGGGAGGGACGAATGGAACGAGGTGCGGAATGTTCTCCGTCGATGCCAAACGTGCGAGGGTTCAATCTGAACCTGTTCGGGCACAGATTGGGCTCGTCCTCAGTGTTGGTCACACCCAGAATCTGTCTCAACCTGTTTGACAACTACACCCTGTGCTGCTGCTCGCAGTATAGTCACGGTGACTCCAACCTGCATTCATCCGGCGCCTGTTACTCACGAACCCGTCCCCAAGGCGATTCCTGGGGGGGCGCCAATCAGATTGAATTTGACCCTGAGCCATATTGGGACCTATTAAGGTCAGGTGACCAAAGATATGTTCAAAGAAGCTGTGGTGGTCTGTATTAGGTGTAATACGGTACCTGTGAAGCCGAGAGGCTATTGGCTGACATGTCCCGGGTCCTGGTTGGATCTGCCGCCTGCTGGCTCCGCCCAGTAAGGCGGAGTATAAGAGCCTGGGTTCTCCCAGCAGCCACATTCCAGAACTGAGCTGCTGGGGACCAAGTCTTGCTTAATAAAGCCTCGATTCATCACTTCTCGACTTGCGTGAGTCATTGTTGCGCTACAATTTATTAAGCAGACTTAAAAAGACTATGGAGCTCCGGATCGCCCCGGAGTGCCTGCGGATCAGCCCCCATGCAGCAAACTCGGCGGCCGTGTTCGAACACTGGCTAGCATGCTTCGAAGGCTACCTCCGAACGGCCCCCGGCCGGATCACGGAAGACCAGAAAATGCAGGTCCTGCATTCCAGGGTCAGCCCGGAGATCTACACGCTCATCGAAGACGCGGAGGATTTCCCGACGGCGCTCGCGTTGCTGAAAGGGGTCTACATTCGGCCCATAAACCAGGTCTACGCACGCCACCAACTCGCGACGAGACGGCAAATCCCCGGAGAATTGCTAGACGAGTTCTACAGCACGCTGTTGATATTGGGAAGGAACTGCAACTGCCCGTTGGTGAGCGCGATCGAGCACACGGAGCTCCTAATCAGGGACGCTTTTGTGGCAGGTATGACCTCTTCTCAAATTCGCCTAAGACTGTTAGAGAGAGACTCGTTAGGACCCACAGAGGCACGGGCCCTTGCGGCCTCCCTCGACGTGGCCTCTCAAAACGCCCGCGCCTACGGCCCCGACCGCGCGGCAGCCCCTTGGGCTCCGTGGACCCCCGTTGCGACCGACTCCCCGGCACCCCCCCCCCCCCCCCGCAAGCCTGCGCGGCTAGAGCACCAGACCACCCGGGTGGGCCCCGCTGCTATTTTTGCGGGCAGTCGAAACAACCCCCGGCAGCGCTGCCCGGCCCGCTCAGCTACTCGTAAAAGCTGCGGCAGCGAGGGGCATTACTCAGCGGCGTGCCAGTCCCGGGGGGTTCGCCGCAATCTCCGGGGGAGAACGTGGACAGCAGACTCAACCCCCCCAACGATCCGGCGGGCGCCGCCATTTTGGGTCCCGGACACCACGCGGGCAGGATGGGCGCCGCCATCTTGTGTCGCGCCGACCACCTGCGATCCATGGGGGCGGCCATTTTGTCCGCCCCCGACCGCGTGCGATCCATGGGGGCGGCCATCTTGGCTGATAGCCAAGACGTAGACGGCTCCACGGGGTCTGAAGAAAACGCCGCAATGCAACAACCACGACTGGCTTCGGTGACCCTGGACCAATCGCGGCCCCGGACGCTCCAAACGGCAACAACAACGGTGCTGGTCAACGGGTACGAGACGCCCTGCCTGCTCGACTCTGGGAGCACGGAGAGTTCTATCCACCCGGACACGGTAAGACGCTGTTTTCTCTCTATTCGTCCGAGCACCCAAAAGATTTTCCTGGCAGCGGGATCCCATTCCGTGGAGATCAAAGGGTTCTGCATGGCGAACCTAACGGTGCGGGGGAGGGAGTTTAAGAATTATCAGCTTCCTGTCCTCCCCCACCTCTGCGCTCCCACTCTCTTGGGGTTAGATTTCCAGTGTGACCTCCAGAGCCTAACGTTCCAATTCGGCGGCCCAATACCCCCCCTCACTATCTGCGGCCTCGCGACCCTCAAAGTTGAGCCCCCATCCTTGTTTGCGAACCTCACCCCGGATTGCAAACCCGTCGCCACTAGGAGCAGACGGTACAGCGCCCAGGACCGGACCTTCATTCGGTCCGAAGTCCAGCGGCTGCTGAAGGAAGGCATAATCCAGGCCAGCAATAGTCCCTGGAGAGCACAGGTGGTAGTCGTGAAGACCGGGGAGAAACAGAGGATGGTCATAGACTATAGTCAGACCATCAACAGGTACACTCAGCTAGATGCGTACCCTCTCCCCCGCATATCCGACATGGTCAATCGGATTGCACAGTACAAGGTCTTTTCCTCCGTGGACCTCAAGTCCGCTTACCACCAGCTCCCCATCCGCCCGAGCGACCGCAAGTACACAGCCTTCGAGGCAGACGGGCGATTATACCACTTCCTAAGGGTCCCATTTGGCGTCACGAACGGAGTCTCGGTCTTCCAACGGGAGATGGACCGAATGGTTGATCAACACGGGTTGCAGGCCACGTTCCCGTATCTCGACAACGTAACCATCTGCGGCCACGATCAGCAGGACCACGGCGCCAACCTCCGCAAATTCCTCCAGACCGCTAACGCCCTGAACCTCACATACAACGAGGAAAAGTGCGTTTTTAGCACAAACCGGCTAGCCATCCTGGGATACGTAGTGCGCAATGGGATAATAGGCCCCGACCCCGAACGCATGCGCCCCCTTATGGAATTTCCCCTCCCCCACTGCTCCAAAGCCCTGAAACGCTGCCTGGGCTTCTTTTCGCACTACGCCCAGTGGGTTCCCCAGTACACAGACAAGGCCCGCCCGCTAATACAGACCACGACCTTCCCCCTGTCGACAGAGGTTCGCCAGGCCTTCAGCTGCATCAAAGCGGATATCGCAAAGGCCACGATGCGCGCCATCGACGAGTCCCTCCCCTTCCAGGTCGAGAGCGACGCCTCCGATGTAGCTCTGGCGGCCACCCTCAACCAAGCGGGCAGGCCCGTGGCCTTTTTCTCCCGAACCCTCCACGCCTCAGAAATCCGCCACTCCTCAGTGGAAAAGGAGGCCCAAGCCATAGTGGGAGCTGTGCGACATTGGAGGCATTACCTGGCCGGCAGGAGATTCACTCTCCTCACCGACCAACGGTCGGTAGCCTTCATGTTCGATAATGCACAGCGGGGCAAAATTAAGAATGAGAAGGTCTTGAGGTGGAGGATCGAGCTCTCCACCTTCAACTATGAGATCTTGTATCGTCCCGGAAAGCTGAACGAGCCGTCCGATGCCCTATCTCGCGGCACATGTGCCAACGCACAAATAGACCGCCTCCAAGCCCTCCATGAGGACCTCTGCCACCCGGGGGTCACTCGATTCTACCATTTCATAAAGTCCCGCAACCTCCCCTACTCTGTGGAGGAGGTCCGTACAGTCACCAGGAACTGCCACATCTGCGCAGAGTGCAAACCGCACTTTTTCAGGCCGGATAGAGCGCACCTGATCAAGGCTTCCCGCCCCTTTGAACGCCTCAGTCTGGACTTCAAAGGCCCCCTCCCCTCCACCGACCGCAACGCAAACTTCCTAAACGTGGTGGACGAGGACTCCCGTTTCCCCTTCGCCATCCCCTGCCCCGACATGACAGCGTCCACAGTCATTAAAGCCCTTGGCACCATATTCACACTGTTCGGTTGCCCCACGTACATCCATAGCGATAGGGGGTCCTCCTTCATGAGCGACGAACTGCGTCAGTTCCTGCTCAGCAAGGGCATAGCCTCGAGCAGGACGACCAGTTACAACCCCCGGGGGAACGGTCAGGTAGAGAGGGAGAACGGTACATGACAAAAATCTGTAAATAATTCTGACAACCTGTACATAGTTAACTGTTGGGCAAAATGCATAGCCACTGTACGAAATTAGTTCTAGAGCCAGCCTTGTAAACCACTACCACCATGCGAACCACCACCCCGCCGGGTTCTTTTTTAACAAGGGGTGAATGTGGTGGTATGTATTAGGGGTAGTACGGTACCTGTGAAGCTGAGAGTCTATTGGCTGACATGTCCCGGGTCCTGGTTGGATCTGCCGCCTGCTGGCTCCGCCCTGAAGGCGGAGTATAAGAGCCCGGGTTCTCCCAGCAGCCGCATTCTGGGGGGCGCCAATCAGATTGAATTTGACCCTGAGCCATATTGGGTCATATTAAGGTCAGGTGACCAAAAATATGTTCAAAGAGGCTGTGGTGGTCTGTATTAGGGGTAATATGGTACCTGTGAAGCCGAGAGGCTATTGGCTGACAGGTCCCGGGTCCTGGTTGGATCTGCCGCCTGCTGGCTCCGCCCTGAAGGCGGAGTATAAGAGCCCGGGTTCTCCCAGCAGCCTCATTCTGTAACTGAGCTGCTGGGGAACAAGTCTTGCTTAATAAAGCCTCGATAGACTTCATCACTTCTCGACTTGCGTGAGTCATTGTTGCGCTACAGAGGCCAGTTTTAATGAGAGTCAGAGAGAGAGACAGAGAGAGAGACAGAGAGAGAGACAGAGAGAGAGACAGAGAGAGAGACAGAGAGAGAGACAGAGAGAGAGACAGAGAGAGTGAGAGACAGAGTGAGAGATAGAGAGAGAGACAGAGAGAGAGAGACAGAGAGAGAGAGACAGAGAGAGTGAGACAGAGAGAGAGACAGAGAGAGTGAGAGACAGAGTGAGAGATAGAGAGAGAGACAGAGAGAGAGAGACAGAGAGAGAGAGACAGAGAGAGAGAGACAGAGAGAGAGAGACAGAGAGAGTGAGACAGAGAGAGAGAGAGAGAGAGACAGAGAGAGAGACGCAGAGAGAGACACAGAGAGACAGAGAGAGAGAGAGAGAGAGAAAGACAGAGAGAGAGAGAGACAGAGAGAGAGACACAGAGTGAGAGAGAGTGAGAGACAGAGAGAGACAGAGACAGAGAGAGAGACAGAGAGAGAGACACAGAGAGACAGAGAGAGAGAGAGAGAGAGAGAAAGACAGAGAGACAGAGAGACAGAGAGAGAGACACAGAGTGAGAGAGAGTGAGAGACAGAGAGAGACAGAGACAGAGAGAGAGACAGAGAGAGAGACACAGAGAGACAGAGAGAGAGAGAGAGAGAGAGAAAGACAGAGAGAGAGAGAGACAGAGAGAGAGACAGAGAGAGAGAGACACAGAGTGAGAGAGAGAGACACAGAGTGAGAGAGAGAGACAGAGAGACAGAGACAGAGAGAGAGAGAGACACAGAGAGACAGAGAGAGAGAGAGAGACAGAGACAGAGAGAGAGACACAGAGAGACACAGAGAGACAGAGAGAGACAGAGACAGAGAGAGAGACAGAGAGAGAGAGGCAGAGGGGTTTAGGGCGGGGATTCCAGAGCTCAGGCCCCCCCCCCCCCGGCAGCTGAAGGCACGGCCGCCAATGGTGGAGCGATGGGAATGGGGGGGATGGTCAAGAGGCCGGAATTGGAGGAGCGCAGAGATCTCGGAGGGTTGTAGGGACTGGAGGGGGTTACAGAGATAGGGAGGGTTGTAGGGGCTGGAGGAGGTTACAGAGATAGGGAGGGTTGTAGGGGCTGGAGGAGGTTACAGAGATAGGGAGGGGTGTAGGGGCTGGAGGAGGTTACAGAGATAGGGAGGGTTGTAGGGACTGGAGGAGGGTATAGAGATACGGAGGGTTGTAGGGACTGGAGGCGGTTACAGAGATAGGGAGGTTTGTAGGGGCTGGAGGAGGTTACAGAGATAGGGAGGGTTGTAGGGACTGGAGGAGGTTACAGAGATAGGGAGGGTTGTAGGGGCTGGAGGGGGTTACAGAGATAGGGAGGGTTGTAGGGACTTGAGGCGGTTACAGAGATAGGGAGGTTTGTAGGGGCTGGAGGAGGTTACAGAGATAGGGAGGGTTGTAGGGACTGGAGGAGGTTACAGAGATAGGGAGGGTTGTAGGGGCTGGAGGGGGTTACAGAGACAGGGAGGGTTGTAGGGGCTGGAGGAGGTTACAGAGATAGGGAGGGTTGTAGAGACTGGAGGAGGTTACAGAGATAGGGAGGGTTGTAGGGGATGGAGGAGGTTACAGAGATAGGGAGGGTTGTAGGGGCTGGAGGAGGTTACAGAGATAGGGAGGGTTGTAGGGACTGGAGCAGGTTACAGAGAGAGGGAGGCTTGTAGGGGCTGGAGGAGGTTACAGAGATAGGGAGGGTTGTAGGGGCTGGACGAGGTTACAGAGATAGGGAGGGTTGTAGGGGCTGGAGGAGGTTACAGAGATAGGGAGGGTTGTAGGGGCTGGAGGAGGTTACAGAGATAGGGAGGGTTGTAGGGGCTGGAGGAGGTTACAGAGATAGGGAGGGTTGTAGGGACTGGAGGTTACAGAGATAGGGAGGGTTGTAGGGGCTGGAGAAGGTTACAGAGATAGGGAGGGTTGTAGAGACTGGAGGAGGTTACAGAGATAGGGAGGGTTGTAGGGGATGGAGGAGGTTACAGAGATAGGGAGGGTTGTAGGGGCTGGAGGAGGTTACAGAGATAGGGAGGGTTGTAGGGACTGGAGCAGGTTACAGAGAGAGGGAGGCTTGTAGGGGCTGGAGGAGGTTACAGAGATAGGGAGGGTTGTAGGGGCTGGACGAGGTTACAGAGATAGGGAGGGTTGTAGGGGCTGGAGGGGGTTACAGAGATAGGGAGGGGTGTAGGGGCTGGAGGAGGTTACAGAGATCCAGAGGGTTGTCGGGGCTGGACGAGGTTACAGAGATAGGGAGGGTTGTAGGGGCTGGAGGAGGTTACAGAGATAGGGAGGGTTGTAGGGGCTGGAGGAGGTTACAGAGATAGGGAGGGGTGTAGGGGCTGGAGGAGGTTACAGAGATAGGGAGGGTTGTAGGGACTGGAGGAGGGTATAGAGATACGGAGGGTTGTAGGGACTGGAGGCGGTTACAGAGATAGGGAGGTTTGTAGGGGCTGGAGGAGGTTACAGAGATAGGGAGGGTTGTAGGGACTGGAGGAGGTTACAGAGATAGGGAGGGTTGTAGGGGCTGGAGGGGGTTACAGAGATAGGGAGGGTTGTAGGGACTTGAGGCGGTTACAGAGATAGGGAGGTTTGTAGGGGCTGGAGGAGGTTACAGAGATAGGGAGGGTTGTAGGGACTGGAGGAGGTTACAGAGATAGGGAGGGTTGTAGGGGCTGGAGGGGGTTACAGAGACAGGGAGGGTTGTAGGGGCTGGAGGAGGTTACAGAGATAGGGAGGGTTGTAGAGACTGGAGGAGGTTACAGAGATAGGGAGGGTTGTAGGGGATGGAGGAGGTTACAGAGATAGGGAGGGTTGTAGGGGCTGGAGGAGGTTACAGAGATAGGGAGGGTTGTAGGGACTGGAGCAGGTTACAGAGAGAGGGAGGCTTGTAGGGGCTGGAGGAGGTTACAGAGATAGGGAGGGTTGTAGGGGCTGGACGAGGTTACAGAGATAGGGAGGGTTGTAGGGGCTGGAGGGGGTTACAGAGATAGGGAGGGGTGTAGGGGCTGGAGGAGGTTACAGAGATCCAGAGGGTTGTCGGGGCTGGACGAGGTTACAGAGATAGGGAGGGTTGTAGGGGCTGGAGGAGGTTACAGAGATAGGGAGGGTTGTAGGGGCTGGAGGAGGTTACAGAGATAGGGAGGGTTGTAGGGGCTGGAGGAGGTTACAGAGATAGGGAGGGTTGTAGGGGCTGGAGGAGGTTACAGAGATAGGGAGGGTTGTAGGGACTGGAGGTTACAGAGATAGGGAGGGTTGTAGGGGCTGGAGAAGGTTACAGAGATAGGGAGGGTTGTAGAGACTGGAGGAGGTTACAGAGATAGGGAGGGTTGTAGGGGATGGAGGAGGTTACAGAGATAGGGAGGGTTGTAGGGGCTGGAGGAGGTTACAGAGATAGGGAGGGTTGTAGGGACTGGAGCAGGTTACAGAGAGAGGGAGGCTTGTAGGGGCTGGAGGAGGTTACAGAGATAGGGAGGGTTGTAGGGGCTGGACGAGGTTACAGAGATAGGGAGGGTTGTAGGGGCTGGAGGGGGTTACAGAGATAGGGAGGGGTGTAGGGGCTGGAGGAGGTTACAGAGATCCAGAGGGTTGTCGGGGCTGGACGAGGTTACAGAGATAGGGAGGGTTGTAGGGGCTGGAGGAGGTTACAGAGATAGGCAGGGCTGTAGGGGCTGGAGGAGGTTACAGAGATAGGGAGGGTTGTAGGGGCTGGAGGAGGTTACAGAGAGAGGGAGGGTTGTAGGGGCTGGAGGAGGTTACAGAGATAGGGAGGGTTGTCGGGGCTGGAGGAGGTAACAGAGATAGGGAGGTTTGTAGGGGCTGGAGGAGGTTACAGAGATAGGGAGGGTTGTAGGGACTGGAGGAGGTTACAGAGATAGGGAGGGTTGTAGGGGCTGGAGGGGGTTACAGAGATAGGGAGGGTTGTAGGGACTTGAGGCGGTTACAGAGATAGGGAGGTTTGTAGGGGCTGGAGGAGGTTACAGAGATAGGGAGGGTTGTAGGGACTGGAGGAGGTTACAGAGATAGGGAGGGTTGTAGGGGCTGGAGGGGGTTACAGAGACAGGGAGGGTTGTAGGGGCTGGAGGAGGTTACAGAGATAGGGAGGGTTGTAGAGACTGGAGGAGGTTACAGAGATAGGGAGGGTTGTAGGGGATGGAGGAGGTTACAGAGATAGGGAGGGTTGTAGGGGCTGGAGGAGGTTACAGAGATAGGGAGGGTTGTAGGGACTGGAGCAGGTTACAGAGAGAGGGAGGCTTGTAGGGGCTGGAGGAGGTTACAGAGATAGGGAGGGTTGTAGGGGCTGGACGAGGTTACAGAGATAGGGAGGGTTGTAGGGGCTGGAGGGGGTTACAGAGATAGGGAGGGGTGTAGGGGCTGGAGGAGGTTACAGAGATCCAGAGGGTTGTCGGGGCTGGACGAGGTTACAGAGATAGGGAGGGTTGTAGGGGCTGGAGGAGGTTACAGAGATAGGGAGGGTTGTAGGGACTGGAGGAGGTTACAGAGATAGGGAGGGTTGTAGGGACTGGAGGTTACAGAGATAGGGAGGGTTGTAGGGGCTGGAGGAGGTTACAGAGATAGGGAGGGTTGTAGGGGCTGGAGGAGGTTACAGAGATAGGGAGGGTTGTAGGGGCTGGAGGAGGTTACAGAGATAGGGAGGGTTGTAGGGACTGGAGGTTACAGAGATAGGGAGGGTTGTAGGGGCTGGAGAAGGTTACAGAGATAGGGAGGGTTGTAGGGACTGGAGGTTACAGAGATAGGGAGGGTTGTAGGGGCTGGAGGAGGTTACAGAGATAGGGAGGGTTGTAGGGGCTGGAGGAGGTTACAGAGATAGGGAGGGTTGTAGGGGCTGGAGGAGGTTACAGAGATAGGGAGGGTTGTAGGGACTGGAGGTTACAGAGATAGGGAGGGTTGTAGGGGCTGGAGAAGGTTACAGAGATAGGGAGGGTTGTAGGGACTGGAGGTTACAGAGATAGGGAGGGTTGTAGGGGCTGGAGGAGGTTACAGAGATAGGGAGGGTTGTAGGGGCTGGAGGAGGTTACAGAGATAGGGAGGGTTGTAGGGGCTGGAGAAGGTTACAGAGATAGGGAGGGTTGAGAGACTGGAGGAGGTTACAGAGATAGGGAGGGTTGTAGGGGCTGGAGGAGGTTACAGAGATAGGGAGGGTTGTCGGGGCTGGAGGAGGTTACAGAGAGAGGGAGGGTTGTCGGGGCTGGAGGAGGTTACAGAGAGAGGGAGGGTTGTCGGGGCTGGAGGAGGTTACAGAGATAGGGAGGGTTGTAGGGGGCTGGAGGCGGAGTCAGAGATAGGGAGGAGGTGAGGATGGGTTGAAGAGGGGGGGGGTGAGAATTGTAAACTGGGGGGTGTTGTCGGCCCGGGGGATCAGTGCGGCTCAGCGAGCACGTGGGGGGGGGGGGTGTGAACGGGGACAGGGCGCAGGTTCGGACACAGGGATGGGGGGGGCCGGGGGTGGGGGGGGGGGGGGTGGGGGGCAGAGTTCGGGTCGAGCTGACGCTCCCGGAAGGCAGACTCCGGGGGGGGAGCGGGCAGGACGATAGTCGAGTCTGGAGGGGACGAGGGCGCGGGTGAGGGTTTCCACAGCGGATGAGCAGGTGGAGGCGGGAACGGGCGGGTCTGGGTGACGGAGCGAATGGGGGGTGGGGTCGGTATCCCACCGGGACCCCCCCACCCCCAATCCCGGGCCGTGACGAGTCCAGCCCAATGTGGGTACGTTCCCGGGAAGGGGGGGGGGGGGGGGGCGGGTGAAGACGGTGTCCGGAGGAGCGTAAACAATGGCTTCAGGCTTCCCGATATTTAACCGGACAATGGCCGGGGTGACATGGGCCTAGCGATGGGCTGAGCGGGTGTTCGGCAAGCCTGAACATTCGCTCCCTCCACACTCCCTTCATCCCGGATCTCGGCAAAACGCAGGAATCTCCTCCAGCCAGAGGGAACCGCAATCCAATCTCATCCCGTGTCGCAGGGCGGCCCCTGGGGGTCACCAGCAGAACTGCACCAACACCAAACCCAGCTCCGATCCATTCCCCCCCATCCCTCCCAAACCACCAACGCCTCTCGGCTCTGTCAGAGGGTCAGTACTGAGGGAGTGCCGCACTGTCAGAGGGTCAGTGCTGAGGGAGTGCTGCACTGTCAGAGGGTCTGTACTGAGGGAGTGCCGCTCTGTCAGAGGGTCAGTACTGAGGGAGTGCCGCACTGTCAAGGGGTCAGTACTGAGGGAGTGCCGCACTGTCAGAGGGTCAGTACTGAGGGAGTGCCGCACTGTCAGAGGGTCAGTACTGAGGGAGTGCTGCACTGTCAGAGGGTCAGTACTGAGGGAGTGCTGCACTGTCAGAGGGTCAGTGCCGAGGGAGTGCTGCACTGTCAGAGGGTCAGTACTGAGGGAGTGCCGCACTGTCAAGGGGTCAGTACTGAGGGAGTGCCGCACTGTCAGAGGGTCAGTACTGAGGGAGTGCTGCACTGTCAGAGGGTCAGTACTGAGGGAGTGCCGCACTGTCAGAGGGTCAGTACTGAGGGAGTGCTGCACTGTCAGAGGGTCAGTACTGAGGGAGTGCTGCACTGTCAGAGGGTCAGTGCCGAGGGAGTGCTGCACTGTCAGAGGGTCAGTACTGAGGGAGTGCTGCACTGTCAGATGGTCAGTACTGAGGGAGTGCCGCACTGTCAGAGGGTCAGTACTGAGGGAGTGCTGTACTGTCAGAGGGTCAGTACTGAGGGAGTGTCGCACTGTCAGAGGGTCAGTGCTGAGGGAGTGCTGCACTGTCAGAGGGTCTGTACTGAGGGAGTGCCGCTCTGTCAGAGGGTCAGTACTGAGGGAGTGCCGCACTGTCAAGGGGTCAGTACTGAGGGAGTGCTGCACTGTCAGAGGGTCAGTACTGAGGGAGTGCTGCACTGTCAGAGGGTCAGTACTGAGGGAGTGCTGCACTGTCAGAGGGTCAGTACTGAGGGAGTGCTGCACTGTCAGAGGGTCAGTACTGAGGGAGTGCTGCACTGTCAGAGGGTCAGTACTGAGGGAGTGCTGCACTGTCAGAGGGTCAGTGCCGAGGGAGTGCTGCACTGTCAGAGGGTCAGTACTGAGGGAGTGCTGCACTGTCAGATGGTCAGTACTGAGGGAGTGCCGCACTGTCAGAGGGTCAGTACTGAGGGAGTGCCGCACTGTCAGAGGGTCAGTGCTGAGGGAGCTCTGAACTGTCAGCAGGTCAGTACTGAGGGAGCGCTGCACTGTCAGAGGGTCAGTACTGAGGGAGCACCACACAGTCAGAGCGTCAGTACTGAGGGAGCTCCGCACTGTCAGCAGGTCAGTACTGAGGGAGCGCCGCACTGTCAGAGGGTCAGTGCCGAGGGAGTGCTGCACTGTCAGAGGGTCAGTGCCGAGGGAGTGCTGCACTGTCAGAGGGTCAGTACTGAGGGAGTGCCGCACTGTAAGAGGGTCAGTACTGAGGGAGTGCCGCACTGTCAGAGGGTCAGTACTGAGGGAGTGCCGCACTGTCAGAGGGTCAGTGCTGAGGGAGTGCTGCACTGTCAGAGGGTCAGTACTGAGGGAGTGCCGCACTGTCAGAGGGTCAGTACTGAGGGAGTGCCGCACTGTCAGAGGGTCAGTACTGAGGGAGTGCTGCACTGTCAGAGGGTCAGTGCCGAGGGAGTGCTGCACTGTCAGAGGGTCAGTACTGAGGGAGTGCCGAACTGTCAGATGGTCAGTACTGAGGGAGTGCCGCACTGTCAGAGGGTCAGTACTGAGGGAGTGCCGCACTGTCAGAGGGTCAGTGCTGAGGGAGCTCTGCACTGTCAGCAGGTCAGTACTGAGGGAGCGCTGCACTGTCAGAGGGTCAGTACTGAGGGAGCGCTGCACTGTCAGAGGGTCAGTACTGAGGGAGCACCACACAGTCAGAGCGTCAGTACTGAGGGAGCTCCGCACTGTCAGCAGGTCAGTACTGAGGGAGCGCCGCACTGTCAGAGGGTCAGTACTGAGGGAGTGCCGCACTGTCAGAGGGTCAGTACTGAGGGACTGCTGCACTGTCAGTACTGAGGGAGTGCTGCACTGTCAGAGGGTCAGTACTGAGGGAATGCCGCACTGTCAGAGGGTCAGTACTGAGGGAGTGCTGCACTGTCAGAGGGTCAGTGCTGAGGGAGTGCCGCACTGTCAGAGGGTCAGTGCTGAGGGAGTGCTGCACTGTCAGAGGGTCAGTGCTGAGGGAGTGCCGCTCTGTCAGAGGGTCAGTACTGAGGGAGTGCCGCACTGTCAAGGGGTCAGTACTGAGGGAGCGCCGCACTGTCAGAGGGTCAGTACTGAGGGAGGGCTGCACTGTCAGAGGGTCAGTACTGAGGGAGTGCTGCACTGTCAGAGGGTCAGTGCCGAGGGAGTGCTGCACTGTCAGAGGGTCAGTGCCGAGGGAGTGCTGCACTGTCAGAGGGTCAGTACTGAGGGAGTGCCGAACTGTCAGATGGTCAGTACTGAGGGAGTGCCGCACTGTCAGAGGGTCAGTACTGAGGGAGTGCCGCACTGTCAGAGGGTCAGTACTGAGGGAGCTCCGCACTGTCAGCTGGTCAGTACTGAGGGAGCGCTGCACTGTCAGAGGGTCAGTACTGAGGGAGCACCACACAGTCAGAGCGTCAGTACTGAGGGCGCTCCGCACTGTCAGCAGGTCAGTACTGAGGGAGCGCCGCACTGTCAGAGGGTCAGTACTGAGGGACTGCCGCACTGTCAGTACTGAGGGAGTGCTGCACTGTCAGAGGGTCAGTACTGAGGGAATGCCGCACTGTCAGAGGGTCAGTGCTGAGGGAATGCCGCACTGTCAGAGGGTCAGTACTGAGGGAGTGCAGCACTGTCAGAGGGCCCGTACTGAGGGAGTGCCGCACTGTCAGAGGGTCAGTACTGAGGGAGTGCCGCACTGTCAGAGTGTCAGTACTGAGGGAGTGCCGAACTGTCAGATGGTCAGTACTGAGGGAGTGCCGCATTGTCAGAGGGTCAGTACTGAGGGAGCGCTGCACTGTCAGAGGGTCAGTACTGAGGGAGTGCCGCACTGTCAGAGGGTCAGTACTGAGGGAGTGCCGCACTGTCAGATGGTCAGTACTGAGGGAGCGCTGCACTGTCAGAGGGTCAGTACTGCGGGAGCGCCGCACAGTCAGAGGGTCAGTACTGAGGGAGTGCTGCACCGTCAGAGGGTCAGTACTGAGGGAGCACCGCGCAGTCAGAGGGTCAGTACTGAGGGAGCTCCGCACTGTCAGCAGGTCAGTACTGAGGGAGCGCCGCACTGTCTGAGGGTCAGTACTGAGGGACTGCCGCACTGTCAGAGGGTCAGTACTGAGGGAGTGCCGCACTGTCAGAGGGTCAGTACTGAGGGAGTGCCGCACTGTCAGAGGGTCAGTACTGAGGGAGTGCTGCACTGTCAGAGGATCAGTACTGAGGGAATGCTGCACTGTCAGAGGGTCAGTACTGAGGGAGTGCCGCACTGTCAGAGGGTCAGTACTGAGGGAGTGCCGCACTGTCAGAGGGTCAGTACTGAGGGAGTGCTGCACTGTCAGAGGATCAGTACTGAGGGAGTGCCGCACTGTCGGAGGGTCAGTACTGAGGGAGTGCCGCACTGTCAGAGGGTCAGTACTGAGGGAGTGCCGCACTGTCAGAGGGTCAGTACTGAGGGAGTGCTGCACTGTCAGAGGATCAGTACTGAGGGAATGCTGCACTGTCAGAGGGTCAGTACTGAGGGAGTGCCGCACTGTCAGAGGGTCAGTACTGAGGGAGTGCCGCACTGTCAGAGGATCAGTACTGAGGGAGTGCTGCACTGTCAGAGGATCAGTACTGAGGGAGTGCCGCACTGTCGGAGGGTCAGTACTGAGGGAGTGCCGCACTGTCAGAGGGTCAGTACTGAGGGAGTGCCGCACTGTCAGAGGGTCAGTACTGAGGGAGTGCCGCACTGTCAGAGGGTCAGTACTGAGGGAGTACCGCACTGTCAGAGGGTCAGTACTGATGGAGTGCTGCACTGTCACAGGGTCAGTACTGAGGGAATGCCGCACTGTCAGAGGGCCAGTACTGAGGGAGTGCCGCACTGTCAGAGGGTCAGTACTGAGGGAGTGCCGCACTGTCAGAGGGCCAGTACTGAGGGAGTGCCGCACTGTCAAGGGGTCAGTACTGAGGGAGTGCCGCACTGTCAGAGGGTCAGTACTGAGGGAGTGCCGCACTGTCAGAGGGCCAGTACTGAGGGAGTGCCGCACTGTCAGAGGGTCAGTACTGAGGGAGTGCCGCACTGTCAGAGGGCCAGTACTGAGGGAGTGCCGCACTGTCAAGGGGTCAGTACTGAGGGAGTGCCGCACTGTCAGAGGGTCAGTACTGAGGGAGTGCCGCACTGTCAGAGGGTCAGTACTGAGGGAGCGCTGCACTGTCAGAGGGTCAGTACTGAGGGAGTGCCGCACTGTCAGAGGGTCAGTACTGAGGGAGTGCCGCACTGTCAGATGGTCAGTACTGAGGGAGTGCTGCACTGTCAGAGGGTCAGTACTGAGGGAGCTCCGCACTGTCAGCAGGTCAGTACTGAGGGAGCGCCGCACTGTCAGAGGGTCAGTACTGAGGGACTGCCGCACTGTCAGTACTGAGGGAGTGCTGCACTGTCAGAGGGTCAGTACTGAGGGAATGCTGCACTGTCAGAGGGTCAGTACTGAGGGAGCGCTGCACTGTCAGAGGGTCAGTACTGAGGGAGCACCACACAGTCAGAGCGTCAGTACTGAGGGAGCTCCGCACTGTCAGCAGGTCAGTACTGAGGGAGCGCCGCACTGTCAGAGGGTCAGTACTGAGGGAGTGCCGCACTGTCAGAGGGTCAGTACTGAGGGACTGCCGCACTGTCAGTACTGAGGGAGTGCTGCACTGTCAGAGGGTCAGTACTGAGGGAATGCCGCACTGTCAGAGGGTCAGTACTGAGGGAGTGCTGCACTGTCAGAGGGTCAGTGCTGAGGGAGTGCCGCACTGTCAGAGGGTCAGTGCTGAGGGAGTGCTGCACTGTCAGAGGGTCAGTGCTGAGGGAGTGCCGCTCTGTCAGAGGGTCAGTACTGAGGGAGTGCCGCACTGTCAAGGGGTCAGTACTGAGGGAGCGCCGCACTGTCAGAGGGTCAGTACTGAGGGAGGGCTGCACTGTCAGAGGGTCAGTACTGAGGGAGTGCTGCACTGTCAGAGGGTCAGTGCCGAGGGAGTGCTGCACTGTCAGAGGGTCAGTGCCGAGGGAGTGCTGCACTGTCAGAGGGTCAGTACTGAGGGAGTGCCGAACTGTCAGATGGTCAGTACTGAGGGAGTGCCGCACTGTCAGAGGGTCAGTACTGAGGGAGTGCCGCACTGTCAGAGGGTCAGTACTGAGGGAGCTCCGCACTGTCAGCTGGTCAGTACTGAGGGAGCGCTGCACTGTCAGAGGGTCAGTACTGAGGGAGCACCACACAGTCAGAGCGTCAGTACTGAGGGCGCTCCGCACTGTCAGCAGGTCAGTACTGAGGGAGCGCCGCACTGTCAGAGGGTCAGTACTGAGGGACTGCCGCACTGTCAGTACTGAGGGAGTGCTGCACTGTCAGAGGGTCAGTACTGAGGGAATGCCGCACTGTCAGAGGGTCAGTGCTGAGGGAATGCCGCACTGTCAGAGGGTCAGTACTGAGGGAGTGCAGCACTGTCAGAGGGCCCGTACTGAGGGAGTGCCGCACTGTCAGAGGGTCAGTACTGAGGGAGTGCCGCACTGTCAGAGTGTCAGTACTGAGGGAGTGCCGAACTGTCAGATGGTCAGTACTGAGGGAGTGCCGCACTGTCAGAGGGTCAGTACTGAGGGAGCGCTGCACTGTCAGAGGGTCAGTACTGAGGGAGTGCCGCACTGTCAGAGGGTCAGTACTGAGGGAGTGCCGCACTGTCAGATGGTCAGTACTGAGGGAGCGCTGCACTGTCAGAGGGTCAGTACTGCGGGAGCGCCGCACAGTCAGAGGGTCAGTACTGAGGGAGTGCTGCACCGTCAGAGGGTCAGTACTGAGGGAGCACCGCGCAGTCAGAGGGTCAGTACTGAGGGAGCTCCGCACTGTCAGCAGGTCAGTACTGAGGGAGCGCCGCACTGTCTGAGGGTCAGTACTGAGGGACTGCCGCACTGTCAGTACTGAGGGAGTGCTGCACTGTCAGAGGGTCAGTACTGAGGGAATGCTGCACTGTCAGAGGGTCAGTACTGAGGGAGTGCCGCACTGTCAGAGGGTCAGTACTGAGGGAGTGCCGCACTGTCAGAGGGTCAGTACTGAGGGAGTGCTGCACTGTCAGAGGATCAGTACTGAGGGAGTGCCGCACTGTCGGAGGGTCAGTACTGAGGGAGTGCCGCACTGTCAGAGGGTCAGTACTGAGGGAGTGCCGCACTGTCAGAGGGTCAGTACTGAGGGAGTGCCGCACTGTCAGAGGGTCAGTACTGAGGGAGTACCGCACTGTCAGAGGGTCAGTACTGATGGAGTGCTGCACTGTCACAGGGTCAGTACTGAGGGAATGCCGCACTGTCAGAGGGCCAGTACTGAGGGAGTGCCGCACTGTCAGAGGGTCAGTACTGAGGGAGTGCCGCACTGTCAGAGGGCCAGTACTGAGGGAGTGCCGCACTGTCAAGGGGTCAGTACTGAGGGAGTGCCGCACTGTCAGAGGGTCAGTACTGAGGGAGTGCCGCACTGTCAGAGGGCCAGTACTGAGGGAGTGCCGCACTGTCAGAGGGTCAGTACTGAGGGAGTGCCGCACTGTCAGAGGGCCAGTACTGAGGGAGTGCCGCACTGTCAAGGGGTCAGTACTGAGGGAGTGCCGCACTGTCAGAGGGTCAGTACTGAGGGAGTGCCGCACTGTCAGAGGGTCAGTACTGAGGGAGCGCTGCACTGTCAGAGGGTCAGTACTGAGGGAGTGCCGCACTGTCAGAGGGTCAGTACTGAGGGAGTGCCGCACTGTCAGATGGTCAGTACTGAGGGAGTGCTGCACTGTCAGAGGGTCAGTACTGAGGGAGCTCCGCACTGTCAGCAGGTCAGTACTGAGGGAGCGCCGCACTGTCAGAGGGTCAGTACTGAGGGACTGCCGCACTGTCAGTACTGAGGGAGTGCTGCACTGTCAGAGGGTCAGTACTGAGGGAATGCTGCACTGTCAGAGGGTCAGTACTGAGGGAGTGCCGCACTGTCAGAGGGTCAGTACTGAGGGAGTGCCGCACTGTCAGAGGGTCAGTACTGAGGGAGTGCTGCACTGTCAGAGGATCAGTACTGAGGGAGTGCCGCACTGTCGGAGGGTCAGTACTGAGGGAGTGCCGCACTGTCAGAGGGTCAGTACTGAGGGAGTGCCGCACTGTCAGAGGGTCAGTACTGAGGGAGTGCCGCACTGTCAGAGGGTCAGTACTGAGGGAGTACCGCACTGTCAGAGGGTCAGTACTGAGGGAGTGCTGCACTGTCAGAGGGTCAGTACTGAGGGAGCCGCACTGTCAGAGGTTCAGTACTGAGGGAGTGCCGCACTGTCAGAGGGTCAGTACTGAGGGAGTGCCGCACTGTCAAGGGGTCAGTACTGAGGGAGTGCCGCACTGTCAGAGGGTCAGTACTGAGGGAGTGCCGCACTGTCAGTGGGTCAGTACTGAGGGAGTGCTGCACTGTCAGAGGGTCAGTACTGAGGGAGTGCTGCACTGTCAGAGGGTCAGTGCCGAGGGAGTGCTGCACTGTCAGAGGGTCAGTGCCGAGGGAGTGCTGCACTGTCAGAGGGTCAGTACTGAGGGAGTGCCGAACTGTCAGAAGGTCAGTACTGAGGGAGTGCCGCACTGTCAGCAGGTCAGTACTGAGGGAATGCTGCACTGTCAGAGGGTCAGTACTGAGGCAGCACCACACAGTCAGAGGGTCAGTACTGAGGGACTGCCGCACTGTCAGTACTGAGGGAGTGCTGAACTGTCAGAGGGTCAGTACTGAGGGAATGCCGCACTGTCAGAGGGTCAGTGCTGAGGGAGTGCCGCACTGCCAGAGGGTCAGTACTGAGGGAGTGCAGCACTGTCAGAGGGCCCGTACTGAGGGAGTGCCGCACTGTCAAGGAGTCAGTACTGAGGGAGTGCCGCACTGTCAGAGGGTCAGTACTGAGGGAGTGCCGCACTGTCAGAGGGTCAGTACTGAGGGAGTGCTGCACTGTCAGAGGGTCAGTACTGAGGGAGTGCTGCACTGTCAGAGGGTCAGTGCCGAGGGAGTGCTGCACTGTCAGAGGGTCAGTGCCGAGGGATTGCTGCACTGTCAGAGGGTCAGTACTGAGGGAGTGCCGAACTGTCAGATGGTCAGTACTGAGGGAGTGCCGCACTGTCAGAGGGTCAGTACTGAGGGAGTGCCGCACTGTCAGAGGGTCAGTACTGAGGGAGTGCCGCACTGTCAGAGGGTCAGTACTGAGGGAGTGCCGCACTGTCAGAGGGTCAGTACTGAGGGAGTGCTGCACTGTCAGAGGATCAGTACTGAGGGAGTGCCGCACTGTCGGAGGGTCAGTACTGAGGGAGTGCCGCACTGTCAGAGGGTCAGTACTGAGGGAGTGCCGCACTGTCAGAGGGTCAGTACTGAGGGAGTGCCGCACTGTCAGAGGGTCAGTACTGAGGGAGTACCGCACTGTCAGAGGGTCAGTACTGAGGGAGTGCTGCACTGTCACAGGGTCAGTACTGAGGGAATGCCGCACTGTCAGAGGGCCAGTACTGAGGGAGTGCCGCACTGTCAGAGGGTCAGTACTGAGGGAGTGCCGCACTGTCAGAGGGCCAGTACTGAGGGAGTGCCGCACTGTCAAGGGGTCAGTACTGAGGGAGTGCCGCACTGTCAGAGGGTCAGTACTGAGGGAGTGCCGCACTGTCAGAGGGCCAGTACTGAGGGAGTGCCGCACTGTCAGAGGGTCAGTACTGAGGGAGTGCCGCACTGTCAGAGGGCCAGTACTGAGGGAGTGCCGCACTGTCAAGGGGTCAGTACTGAGGGAGTGCCGCACTGTCAGAGGGTCAGTACTGAGGGTGTGCCGCACTGTCAGAGGGTCAGTACTGAGGGAGCGCTGCACTGTCAGAGGGTCAGTACTGAGGGAGTGCCGCACTGTCAGAGGGTCAGTACTGAGGGAGTGCCGCACTGTCAGATGGTCAGTACTGAGGGAGTGCTGCACTGTCAGAGGGTCAGTACTGAGGGAGCTCCGCACTGTCAGCAGGTCAGTACTGAGGGAGCGCCGCACTGTCAGAGGGTCAGTACTGAGGGACTGCCGCACTGTCAGTACTGAGGGAGTGCAGCACTGTCAGAGGGTCAGTACTGAGGGAATGCTGCACTGTCAGAGGGTCAGTACTGAGGGAGTGCCGCACTGTCAGAGGGTCAGTACTGAGGGAGTGCCGCACTGTCAGAGGGTCAGTACTGATGGAGTGCTGCACTGTCAGAGGATCAGTACTGAGGGAGTGCCGCACTGTCGGAGGGTCAGTACTGAGGGAGTGCCGCACTGTCAGAGGGTCAGTACTGAGGGAGTGCCGCACTGTCAGAGGGTCAGTACTGAGGGAGTGCCGCACTGTCAGAGGGTCAGTACTGAGGGAGTACCGCACTGTCAGAGGGTCAGTACTGAGGGAGTGCTGCACTGTCAGAGGGTCAGTACTGAGGGAGCCGCACTGTCAGAGGTTCAGTACTGAGGGAATGCCGCACTGTCAGAGGGCCAGTACTGAGGGAGTGCCGCACTGTCAGAGGGTCAGTACTGAGGGAGTGCCGCACTGTCAGAGGGCCAGTACTGAGGGAGTGCCGCACTGTCAAGGGGTCAGTACTGAGGGAGTGCCGCACTGTCAGAGGGTCAGTACTGAGGGAGTGCCGCACTGTCAGTGGGTCAGTACTGAGGGAGTGCTGCACTGTCAGAGGGTCAGTACTGAGGGAGTGCTGCACTGTCAGAGGGTCAGTGCCGAGGGAGTGCTGCACTGTCAGGGGGTCAGTGCCGAGGGAGTGCTGCACTGTCAGAGGGTCAGTACTGAGGGAGTGCCGAACTGTCAGAAGGTCAGTACTGAGGGAGTGCCGCACTGTCAGCAGGTCAGTACTGAGGGAGCGCTGCACTGTCAGAGGGTCAGTACTGAGGCAGCACCACACTGTCAGAGGGTCAGTACTGAGGGACTGCCGCACTGTCAGTACTGAGGGAGTGCTGAACTGTCAGAGGGTCAGTACTGAGGGAATGCCGCACTGTCAGAGGGTCAGTGCTGAGGGAGTGCCGCACTGCCAGAGGGTCAGTACTGAGGGAGTGCAGCACTGTCAGAGGGCCCGTACTGAGGGAGTGCCGCACTGTCAAGGGGTCAGTACTGAGGGAGTGCCGCACTGTCAGAGGGTCAGTACTGAGGGAGTGCCGCACTGTCAGAGGGTCAGTACTGAGGGAGTGCTGCACTGTCAGAGGGTCAGTACTGAGGGAGTGCTGCACTGTCAGAGGGTCAGTACTGAGGGAGTGCCGCACTGTCAGAGGGTCAGTACTGAGGGAGTGCTGCACTGTCAGAGGGTCAGTACTGAGGGAGTGCTGCACTGTCAGCAGGTCAGTACTGAGGGACTGCCGCACTGTCAGTACTGAGGGAGTGCTGCACTGTCAGAGGGTCAGTACTGAGGCAATGCCGCACTGTCAGAGGGTCAGTACTGAGGGAGTGCCGCACTGTCAGAGGGTCAGTACTGAGGGAGTGCTGCACTGTCAGAGGGTCAGTGCCGAGGGAGTGCTGCACTGTCAGAGGGTCAGTGCCGAGGGAGTGCTGCACTGTCAGAGGGTCAGTACTGAGGGAGTGCCGAACTGTCAGATGGTCAGTACTGAGGGAGTGCCGCACTGTCAGAGGGTCAGTACTGAGGGAGTGCCGCACTGTCAGAGGGTCAGTACTGAGGGAGTGCCGCACTGTCAGAGGGTCACTACTGAGGGAGTGCCGCACTGTCAGAGGGTCAGTACTGAGGGAGTGCCGCACTGTCAGAGGGTCAGTGCTGAGGGAGCTCCGCACTGTCAGCAGGTCAGCACTGAGGGAGCGCTGCACTGTCAGAGGGTCAGTACTGAGGGAGCACCACACAGTCAGAGCGTCAGTACTGAGGGAGTGCCGCACTGTCAGCAGGTCAGTACTGAGGGACTGCCGCACTGTCAGTACTGAGGGAGTGCTGCACTGTCAGAGGGTCAGTACTGAGGCAATGCCGCACTGTCAGAGGGTCAGTACTGAGGGAGTGCCGCACTGTCAGAGGGTCAGTGCTGAGGGAGTGCCGCACTGTCAGAGGGTCAGTGCTGAGGGAGTGCTGCACTGTCAGAGGGTCAGTGCTGAGGGAGTGCCGCTCTGTCAGAGGGTCAGTACTGAGGGAGTGCCGCACTGTCAGAGTGTCAGTACTGAGGGAGTGCCGAACTGTCAGATGGTCAGTACTGAGGGAGTGCCGCACTGTCAGAGGGTCAGTGCTGAGGGAGTGCCGCACTGTCAGAGGGTCAGTGCTGAGGGAGTGCTGCACTGTCAGAGGGTCAGTGCTGAGGGAGTGCTGCACTGTCAGAGGGTCAGTGCTGAGGGAGTGCCGCACTGTCAGAGGGTCAGTGCTGAGGGAGTGCTGCACTGTCAGAGGGTCAGTGCTGAGGGAGTGCCGCTCTGTCAGAGGGTCAGTACTGAGGGAGTGCCGCACTGTCAGAGTGTCAGTACTGAGGGAGTGCCGAACTGTCAGATGGTCAGTACTGAGGGAGTGCCGCACTGTAAGAGGATCAGTACTGAGGGAGTGCCGCACTGTCAGATGGTCAGTACTGAGGGAGTGCTCCACCGTCAGAGGGTCAGTACTGAGGGAGCACCGCACAGTCAGAGGGTCAGTACTGAGGGAGCTCCGCACTGTCAGCAGGTCAGTACTGAGGGAGCGCCGCACTGTCAGAGGGTCAGTACTGAGGGACTGCCGCACTGTCAGTACTGAGGGAGTGCTGCACTGTCAGAGGGTCAGTACTGAGGGAATGCTGCACTGTCAGAGGGTCAGTACTGAGGGAGTGCCGCACTGTCAGAGGGTCAGTACTGAGGGAGTGCCGCACTGTCAGAGGGTCAGTACTGAGGGAGTGATGCACTGTCAGAGGATCAGTACTGAGGGAGTGCCGCACTGTCGGAGGGTCAGTACTGAGGGAGTGCCGCACTGTCAGAGGGTCAGTACTGAGGGAGTGCCGCACTGTCAGAGGGTCAGTACTGAGGGAGTGCCGCACTGTCAGAGGGTCAGTACTGAGGGAGTACCGCACTGTCAGAGGGTCAGTATTGAGGGAGTGCTGCACTGTCAGAGGGTCAGTACTGAGGGAATGCCGCACTGTCAGAGGGCCAGTACTGAGGGAGTGCCGCACTGTCAGAGGGTCAGTACTGAGGGAGTGCCGCACTGTCAGAGGGCCAGTACTGAGGGAGTGCCGCACTGTCAAGGGGTCAGTACTGAGGGAGTGCCGCACTGTCAGAGGGTCAGTACTGAGGGAGAACCGCACTGTCAGAGGGTCAGTACTGAGGGAGTGCCGCACTGTCAGAGGGTCAGTACTGAGGGAGTGCCGCACTGTCAGAGGGTCAGTACTGAGGGAGTGCCGCACTGTCAGAGGGTCAGTACTGAGGGAGTGCCGCACTGAGAGAGGGTCAGTACTGAGGGAGTGCCGCGCTGTCAGTGGCTCAGTACTGAGGGAGTGCCGCACTGTCAGAGGGTCAGTACTGAGGGAGTTCTGCACTGTCAGAGGGTCAGTACTGAGGGAGTGCTGCACTGTCAGAGGGTCAGTACTGAGGGAGTGCCGCACTGTCAGAGGGTCAGTACTGGGGGAGTGCTGCACTGTCAGAGGGTCAGTACTGAGGGAGTACCGCACTGTCAGAGGGTCAGTACTGAGGGAGTTCTGCACTGTCAGAGGGTCAGTACTGAGGGAGTGCTGCACTGTCAGAGGGTCAGTACTGAGGGAGTGCCGCACTGTCAGAGGGTCAGTACTGGGGGAGTGCTGCACTGTCAGAGGGTCAGTACTGAGGGAGTGATGCACTGTCAGAGGGTCAGTACTGAGGGAGTGATGCACTGTCAGAGGGTCAGTACTGAGGGAACGCTGCACTGTCAGAGGGTCAGTAACGAGTGAGTGCCGAACTGTCAGAGGGTCAGTACTGAGGGAGAGCCGCACTGTCAGAGGGTCAGTACTGAGGGAGTGCCGCACTGTCAGAGGGTCAGTACTGAGGGAGTGCTGCACTGTCAGAGGATCAGTACTGAGGGAGTGCCGCACTGTCGGAGGGTCAGTACTGAGGGAGTGCCGCACTGTCAGAGGGTCAGTACTGAGGGAGTGCCGCACTGTCAGAGGGTCAGTACTGAGGGAGTGCCGCACTGTCAGAGGGTCAGTACTGAGGGAGTGCTGCACTGTCAGAGGATCAGTACTGAGGGAGTGCCGCACTGTCGGAGGGTCAGTACTGAGGGAGTGCCGCACTGTCAGAGGGTCAGTACTGAGGGAGTGCCGCACTGTCAGAGGGTCAGTACTGAGGGAGTGCCGCACTGTCAGAGGGTCAGTACTGAGGGAGTGCCGCACTGTCAGAGGGTCAGTACTGAGGGAGTGCCGCATTGTCAGAGGGTCAGTACTGAGGGAGTGCCGCACTGTCAGAGGGTCAGTACTGAGGGAGTGCCGCACTGTCAGAGGGTCAGTACTGAGGGAGTGCTGCACTGTCAGAGGATCAGTACTGAGGGAGTGCCGCACTGTCGGAGGGTCAGTACTGAGGGAGTGCCGCACTGTCAGAGGGTCAGTACTGAGGGAGTGCCGCACTGTCAGAGGGTCAGTACTGAGGGAGTGCCGCACTGTCAGAGGGTCAGTACTGAGGGAGTACCGCACTGTCAGAGGGTCAGTACTGAGGGAGTGCTGCACTGTCACAGGGTCAGTACTGAGGGAATGCCGCACTGTCAGAGGGCCAGTACTGAGGGAGTGCCGCACTGTCAGAGGGTCAGTACTGAGGGAGTGCCGCACTGTCAGTCAGAGGGCCAGTACTGAGGGAGTGCCGCACTGTCAAGGGGTCAGTACTGAGGGAGTGCCGCACTGTCAGAGGGTCAGTACTGAGGGAGTGCCGCACTGTCAGAGGGCCAGTACTGAGGGAGTGCCGCACTGTCAGAGGGTCAGTACTGAGGGAGTGCCGCACTGTCAGAGGGCCAGTACTGAGGGAGTGCCGCACTGTCAAGGGGTCAGTACTGAGGGAGTGCCGCACTGTCAGAGGGTCAGTACTGAGGGTGTGCCGCACTGTCAGAGGGTCAGTACTGAGGGAGCGCTGCACTGTCAGAGGGTCAGTACTGAGGGAGTGCCGCACTGTCAGAGGGTCAGTACTGAGGGAGTGCCGCACTGTCAGATGGTCAGTACTGAGGGAGTGCTGCACTGTCAGAGGGTCAGTACTGAGGGAGCTCCGCACTGTCAGCAGGTCAGTACTGAGGGAGCGCCGCACTGTCAGAGGGTCAGTACTGAGGGACTGCCGCACTGTCAGTACTGAGGGAGTGCAGCACTGTCAGAGGGTCAGTACTGAGGGAATGCTGCACTGTCAGAGGGTCAGTACTGAGGGAGCTCCGCACTGTCAGAGGGTCAGTACTGAGGGAGTGCCGCACTGTCAGAGGGTCAGTACTGAGGGAGCTCCGCACTGTCAGAGGGTCAGTACTGAGGGAGTGCCGCACTGTCAGAGGGTCAGTACTGAGGGAGTGCCGCACTGTCAGAGGGTCAGTACTGAGGGAGTGCTGCACTGTCAGAGGATCAGTACTGAGGGAGTGCCGCACTGTCGGAGGGTCAGTACTGAGGGAGTGCCGCACTGTCAGAGGGTCAGTACTGAGGGAGTGCCGCACTGTCAGAGGGTCAGTACTGAGGGACTGCCGCACTGTCAGTACTGAGGGAGTGCAGCACTGTCAGAGGGTCAGTACTGAGGGAATGCTGCACTGTCAGAGGGTCAGTACTGAGGGAGCTCCGCACTGTCAGAGGGTCAGTACTGAGGGAGTGCCGCACTGTCAGAGGGTCAGTACTGAGGGAGCTCCGCACTGTCAGAGGGTCAGTACTGAGGGAGTGCCGCACTGTCAGAGGGTCAGTACTGAGGGAGTGCCGCACTGTCAGAGGGTCAGTACTGAGGGAGTGCTGCACTGTCAGAGGATCAGTACTGAGGGAGTGCCGCACTGTCGGAGGGTCAGTACTGAGGGAGTGCCGCACTGTCAGAGGGTCAGTACTGAGGGAGTGCCGCACTGTCAGAGGGTCAGTACTGAGGGAGTGCCGCACTGTCAGAGGGTCAGTACTGAGGGAGTACCGCACTGTCAGAGGGTCAGTACTGAGGGAGTGCTGCACTGTCAGAGGGTCAGTACTGAGGGAGCCGCACTGTCAGAGGTTCAGTACTGAGGGAGTGCCGCACTGTCAGAGAGTCAGTACTGAGGGAGTGCTGCACTGTCACAGGGTCAGTACTGAGGGAATGCCGCACTGTCAGAGGGCCAGTACTGAGGGAGTGCCGCACTGTCAGAGGGTCAGTACTGAGGGAGTGCCGCACTGTCAGAGGGCCAGTACTGAGGGAGTGCCGCACTGTCAAGGGGTCAGTACTGAGGGAGTGCCGCACTGTCAGAGGGTCAGTACTGAGGGAGTGCCGCACTGTCAGTGGGTCAGTACTGAGGGAGTGCTGCACTGTCAGAGGGTCAGTACTGAGGGAGTGCTGCACTGTCAGAGGGTCAGTGCCGAGGGAGTGCTGCACTGTCAGGGGGTCAGTGCCGAGGGAGTGCTGCACTGTCAGAGGGTCAGTACTGAGGGAGTGCCGAACTGTCAGAAGGTCAGTACTGAGGGAGTGCCGCACTGTCAGCAGGTCAGTACTGAGGGAGCGCTGCACTGTCAGAGGGTCAGTACTGAGGCAGCACCACACTGTCAGAGGGTCAGTACTGAGGGACTGCCGCACTGTCAGTACTGAGGGAGTGCTGAACTGTCAGAGGGTCAGTACTGAGGGAATGCCGCACTGTCAGAGGGTCAGTGCTGAGGGAGTGCCGCACTGCCAGAGGGTCAGTACTATGGGAGTGCAGCACTGTCAGAGGGCCCGTACTGAGGGAGTGCCGCACTGTCAAGGGGTCAGTACTGAGGGAGTGCCGCACTGTCAGAGGGTCAGTACTGAGGGAGTGCCGCACTGTCAGAGGGTCAGTACTGAGGGAGTGTCTCACTGTCAGAGGGTCAGTACTGAGGGAGTGCTGCACTGTCAGAGGGTCAGTACTGAGGGAGTGCTGCACTGTCAGAGGGTCAGTGCCGAGGGAGTGCTGCACTGTCAGAGGGTCAGTGCCGAGGGAGTGCTGCACTGTCAGAGGGTCAGTACTGAGGGAGTGCCGAACTGTCAGATGGTCAGTACTGAGGGAGTGCCGCACTGTCAGAGGGTCAGTACTGAGGGAGTGCCGCACTGTCAGAGGGTCAGTGCTGAGGGAGCTCCGCACTGTCAGCAGGTCAGTACTGAGGGAGCGCTGCACTGTCAGAGGGTCAGTACTGAGGGACTGCCGCACTGTCAGTACTGAGGGAGTGCTGCACTGTCAGAGGGTCAGTACTGAGGCAATGCCGCACTGTCAGAGGGTCAGTACTGAGGGAGTGCTGCACTGTCAGAGGGTCAGTACTGAGGGAGTGCTGCACTGTCAGAGGGTCAGTGCCGAGGGAGTGCTGCACTGTCAGAGGGTCAGTGCCGAGGGAGTGCTGCACTGTCAGAGGGTCAGTACTGAGGGAGTGCCGAACTGTCAGATGGTCAGTACTGAGGGGGTGCCGCACTGTCAGAGGGTCAGTACTGAGGGAGTGCCGCACTGTCAGAGGGTCAGTGCTGAGGGAGCTCCGCACTGTCAGCAGGTCAGTACTGAGGGAGCGCTGCACTGTCAGAGGGTCAGTACTGAGGGAGCACCACACAGTCAGAGCATCAGTACTGAGGGAGCACCGCACTGTCAGCAGGTCAGTACTGAGGGAGCGCCGCACTGTCAGAGGGTCAGTACTGAGGGACTGCCGCACTGTCAGTACTGAGGGAGTGCTGCACTGTCAGAGGGTCAGTACTGAGGGAATGCTGCACTGTCAGAGGGTCAGTACTGAGGGAGTGCCGCACTGTCAGAGGGTCAGTACTGAGGGAGTGCCGCACTGTCAGAGGGTCAGTACTGAGGGAGTGATGCACTGTCAGAGGATCAGTACTGAGGGAGTGCCGCACTGTCGGAGGGTCAGTACTGAGGGAGTGCCGCACTGTCAGAGGGTCAGTACTGAGGGAGTGCCGCACTGTCAGAGGGTCAGTACTGAGGGAGTGCCGCACTGTCAGAGGGTCAGTACTGAGGGAGTACCGCACTGTCAGAGGGTCAGTATTGAGGGAGTGCTGCACTGTCAGAGGGTCAGTACTGAGGGAATGCCGCACTGTCAGAGGGCCAGTACTGAGGGAGTGCCGCACTGTCAGAGGGTCAGTACTGAGGGAGTGCCGCACTGTCAGAGGGCCAGTACTGAGGGAGTGCCGCACTGTCAAGGGGTCAGTACTGAGGGAGTGCCGCACTGTCAGAGGGTCAGTACTGAGGGAGAACCGCACTGTCAGAGGGTCAGTACTGAGGGAGTGCCGCACTGTCAGAGGGTCAGTACTGAGGGAGTGCCGCACTGTCAGAGGGTCAGTACTGAGGGAGTGCTGCACTGTCAGAGGGTCAGTACTGAGGGAGAACCGCACTGTCAGAGGTTCAGTACTGAGGGAGTGCCGCACTGTCAGAGGGTCAGTACTGAGGGAGTGCCGCACTGTCAGAGGGTCAGTACTGAGGGAGTGCCGCACTGAGAGAGGGTCAGTACTGAGGGAGTGCCGCGCTGTCAGTGGCTCAGTACTGAGGGAGTGCCGCACTGTCAGAGGGTCAGTACTGAGGGAGTTCTGCACTGTCAGAGGGTCAGTACTGAGGGAGTGCTGCACTGTCAGAGGGTCAGTACTGAGGGAGTGCCGCACTGTCAGAGGGTCAGTACTGGGGGAGTGCTGCACTGTCAGAGGGTCAGTACTGAGGGAGTACCGCACTGTCAGAGGGTCAGTACTGAGGGAGTTCTGCACTGTCAGAGGGTCAGTACTGAGGGAGTGCTGCACTGTCAGAGGGTCAGTACTGAGGGAGTGCCGCACTGTCAGAGGGTCAGTACTGGGGGAGTGCTGCACTGTCAGAGGGTCAGTACTGAGGGAGTGATGCACTGTCAGAGGGTCAGTACTGAGGGAACGCTGCACTGTCAGAGGGTCAGTAACGAGTGAGTGCCGAACTGTCAGAGGGTCAGTACTGAGGGAGCGCCGCACTGTCAGAGGGTCAGTACTGAGGGAGTGCCGCACTGTCAGAGGGTCAGTACTGAGGGAGTGCCACACTGTCAGAGGGTCAGTACTGAGGGAGTGCTGCACTGTCAGAGGGTCAGTACTGAGGGAGTGCCGCACTGTCAGAGGGTCAGTACTGAGGGAGTGCCGCACTGTCAGAGGGTCAGTACTGAGGGAGTGCTGCACTGTCAGAGGGTCAGTACTGAGGGAGTGCCGCACTGTCAGAGGGTCAGTACTGAGGGAGTGCCGCACTGTTAGTACTGAGTGAGTGCTGCACTGTCAGAGGGTCAGTACTGAGGGAGCGCCGCACTGTCAAAGGGTCAGTACTAAGGGAGTGCCGCTCTGTCAGAGGGTCAGTACTGAGGGAGTGCTGCACTGTCAGAGGGTCAGTACTGAGGGAGTGCTGCACTATCAGAGGGTCAGTACTGAGGGAGCGCCGCACTGTCAGAGGGTCAGTACTGAGGGAACGCCGCACTGTCAGAAGGTCAGTACTGAGGGAGCGCCGCACTGTCAGAGGGTCAGTACTGAGGGAGCGCCGCACTGTTAGAGGGTCAGTACTGAGGGAGTGCCGCACTGTCAGAGGGTCAGTACTGATGGAGCGCCGCACTGTCAGAGGGTCAGTACTGAGGGAGTGCCGCACTGTCAGAGGGTCAGTACTGAGGGAGTGCTGCACTGTCAGAGGGTCAGTACTGAGGGAGTGCTGCACTATCAGAGGGTCAGTACTGAGGGAGCGCCGCACTGTCAGAGGGTCAGTACTGAGGGAACGCCGCACTGTCAGAAGGTCAGTACTGAGGGAGCGCCGCACTGTCAGAGTGTCAGTACTGAGGGAGCGCCGCACTGTTAGAGGGTCAGTACTGAGGGAGTGCCGCACTGTCAGAGGGTCAGTACTGAGGGAGCACTGCCCTGTCAGAGGGTCAGTACTGGGGGAGTGCCGCACTGTCAGAGGGTCAGTACTGGGGGAGAGCCGCACTGTCAGAGGGTCAGTACTGGGGGAGTGCTGCATTGTCAGAGGGTCAGTACTGGGGGAGTGCCGCACTGTCAGAGGGTCAGTACTGAGGGAGTGCTGCACTGTCAGAGGGTCAGTACTGAGGGAGCGCCGCACTGTGAGAGGGTCAGTACTGAGGGAGCGCCGCACTGTCAGAGGGTCAGTACTGAGGGAGTGCTGCACTGTCAGAGGGTCAGTACTGAGGGAGTGCTGCACTGTCAGAGGGTCAGTACTGAGGGAGTGCCGCACTGTCAGAGGGTCAGTACTGAGGGAGTGCCGCACTGTCAGAGGGTCAGTACTGAGGGAGCGCCGCACTGTCAGAGGGTCAGTACTGAGGGAGTGCTGCACTGTCAGAGGGTCAGTACTGAGGGAGCGCCGCACTGTCAGAGGGTCAGTACTGGGGGAGTGCCGCACTGTCAGAGGGTCAGTACTGAGGGAGTGCTGCACTGTCAGAGGGTCAGTACTGAGGCAGTGCCGCACTGTCAGAGGGTCAGTACTGAGGGAGCGCCGCACTGTCAGAGGGTCAGTCCTGGGGGAGTGCGGCACTGTCAGAGGGTCAGTACTGAGGCAGCGCCGCAATGTCAGAGGGTCAGTACTGAGGGAGTGCTGCACTGTCAGAGGGTCAGTACTGAGGGAGAACCGCACTGTCAGAGGGTCAGTACTGAGGCAGCGCCGCAATGTCAGAGGGTCAGTACTGAGGGAGTGCTGCACTGTCAGAGGGTCAGTACTGAGGGAGAACCGCACTGTCAGAGGGTCAGTACTGAGGGAGTGCCGCACTGTCAGAGGGTCAGTACTGAGGGAGTGCTGCACTGTCAGAGGGTCAGTACTGAGGGAGAACCGCACTGTCAGAGGTTCAGTACTGAGGGAGTGCCGCACTGTCAGAGGGTCAGTACTGAGGGAGTGCCGCACTGTCAGAGGGTCAGTACTGAGGGAGTGCCGCACTGACAGAGGGTCAGTACTGAGGGAGTGCCGCGCTGTCAGTGGCTCAGTACTGAGGGAGTGCCGCACTGTCAGAGGGTCAGTACTGAGGGAGTTCTGCACTGTCAGAGGGTCAGTACTGAGGGAGCGCCGCACTGTCAGAGGGTCAGTACTGAGGGAGTGCCGCACTGTCAGAGGGTCAGTACTGAGGGATTGCCGCACTGTCAGAGGGTCAGTACTGAGTGAGCGCCGAACTGTCAGAGGGTCAGTACTGAGGGAACGCTGCACTGTCAGAGGGTCAGTACTGAGGGAACGCTGCACTGTCAGAGGGTCAGTACTGAGTGAGCGCCGAACTGTCAGAGGGTCAGTACTGAGGGAACGCTGCACTGTCAGTGGCTCAGTACTGAGGGAGCGCCGCACTGTCAGAGGGTCAGTGCTGAGGGAGCGCCGCACTGTCAGAGGGTCAGTACTGAGGGAGTGCCGCACTGTCAGAGGGTCAGTACTGAGTGAGCGCCGAACTGTCAGAGGGTCAGTACTGAGGGAACGCTGCACTGTCAGAGGGTCAGTACTGAGTGAGCGCCGAACTGTCAGAGGGTCAGTACTGAGGCAGCGCCGCACTGTCAGAGGGTCAGTACTGAGGGAGCGCCGCACTGTCAGAGGGTCAGTACTGAGGGAGTGCCGCACTGTCAGAGGGTCAGTACTGAGGGAACGCTGCACTGTCAGACGGTCAGTACTGAGTGAGTGCCGCACTGTCAGAGGGTCAGTACTGAGGGAGCGCCGCACTGTCAGAGGGTCAGTACTGGGGGAGTGCGGCACTGTCAGAGGGACAGTACTGAGGGAGTGCCGCATTGTCAGAGGGTCAGTACTGGGGGAGTGCCAGATTTGCCGACTTTCCGGATGAGACATTAATCAGAGGCTCCCTCCGGTTGCTGTTGTAAGACTATTCCCTGTTTATTCCCCTCTCTTCCATTTTCCCGATATCATTTTTGATCCCCGGATGATTAATGGACTTGGGTCTTTAAGTCAAGCAGCTGAATTCAGAGGGTAAATGAGGGAACACTGCGCTGATGTACACAGGACGTTTCGGCACCAGAGAGAGAGAGAGATGGGGTGGGACTCAGTTTGATTGACTGACTGGTGGCCAAAGAATTGGCCCAATAGTCTGCACTCTGCCCGGTAACGGGCGGTGATTGGATCATAACCTGGTGGAACGATGTACAGAGTCACAGGGCGTTTTAATGTGCAGCACAGGGGTCAGGTCCTCCTCTCTCTCCCCCATGATCTCTCCCGAGTGTCTGTGGGTGCCGTGGTCCTGGGGCTGCAGAGAACCTTAGTCAATGAAACTACGGGGAATCCATTGCGGGCTCCCAACCAAGACAGAAGCTGCTCTCTCTCCCTCTCCAGAAAGTCTGTGGCTGCTGTATTTCTGAAGTTGCAGAGAAGCCGAGTGAATTAATTTACAGAGAGGACTATTACAGGCTGCGGACCGAGACTTCATCCTACAAGCTTGCTGTGATGCATTAAAGAAAAACACACTGAAACAGGGTTTCTTTTCCCTCTAACTGATGTTTATCACCCTTTTCAACCAGTCTGTGTTTATCTGTCCTGTTATATGTGGGATCTTGTGCCGAGAAAACATTCTCCGCTATCCCCCCCCACTCTGGTTCTGTTTTTTAAATAGATCAGGGGCTGGTTTAGCACAGGGCTGAAGGGCTGGCTTTGAAAGCAGACCAAGGCAGGCCAGCAGCACGGTTCAGTTCCCGTACCAGCCTCGCCGAACAGGCGCCGGAATGTGGCGACTAGGGGCTTTTCACAGTAACTTCATTTGCGGCCTAACTTGTGACAATAAGCGATTATCATTCATTTTCATTATTCCGTCCTCCGACAGAAGCTTATCCTGGAGCACAGGGGCCGGCAGCCGCGAGAAGGACGGAACCCCCTCTCCGCGCACAATCCCGAGCCTGCAGGCACCGCAACCCATTCCCACGGGCAACTCGGACATTTCGCTCCAGCCCCGCACATCCCCGGCCTCCAGAATGTTGCCGACACCCACCCTAGACCCGTGACGCCAAAACTACCACCGGGTTCACGGAGTATCCGATCGGCGGGATCGGCTAACCACAAACCGATCCCCCCCCCTCCCGTTTTCCACCCCCCCCCCGCTCCAAGACCACCCACCTCACGCACGGGGTCTTCCCCGCCCACGCAAACCCCCAGAGTTACCCCAGTGAACTTCCTGAAAAAGGAAGACAAAGATGGGGACGTACACGGAACACGGACCACTACCTGGGCAGCTCCGACATTCTCGCCGGCTGCACGCGCCCCAGACAGTGACAGGGGCAACACATCCCCCCTCCTAAGATCCGCCTTCACCCCCTCCACCAATCCGCCCCACCTGGATCCCTCAATACCGAAGACCCCCCCCCGCCAATCGGAATTGCCCTAACTCCTCCTCTGCGCCCTAGCATTGACCGGGAATACCCCGCTCTTCCCCATGTTCCGTTTACACCCCAACAGCCAGCCAACACTGGCCAACGGGTCCGAGATATATAATAACAGATCGTCCGCGTACAGCGAATCTCTCCCCCCCCCCAACCCGGGCATTCCCGCTCAATCCCTCGCCAATCCCTCAGCACCCTAAACGCCATTGCTAACAGCTCTATTGTCATGTGAGTGTACCTTTAAGAAATGTACCTTTAAGAAATGAGTGTTCATCAGTGATGTCGGAGAGGGGGTGGAGCTGGGCTGCCTGTCAGCTTTTTACTTTTGTTTTAGGCTGTTTGCTGCAGGGTGTGTTTTAGTTTCGTTTTCAGTGTTGGAGCTGAAGCCAGACAGAGCAGGTGTACTGCTGTTCTCTCTGCCATGAAAAGACTATCTCTTGATCATTCGGTGAATCCAGAATTATAAATGTTTTCAGTAGTGAATGTAAACCTAATGCGCTTCTGTTAAAAGGGGTTTCTTTTGTCTCCTGGATGTTGTTTGGGAAGTTATTAAGCATTACTTAGTGTTGTAGTCTTTGGGGGTTGTATTTGAATTGATGGTTGCTAAGATGTTCACTGTATGTTTTAAAAAGGTTAACTTGAGTTCATAGAATAAACATTGTTTTGCTTTAAAAAATACTTTTCCATTTCTGCTGTCCCACACCTGTAGAGTGGGCCGTCTGCTCCCCATCCCACAATCTAGTAAAAGTTGTGGGTCAGGGGAACTCCATGATACACTTTGGGGTTCTGGAAACCCTGGCCCGTAACACTATCGCCAAGGCGTCAAGCAACGGGGAAGGCGGGCACACCCAAAGTACCCCAAACTCACTCGGTTCGTCCGCACGCTCACCACTGGCGCAACAATGTGGGGCTGAAGAGGGGAGCCCCTTGCGTCACTGTCCACCCTCACCAGCCCGAGAGTACCGGGTCGATAAGGGTGGCCCGCGCCCGATGGAGGAGGAGAAGGTCGGGGCCGACAAACAGGCCCCCCCCCCCCCCCGCACGCCTCAGGTTACAACCCAACTACAATCATTCCCATGGATAGAACATAAAACATAGAACATGGAACTGTACAGTACAGGCCCTTCGGCCCGCGATGTTGGGCCGAACTAGTCTGAGACGAAGATCAAATCAACCTACTCCCAATCATTCCAGTGCTCTCCGTGTGCCTATCCGATAACCGCTTAGAAGTTCCGAAAGTGTCCGACTCCACCGTAGCTGGGAGTGCGTTCCACGCCCCAACTACTCTCTGAGTAAAGAACCTACCTCTGACATCCCTCCTAGATCTTCCACCATGAACCTTATAGTTACGCCCCCTTGTAACAGCTACACCCACCCGAGGAAATAGTCGCTGAACGCCCACTCTATCTATCCCTCTCATCATCTTATACACCTCAATTAAGTCGCCTCTCATCCTCCTTCGCTCCAGTGAGAAAAGCCCTCGCTCCCTCAACCTTTCCTCATAGGACCCACCCTCCAATCCAGGCAGCATCCTGGTAAATCTCCTCTGCTCCCTTTCCAATGCTTCCACATCCTTCCTAGAATGAGGTGACCAGAACTACACGCAATACTCCAAATGTGGTCTAACCAAGGTCCTGTACAGTTGCAGCATAACCTCGCGGCTCTTAAACTCAAGCCCCCTGTTAATAAACACTAACACACTATAGGCTTTCTTCATGGCTCTGTCCACTTGGGTGGCAACCTTCAGAGATCTGTGGACATGAACCCCGAGATCTCTCTGCTCCTCCACATTCCTCAGAACCCTGCCGTTGACCCTGTAATCCGCATTCAAATTTGTCCGACCAAAATGAAGCACCTCACACTTACCAGGATTAAACTCCATCTGCCGCTTCTCAGCCCAGCTCTGCGTCCTATCAATGTCCCTTTTGCAGCCGACAACAGGCCTCCACAATATTCATCCCACACTTGGCAAACATTATGGCACCGGCACACAGGCCCCTAAAAAAAAACCGTCAGGGAGGGGCGTCGAGGGCGGCGCAAGGAGATGCAGCTGCCGTCGAAAGTGCGTCGGCTGCTTAAGGCAATTATGATGCCCTGGGAGGGGCTGGGGGGGGGGGGGGGGGCAGGAGGGGGAGGTGGCGACGGACGCGGAGAAGGTCTTTGACCGGGTGAAGTGGGCGTATTTGATGGAGGTGCTGGGGCGGTTCGGGTTTGGGCAGGGGGTTTGTGGACTGGGTCCCACTGTTGTACTGGGGGTTTGCGGAGCTTTGAGCTGCACTGGGGGATGAGGCAGGGGTACCCACTCTCCCTGCTGCTTTTTGCCTTGGCAATCGCAGGAACTACGATGACCCGAGTAGTCTACGGACGACAGTCTGTAAGGTTACCGCTGAGTATAGCGGAAGGACATGGTCCCCGGTTTTCTTGGACGCGATTGGCTGCGCATTTTCCAGGTGGGCTCCGGAGGCCTCTACAAGATATTGGGGAAGACCCCCCAAGGTTTTCCAGGCCGGTTTGGCGAACAGAAAGGGAGCCGTGCGGAAATTTCATGTGCACCCTGACGCAGGGCCAAACGCTTTTCGGGCTCGCCTGGTTCCCTGGGCGCTGCCACCAAAGGTTGAGGCAGAGGTCGGATGGCGAGAAGACCCGGGGCTCATCGGGCCAGTTAAATTCGCAGACTGGGGCAGCATCGGTCGTACCTGTCCTAAAGCGTGACAAAACCTTTCCCCTTTTCTGGCGATTATAAACTGACCGTGAATAGGGCCTCCAGCTTGGACCAGTACCCGAGGTCATGGACCAAAGAATTATATCCAAAGCTGGCTGGAGGTCACCCATTCACAAGGCTCGATATGGGCCATGCACACCTCCAATTGGATTGGACCCTGAGATCTGGCGGCATGTGGCGATAAATACCCACAGGAGGGTTTATGAGTTCCTGGGATCAGTGAGTTACTGTGGCAAGTTCATCCCAGGCCTGGTGACCATTCTGTCCCCCCCCCCACTCTCCCGCACGTCCTGCTTAACAGAATTCGGGAGTGGGCGCGGAGAGAGGGGTTTGCTAATGTGAAACAGCAGCTGCCCTCGTCCGGCCTGCGGGCGCACTACAATCCTGCCAAACCCCCTCCTGGTCACATGTGATGCCTCGTCACACAGCACCGGTGCCACTCCGTCACGGACGGAGGATGGTAGGGAGCGGCCGATTGCATGCGCCTCGAGGACGCTGGCCTCGACTGAGCGCGGATAGGCGCAAACCGAGAAAGAAGACCCAGCCGTGATCTTTGCTGTCGAGAAGGTCCATCAGTCCGTGAGTGGGCGTCGTTTCCCGGTGTTGAAGGACCACCAACCGCTGTTGGGACTCTTCAAAGAGGGCAAGGCTATTCCGCCCATAGCGTCGGCCAGAAACCAGAGATGGGCCCTCCTACTGGCGGCGTACGGGTACACGTTGGAGCGTCGGGCGGGGACGCAGGTCGCGAACGCCTTGAGTCGACCGATGCCCCCCCAGAGCCGATGAGGTTACAGTCGTGTCGCACCTCAGGGACACATCGCCAGACGCACCGCGCTCGGTGGGGAAATGTTGGCCTCAAAGACCGAACCCTGCGGCACGCCCGCTGGTTACGTCTCGCCAGCCCAGACAAAGACCCATTTATCCTGACTCTCGGCATTCTGCCCGTCAGCCAGTCTGCGCTGCAGGCGAATAAGTGACCCCCGACCCCGGGTCGCCGTGTCACCACGCGGTCAAGTGGACTTTGTCAGCAATCCCCGGGGTCTCAGGGCCCCGCGTCTCTCTGGGTCTTCCCCGCTCCTCAATAACAGGCCAGGGGTCAGGCAGCAGAGGTTGTCAGTTCAACAATGAACCACATGATGGAGCTGCCACCCACAGTTAACCCAGGACAGGCCTCAATCGGAATCTGGGACAGAACCCGTATTCCCACCACTCCCATCTCCTCCTGACCCGGCAACCCTCCCTATCTGTAACCTCCTCCAGCCCCTACAACCCTCCCTATCTGTAACCTCCTCCAGCCCCGACAACCCTCCCTATCTCTGTAACCTCCTCCAGCCCCTACACCCCTCCCTATCTCTGTAACCTCCTCCAGCCCCTACAACCCTCCCTATCTCTGTAATCTCCTCCAGCCCCTACAACCCTCCCTATCTCTGTAACCTCCTCCAGCCCCTACAACCCTCCCTATCTCTGTAACCTCCTCCAGCCCCGACAACCCTCCCTATCTCTGTAACCTCCTCCAGCCCCGACAACCCTCCCTATCTCTGTAAACTCATCCAGTCCCTACACCCCTCCCTATCTCTGTAACCTCCTCCAGCCCCTACAACCCTCCCTATCTCTGTAACCTCCTCCAACCCCTACAACCCTCCCTATCTCTGTAACCTCCTCCAGTCCCTACAACCATCCCTATCTCTGTAACCTCCTCCAGCCTCTACAACCATCCCTATCTCTGTAACCTCCTCCAGCCCCTACACCCTTCCCTATCTCTGTAACCTCTTCCAGCCCCTACAACCTTCCCTAACTCTGTAACTTCCTCCAGCCCCGACAACGCTCCCTATCTCTATAACCTCCTCCAGCCCCTACCACCCTCCCTATCTCTATAACCTCCTCCAGCCCCCACAAACCTCCCCATCTCTGTAACCTCCTCCAGTCCCTACAACCCTCCCTATCTCTGTAACCTCCTCCAGTCCCTACAAGCCTCCCTATCTCTGTAACCTCCTCCAGCCCCGACAACCCTCCCTATCTCTGTAACCTCCTCCAGTCCCTACAAGCCTCCCTATCTCTGTAACCTCCTCCAGCCCCGACAACCCTCCGTATCTCTGTAACGCTGCAGTGAGAGTCAGTGTGTGTGGGACCCATACCCCAGTGAGAGTCAGTGTGTGTGGGACCCGTACCCCAGTGAGAGTCAGTGTGTGTGGGACCCCGACCCCAGAGAGAGTCAGTGTGTGTGGGACCCATACTCCAGTGAGAGTCAGTGTGTGTGGGACCCGTACCCCACTGAGAGTCAGTGTGTGTGGGACCCGTACCCCAGTGAGAGTCAGTGTGTGTGGAACCCGTACCCCAGTGAGAGTCAGTGTGTGTGGAACCCGTACCCCAGTGAGAGTCAGTGTGTGTGGGACCAATACCCCAGTGAGAGTCAGTGTGTGTGGAACCCGTACCCCAGTGAGAGTCAGTGTGTGTGGGACCAATACCCCAGTGAGAGTCAGTGTGTGTGGGACCCGTACCCCAGTGAGAGTCAGTGTGTGTGGGACCCCGACCCCAGAGAGAGTCAGTGTGTGTGGGACCCATACTCCAATGAGAGTCAGTGTGTGTGGAACCCGTACCCCAGTGAGAGTCAGTGTGTGTGGGACCCGTACCCCAGTGAGAGTCAGTGTGTGTGGGTCCCGTACCCCAGGGAAAGTCAGTGTGTGTGGGACCCGTACCCCAGTGAGAGTCAGTGTGTGTGGAACCCGTACCCCAGTGAGAGTCAGTGTGTGTGGGACCCATACCCCAGTGAGAGTCAGTGTGTGTGGGACCCGTACCCCAGTGAGAGTCAGTGTGTGTGGGAGCCATACTCCAGTGAGAGTCAGTGTGTGTGGGACTTGTACCCCAGTGAGAGTCAGTGTGTGTGGGACCCCTACCCCAGTGAGAGTCAGTGTGTGTGGGACCCGTACCCCAGTGAGAGTCAGTGTGTGTGGGACCCGTACCCCAGTGAGAGTCAGTGTGTGTGGAACCCGTACCCCAGTGAGAGTCAGTGTGTGTGGGACCCGTACCCCAGTGAGAGTCAGTGTGTGTGGGACCCGTACCCCAGTGAGAGTCAGTGTGTGTGGGACCCGTATCCCAGTGAGAGTCAGTGTGTGTGGGACCCGTACCCCAGTGAGAGTCAGTGTGTGTGGGACCCGCACCCCAGTGAGAGGCAGTGTGTGTGGGAACCGTACCGCAGTGAGAGTCAGTGGGTGTGGGACCCGTACCCCAGTGAGAGTCTGTGTGTGTGGGACCCGTACCCCAGTGAGAGTCAGTGTGTGTGGAACCCGTACCCCAGTGAGAGTCAGTGTGTGTGGGACCATTACACCAGTGAGAGTCAGTGTGTGTGGGACCAATACCCCAGTGAGAGTCAGTGTGTGTGGGACCCGTACCCCAGTGAGAGTCAGTGTGTGTGGGACCCCTACCCCAGAGAGAATCAGTGTGTGTGGGACCCGTACCCCAATGAGAGTCAGTGTGTGTGGAACCCGTACCCCAGTGAGAGTCAGTGTGTGTGGGACCCGTACCCCAGTGAGAGTCAGTGTGTGTGGGTCCCGTACCCCAGGGAAAGTCAGTGTGTGTGGGACCCGTACCCCAGTGAGAGTCAATGTGTGTGGGACCCGTACCCCAGTGAGAGTCAGTGTGTGTGGAACCCGTACCCCAGTGAGAGTCAGTGTGTGTGGGACCAATACCCCAGTGAGAGTCAGTGTGTGTGGAACCCGTACCCCAGTGAGAGTCAGTGTGTGTGGGACCCGTACCCCAGTGAGAGTCAGTGTGTGTGGGACCCGTACCCCAGTGAGAGTCAGTGTGTGTGGGACCCGTATCCCAGTGAGAGTCAGTGTGTGTGGGACCCGTACCCCAGTGAGAGTCGGTGTGTGTGGGACCCGTACCCCAGTGAGAGTCAGTGTGTGTGGGACCCATACCACAGTGAGAGTCAGTGTGTGAGGGACCCCTACCCCAGTGAGAGTCAGTGTGTGTGGGACCCGTATCCCAGTGACAGTCAGTGTGTGTGGGACCCGTACCCCAGTGAGAGTCAGTGTGTGTGGGACCCGTACCCCAGTGAGAGTCAGTGTGTGTGGGACCCGTACCCGAGTGAGAGTTAGTGTGTGTGGGACCCGTACCTCAGTGAGTGTCAGTGTGTGTGGGACCCGTACCCCAATGAGAGTCAGTGTGTGTGGGAACCGTACCCCAGTGAGAGTCAGTTTGTGTGGAACCCGTATCCCAGTGAGAGTCAGTGTGTGTGGGACCCGTACCCCAGTGAGAGTCAGTGTGTGTGGGAACCGTACCCCAGTGAGAGTCAGTGTGTGTGGGACCCGTACCCCAGTGAGAGTCAGTGTGTGTGGGACCCATACCGCAGTGAGAGTCAGTGTGTGTGGGACCCGTACCCCAGTGAGAGTCAGTGTGTGTGGGACCCGTATCCCAGTGAGAGTCAGTGTGTGTGGGACCCGTACCACAGTGAGAGTCAGTGTGTGTGGGACCCGTACCCCAGTGAGAGTCAATGTGTGTGGGACCCGTACCCCAGTGAGAGTCAGTGTGTGTGGAACCCGTACCCCAGTGAGAGTCAGTGTGTGTGGGACCCGTACCCCAGTGAGAGTCAGTGTGTGTGGGTCCCGTATCCCAGTGAGAGTCAGTGTGTGTGGGACCCGTACCCCAGTGAGAGTCAGTGTGTGTGGGACCCGTACCTCAGTGAGTGTCAGTGTGTGTGGGACCCGTACCCCAATGAGAGTCAGTGTGTGTGGGAACCGTACCCCAGTGAGAGTCAGTTTGTGTGGAACCCGTATCCCAGTGAGAGTCAGTGTGTGTGGGAACCGTACCCCAGTGAGAGTCAGTTTGTGTGGAACCCGTATCCCAGTGAGAGTCAGTGTGTGTGGGACCCGTACCCCAGTGAGAGTCAGTGTGTGTGGGACCCGTACCCCAGTGAGAGTCAGTGTGTGTGGGACCCGTACCCCAGTGAGAGTCAGTGTGTGTGGGACCCATACCCCAGTGAGAGTCTGTGTGTGTGGGACCCGTATCCCAGTGAGAGTCAGAGTGTGTGGGACCCGTACGCCAGCGAGAGTCAGAGTGTGTGGGACCCGTACCCCAGTGAGAGTCAGTGTGTGTGGGACCCGTATCCCAGTGAGAGTCAGTGTGTGTGGAACCCGTACCCCAGTGAGAGTTAGTGTGTGTGTGACCCGTACCCCAGTGAGAGTCAGTGTGTGTGGGACCCGTACCCCAGTGAGAGTTAGTGTGTGTGTGACCCGTACCCCAGTGAGAGTCAGTGTGTGTGGAACCCGTACCCCAGTGAGAGTTAGTGTGTGTGTGACCCGTACCCCAGTGAGAGTCAGTGTGTGTGGGACACGTACCCCAGTGAGAGTTAGTGTGTGTGTGACCCGTACCCCAGTGAGAGTCAGTGTGTGTGGAACCCGTACCCCGGTGAGAGTCAGTGTGTGTCGGACCCGTACCCCAGTGAGAGTCAGTGTGTGTGGGACCCGTACCCCAGTGAGAGTCAGTGTGTGTGGGACCCCTACCCCAGTGAGAGTCAGTGTATGTGGGACCCGTACCCCAGTGAGAGTCAGTGTGTGTGGGACCCCTACCCCAGTGAGAGTCCGTGTGTGTGGGACCCGTATCCCAGTGAGAGTCAGTGTGTGTGGGACCCCTACCCCAGTGAGAGTCCGTGTGTGTGGGACCCATACCCCAGTGAGAGTCAGTGTGTGTGGGACCCGTACCCCAGTGAGAGTCAGAGTGTGTGGGACCCGTACCCCAGTGAGAGTCAGTGTGTGTGGGACCCGTACCCCAGTGAGAGTCAGTGTGTGTGGGACCCGTCCCCCAGTGAGAGTCAGTGTGTGTGGGACCCGTACCGCAGTGAGAGTCAGTGTGTGTGGGAACCGTACCCCAGTGAGAGTCAGTGTGTGTGGGAACCGTACCCCAGTGAGAGTCAGTGTGTGTGGGACCCTTACACCAGTGAGAGTCAGTGTGTGTGGGACCCGTACCCCAGTGAGAGTCAGTGTGTGTGGGACCCGTACCCCAGTGAGAGTCAGTGTGTGTGGGACCCTTACACCAGTGAGAGTCAGTGTGTGTGGGACCAATACCCCAGTGAGAGTCAGTGTGTGTGGGACCCGTACCCCAGTGAGAGTCAGTGTGTGTGGGACCCCTACCCCAGAGAGAATCAGTGTGTGTGGGACCCATACCCCAATGAGAGTCAGTGTGTGTGGAACCCGTACCCCAGTGAGAGTCAGTGTGTGTGGGACCCGTACCCCAGTGAGAGTCAGTGTGTGTGGGTCCCATACCCCAGGGAAAGTCAGTGTGTGTGGGACCCGTACCCCAGTGAGAGTCAATGTGTGTGGGACCCGTACCCCAGTGAGAGTCAGTGTGTGTGGGACCCGTACCCCAGTGAGAGTCAGTGTGTGTGGAACCCGTACCCCAGTGAGAGTCAGTGTGTGTGGGAACCGTACCCCAGTGAGAGTCAGTGTGTGTGGGACCCGTACCCCAGTGAGAGTCAGTGTGTGTGGGACCCGTACCCCAGTGAGAGTCAGTGTGTGTGGGACCCGCACCCCAGTGAGAGTCAGTGTGTGTGGGACCCGTACCCCAGTGAGAGTCAGTGTGTGTGGGACCCGTACCCCAGTGAGAGTCAGTGTGTGTGGGACCCGTACCCCAGTGAGAGTCAGTGTGTGTGGGACCCGTACCCCAGTGAGAGTCAGTGTGTGCGGGACCCGTACCCCAGTGAGAGTCAGTGTGTGTGGGACCCGTACCCCAGTGAGAGTCAGTGTGTGGGACCCGTACCCCAGTGAGAGTCAGTGTGTGTGGGACCCGTACCCCAGTGAGAGTCAGTGTGTGGGACCCATACCCCAGTGAGAGTCAGTGTGTGTGGGACCCGTACCCCAGTGAGAGTCAGTGTGTGTGGGACCCATACCCCAGTGAGAGTCAGTGTGTGTGGGAGCCATACCCCAGTGACAGTCAGTGTATTTGGGACCCGTACCCCAGTGAGAGTCAGTGTGTGTGGCACCCCTACCCCAGTGAGAGTCCGTGTGTGTGGGACCCGTATCACAGTGAGAGTCAGTGTGTGTGGGACCCCTACCCCAGTGAGAGTCCGTGTGTGTGGGACCCATACCCCAGTGAGAGTCAGTGTGTGTGGGACCCGTACCCCAGTGAGAGTCAGAGTGTGTGGGACCCGTACCCCAGTGAGAGTCAGTGTGTGTGGGACCCGTACCCCAGTGAGAGTCAGTGTGTGTGGGACCCGTCCCCCAGTGAGAGTCAGTGTGTGTGGGACCCGTACCCCAGTGAGAGTCAGTGTGTGTGGGAACCGTACCCCAGTGAGAGTCAGTGTGTGTGGGAACCGTACCCCAGTGACAGTCAGTGTGTGTGGGACCCGTACCCCAGTGAGAGTCAGTGTGTGTGGGACCCGTACCCCAGTGAGAGTCAGTGTGTGTGGGACCCTTACACCAGTGAGAGTCAGTGTGTGTGGGACCAATACCCCAGTGAGAGTCAGTGTGTGTGGGACCCGTACCCCAGTGAGAGTCAGTGTGTGTGGGACCCCTACCCCAGAGAGAATCAGTGTGTGTGGGACCCATACCCCAATGAGAGTCAGTGTGTGTGGAACCCGTACCCCAGTGAGAGTCAGTGTGTGTGGGACCCGTACCCCAGTGAGAGTCAGTGTGTGTGGGTCCCGTACCCCAGGGAAAGTCAGTGTGTGTGTGACCCGTACCCCAGTGAGAGTCAGTGTGTGTGGGACCCGTACCCCAGTGAGAGTCAGTGTGTGTCGGACCCGTACCCCAGTGAGAGTTAGTGTGTGTGTGACCCGTACCCCAGTGAGAGTCAGTGTGTGTGGGACACGTACCCCAGTGAGAGTCAGTGTGTGTGGGACCCGTACCCCGGTGAGAGTCAGTGTGTGTCGGACCCGTACCCCAGTGAGAGTCAGTGTGTGTGGAACCCGTACCCCAGTGAGAGTCAGTGTGTGTGGGACCCGTACCCCAGTGAGAGTCAGTGTGTGTGGGACCCGTACCCCAGTGAGAGTCAGTGTGTGTGGGACCCGCACCCCAGTGAGAGTCAGTGTGTGTGGGACCCGTACCCCAGTGAGAGTCAGTGTGTGTGGGACCCGTACCCCAGTGAGAGTCAGTGTGTGTGGGACCCGTACCCCAGTGAGAGTCAGTGTGTGTGGGACCCGTACCCCAGTGAGAGTCAGTGTGTGTGGGACCCGTACCCCAGTGAGAGTCAGTGTGTGTGGGAATCGTACCCCAGTGAGAGTCAGTGTGTGTGGGACCCGTACCCCAGTGAGAGTCAGTGTGTGTGGGACCCGTACCCCAGTGAGAGTCAGTGTGTGTGGGACCCGTACCCCAGTGAGAGTCAGTGTGTGCGGGACCCGTACCCCAGTGAGAGTCAGTGTGTGTGGGACCCGTACCCCACTGAGAGTCAGTGTGTGTGGGACCCGTACCCCAGTGAGAGTCAGTGTGTGTGGAACCCGTACCCCAGTGAGAGTCAGTGTGTGTGGGACCCGTACCCCAGTGAGAGTCAGTGTGTGTGGAACCCGTACCCCAGTGAGAGTCAGTGTGTGTGGGACCCGTACCCCAGTGAGAGTCAGTGTGTGTGGGACCCGTACCCCAGTGAGAGTCAGTGTGTGTGGGACCCGTACCCCAGTGAGAGTCAGTGTGTGGGACCCGTACCCCAGTGAGAGTCAGTGTGTGTGGGACCCGTACCCCAGTGAGAGTCAGTGTGTGGGACCCATACCCCAGTGAGAGTCAGTGTGTGTGGGACCCGTACCCCAGTGAGAGTCAGTGTGTGTGGGACCCATACCCCAGTGAGAGTCAGTGTGTGTGGGAGCCATACCCCAGTGACAGTCAGTGTATTTGGGACCCGTACCCCAGTGAGAGTCAGTGTGTGTGGGACCCCTACCCCAGTGAGAGTCCGTGTGTGTGGGACCCGTATCCCAGTGAGAGTCAGTGTGTGTGGGACCCCTACCCCAGTGAGAGTCCGTGTGTGTGGGACCCATACCCCAGTGAGAGTCAGTGTGTGTGGGACCCGTACCCCAGTGAGAGTCAGAGTGTGTGGGACCCGTACCCCAGTGAGAGTCAGTGTGTGTGGGACCCGTACCCCAGTGAGAGTCAGTGTGTGTGGGACCCGTCCCCCAGTGAGAGTCAGTGTGTGTGGGACCCGTACCCCAGTGAGAGTCAGTGTGTGTGGGAACCGTACCCCAGTGAGAGTCAGTGTGTGTGGGAACCGTACCCCAGTGAGAGTCAGTGTGTGTGGGACCCTTACACCAGTGAGAGTCAGTGTGTGTGGGACCCGTACCCCAGTGAGAGTCAGTGTGTGTGGGACCCGTACCCCAGTGAGAGTCAGTGTGTGTGGGACCCTTACACCAGTGAGAGTCAGTGTGTGTGGAACCCGTACCCCAGTGAGAGTCTGTGTGTGTGGGACCCGTACCCCAGTGAGAGTCAGTGTGTGTGGGACCAATACCCCAGTGAGAGTCAGTGTGTGTGGGACCCGTACCCCAGTGAGAGTCAGTGTGTGTGGGACCCCTACCCCAGAGAGAATCAGTGTGTGTGGGACCCATACCCCAATGAGAGTCAGTGTGTGTGGAACCCGTACCCCAGTGAGAGTCAGTGTGTGTGGGACCCGTACCCCAGTGAGAGTCAGTGTGTGTGGGTCCCGTACCCCAGGGAAAGTCAGTGTGTGTGGGACCCGTACCCCAGTGAGAGTCAATGTGTGTGGGACCCGTACCCCAGTGAGAGTCAGTGTGTGTGGGACCCGTACCCCAGTGAGAGTCAGTGTGTGTGGAACCCGTACCCCAGTGAGAGTCAGTGTGTGTGGGAACCGTACCCCAGTGAGAGTCAGTGTGTGTGGGACCCGTACCCCAGTGAGAGTCAGTGTGTGTGGGACCCGTACCCCAGTGAGAGTCAGTGTGTGTGGGACCCGCACCCCAGTGAGAGTCAGTGTGTGTGGGACCCGTACCCCAGTGAGAGTCAGTGTGTGTGGGACCCGTACCCCAGTGAGAGTCAGTGTGTGTGGGACCCGTACCCCAGTGAGAGTCAGTGTGTGTGGGACCCGTACCCCAGTGAGAGTCAGTGTGTGCGGGACCCGTACCCCAGTGAGAGTCAGTGTGTGTGGGACCCGTACCCCAGTGAGAGTCAGTGTGTGGGACCCGTACCCCAGTGAGAGTCAGTGTGTGTGGGACCCGTACCCCAGTGAGAGTCAGTGTGTGGGACCCATACCCCAGTGAGAGTCAGTGTGTGTGGGACCCGTACCCCAGTGAGAGTCAGTGTGTGTGGGACCCATACCCCAGTGAGAGTCAGTGTGTGTGGGAGCCATACCCCAGTGAGAGTCAGTGTATTTGGGACCCGTACCCCAGTGAGAGCCAGTGTGTGTGGGACCCCTACCCCAGTGAGAGTCCGTGTGTGTGGGACCCGTATCCCAGTGAGAGTCAGTGTGTGTGGGACCCCTACCCCAGTGAGAGTCCGTGTGTGTGGGACCCATACCCCAGTGAGAGTCAGTGTGTGTGGGACCCGTACCCCAGTGAGAGTCAGAGTGTGTGGGACCCGTACCCCAGTGAGAGTCAGTGTGTGTGGGACCCGTACCCCAGTGAGAGTCAGTGTGTGTGGGACCCGTCCCCCAGTGAGAGTCAGTGTGTGTGGGACCCGTACCCCAGTGAGAGTCAGTGTGTGTGGGAACCGTACCCCAGTGAGAGTCAGTGTGTGTGGGAACCGTACCCCAGTGACAGTCAGTGTGTGTGGGACCCGTACCCCAGTGAGAGTCAGTGTGTGTGGGACCCGTACCCCAGTGAGAGTCAGTGTGTGTGGGACCCTTACACCAGTGAGAGTCAGTGTGTGTGGGACCAATACCCCAGTGAGAGTCAGTGTGTGTGGGACCCGTACCCCAGTGAGAGTCAGTGTGTGTGGGACCCCTACCCCAGAGAGAATCAGTGTGTGTGGGACCCATACCCCAATGAGAGTCAGTGTGTGTGGAACCCGTACCCCAGTGAGAGTCAGTGTGTGTGGGACCCGTACCCCAGTGAGAGTCAGTGTGTGTGGGTCCCGTACCCCAGGGAAAGTCAGTGTGTGTGGGACCCGTACCCCAGTGAGAGTCAGTGTGTGTGGAACCCGTACCCCGGTGAGAGTCAGTGTGTGTCGGACCCGTACCCCAGTGAGAGTCAGTGTGTGTGGAACCCGTACCCCAGTGAGAGTCAGTGTGTGTGGGACCCGTACCCCAGTGAGAGTCAGTGTGTATGGGACCCGTACCACAGTGAGAGTCAGTGTGTGTGGGACCCGCACCCCAGTGAGAGTCAGTGTGTGTGGGACCCGTACCCCAGTGAGAGTCAGTGTGTGTGGGACCCGTACCCCAGTGAGAGTCAGTGTGTGTGGGACCCGTACCCCAGTGAGAGTCAGTGTGTGTGGGACCCGTACCCCAGTGAGAGTCAGTGTGTGTGGGACCCGTACCCCAGTGAGAGTCAGTGTGTGTGGGAATCGTACCCCAGTGAGAGTCAGTGTGTGTGGGACCCGTACCCCAGTGAGAGTCAGTGTGTGTGGGACCCGTACCCCAGTGAGAGTCAGTGTGTGTGGGACCCGTACCCCAGTGAGAGTCAGTGTGTGCGGGACCCGTACCCCAGTGAGAGTCAGTGTGTGTGGGACCCGTACCCCACTGAGAGTCAGTGTGTGTGGGACCCGTACCCCAGTGAGAGTCAGTGTGTGTGGAACCCGTACCCCAGTGAGAGTCAGTGTGTGTGGGACCCGTACCCCAGTGAGAGTCAGTGTGTGTGGAACCCGTACCCCAGTGAGTGTCAGTGTGTGTGGGACCCGTACCCCAGTGAGAGTCAGTGTGTGTGGGACCCGTACCCCAGTGAGAGTCAGTGTGTGTGGGACCCGTACCCCAGTGAGAGTCAGTGTGTGGGACCCGTACCCCAGTGAGAGTCAGTGTGTGTGGGACCCGTACCCCAGTGAGAGTCAGTGTGTGGGACCCATACCCCAGTGAGAGTCAGTGTGTGTGGGACCCGTACCCCAGTGAGAGTCAGTGTGTGTGGGACCCATACCCCAGTGAGAGTCAGTGTGTGTGGGAGCCATACCCCAGTGACAGTCAGTGTATTTGGGACCCGTACCCCAGTGAGAGTCAGTGTGTGTGGGACCCCTACCCCAGTGAGAGTCCGTGTGTGTGGGACCCGTATCCCAGTGAGAGTCAGTGTGTGTGGGACCCCTACCCCAGTGAGAGTCCGTGTGTGTGGGACCCATACCCCAGTGAGAGTCAGTGTGTGTGGGACCCGTACCCCAGTGAGAGTCAGAGTGTGTGGGACCCGTACCCCAGTGAGAGTCAGTGTGTGTGGGACCCGTACCCCAGTGAGAGTCAGTGTGTGTGGGACCCGTCCCCCAGTGAGAGTCAGTGTGTGTGGGACCCGTACTCCAGTGAGAGTCAGTGTGTGTGGGAACCGTACCCCAGTGAGAGTCAGTGTGTGTGGGAACCGTACGCCAGTGAGAGTCAGTGTGTGTGGGACCCTTACACCAGTGAGAGTCAGTGTGTGTGGGACCCGTACCCCAGTGAGAGTCAGTGTGTGTGGAACCCGTACCCCAGTGAGAGTTAGTGTGTGTGTGACCCGTACCCCAGTGAGAGTCAGTGTGTGTGGGACACGTACCCCAGTGAGAGTTAGTGTGTGTGTGACCCGTACCCCAGTGAGAGTCAGTGTGTGTGGAACCCGTACCCCGGTGAGAGTCAGTGTGTGTCGGACCCGTACCCCAGTGAGAGTCAGTGTGTGTGGGACCCGTACCCCAGTGAGAGTCAGTGTGTGTGGGACCCCTACCCCAGTGAGAGTCAGTGTATGTGGGACCCGTACCCCAGTGAGAGTCAGTGTGTGTGGGACCCCTACCCCAGTGAGAGTCCGTGTGTGTGGGACCCGTATCCCAGTGAGAGTCAGTGTGTGTGGGACCCCTACCCCAGTGAGAGTCCGTGTGTGTGGGACCCATACCCCAGTGAGAGTCAGTGTGTGTGGGACCCGTACCCCAGTGAGAGTCAGAGTGTGTGGGACCCGTACCCCAGTGAGAGTCAGTGTGTGTGGGACCCGTACCCCAGTGAGAGTCAGTGTGTGTGGGACCCGTCCCCCAGTGAGAGTCAGTGTGTGTGGGACCCGTACCGCAGTGAGAGTCAGTGTGTGTGGGAACCGTACCCCAGTGAGAGTCAGTGTGTGTGGGAACCGTACCCCAGTGAGAGTCAGTGTGTGTGGGACCCTTACACCAGTGAGAGTCAGTGTGTGTGGGACCCGTACCCCAGTGAGAGTCAGTGTGTGTGGGACCCGTACCCCAGTGAGAGTCAGTGTGTGTGGGACCCTTACACCAGTGAGAGTCAGTGTGTGTGGGACCAATACCCCAGTGAGAGTCAGTGTGTGTGGGACCCGTACCCCAGTGAGAGTCAGTGTGTGTGGGACCCCTACCCCAGAGAGAATCAGTGTGTGTGGGACCCATACCCCAATGAGAGTCAGTGTGTGTGGAACCCGTACCCCAGTGAGAGTCAGTGTGTGTGGGACCCGTACCCCAGTGAGAGTCAGTGTGTGTGGGTCCCGTACCCCAGGGAAAGTCAGTGTGTGTGGGACCCGTACCCCAGTGAGAGTCAATGTGTGTGGGACCCGTACCCCAGTGAGAGTCAGTGTGTGTGGGACCCGTACCCCAGTGAGAGTCAGTGTGTGTGGAACCCGTACCCCAGTGAGAGTCAGTGTGTGTGGGAACCGTACCCCAGTGAGAGTCAGTGTGTGTGGGACCCGTACCCCAGTGAGAGTCAGTGTGTGTGGGACCCGTACCCCAGTGAGAGTCAGTGTGTGTGGGACCCGCACCCCAGTGAGAGTCAGTGTGTGTGGGACCCGTACCCCAGTGAGAGTCAGTGTGTGTGGGACCCGTACCCCAGTGAGAGTCAGTGTGTGTGGGACCCGTACCCCAGTGAGAGTCAGTGTGTGTGGGACCCGTACCCCAGTGAGAGTCAGTGTGTGCGGGACCCGTACCCCAGTGAGAGTCAGTGTGTGTGGGACCCGTACCCCAGTGAGAGTCAGTGTGTGGGACCCGTACCCCAGTGAGAGTCAGTGTGTGTGGGACCCGTACCCCAGTGAGAGTCAGTGTGTGGGACCCATACCCCAGTGAGAGTCAGTGTGTGTGGGACCCGTACCCCAGTGAGAGTCAGTGTGTGTGGGACCCATACCCCAGTGAGAGTCAGTGTGTGTGGGAGCCATACCCCAGTGACAGTCAGTGTATTTGGGACCCGTACCCCAGTGAGAGTCAGTGTGTGTGGCACCCCTACCCCAGTGAGAGTCCGTGTGTGTGGGACCCGTATCACAGTGAGAGTCAGTGTGTGTGGGACCCCTACCCCAGTGAGAGTCCGTGTGTGTGGGACCCATACCCCAGTGAGAGTCAGTGTGTGTGGGACCCGTACCCCAGTGAGAGTCAGAGTGTGTGGGACCCGTACCCCAGTGAGAGTCAGTGTGTGTGGGACCCGTACCCCAGTGAGAGTCAGTGTGTGTGGGACCCGTCCCCCAGTGAGAGTCAGTGTGTGTGGGACCCGTACCCCAGTGAGAGTCAGTGTGTGTGGGAACCGTACCCCAGTGAGAGTCAGTGTGTGTGGGAACCGTACCCCAGTGACAGTCAGTGTGTGTGGGACCCGTACCCCAGTGAGAGTCAGTGTGTGTGGGACCCGTACCCCAGTGAGAGTCAGTGTGTGTGGGACCCTTACACCAGTGAGAGTCAGTGTGTGTGGGACCAATACCCCAGTGAGAGTCAGTGTGTGTGGGACCCGTACCCCAGTGAGAGTCAGTGTGTGTGGGACCCCTACCCCAGAGAGAATCAGTGTGTGTGGGACCCATACCCCAATGAGAGTCAGTGTGTGTGGAACCCGTACCCCAGTGAGAGTCAGTGTGTGTGGGACCCGTACCCCAGTGAGAGTCAGTGTGTGTGGGTCCCGTACCCCAGGGAAAGTCAGTGTGTGTGTGACCCGTACCCCAGTGAGAGTCAGTGTGTGTGGGACCCGTACCCCAGTGAGAGTCAGTGTGTGTCGGACCCGTACCCCAGTGAGAGTTAGTGTGTGTGTGACCCGTACCCCAGTGAGAGTCAGTGTGTGTGGGACACGTACCCCAGTGAGAGTCAGTGTGTGTGGGACCCGTACCCCGGTGAGAGTCAGTGTGTGTCGGACCCGTACCCCAGTGAGAGTCAGTGTGTGTGGAACCCGTACCCCAGTGAGAGTCAGTGTGTGTGGGACCCGTACCCCAGTGAGAGTCAGTGTGTGTGGGACCCGTACCCCAGTGAGAGTCAGTGTGTGTGGGACCCGCACCCCAGTGAGAGTCAGTGTGTGTGGGACCCGTACCCCAGTGAGAGTCAGTGTGTGTGGGACCCGTACCCCAGTGAGAGTCAGTGTGTGTGGGACCCGTACCCCAGTGAGAGTCAGTGTGTGTGGGACCCGTACCCCAGTGAGAGTCAGTGTGTGTGGGACCCGTACCCCAGTGAGAGTCAGTGTGTGTGGGAATCGTACCCCAGTGAGAGTCAGTGTGTGTGGGACCCGTACCCCAGTGAGAGTCAGTGTGTGTGGGACCCGTACCCCAGTGAGAGTCAGTGTGTGTGGGACCCGTACCCCAGTGAGAGTCAGTGTGTGCGGGACCCGTACCCCAGTGAGAGTCAGTGTGTGTGGGACCCGTACCCCACTGAGAGTCAGTGTGTGTGGGACCCGTACCCCAGTGAGAGTCAGTGTGTGTGGAACCCGTACCCCAGTGAGAGTCAGTGTGTGTGGGACCCGTACCCCAGTGAGAGTCAGTGTGTGTGGAACCCGTACCCCAGTGAGAGTCAGTGTGTGTGGGACCCGTACCCCAGTGAGAGTCAGTGTGTGTGGGACCCGTACCCCAGTGAGAGTCAGTGTGTGTGGGACCCGTACCCCAGTGAGAGTCAGTGTGTGGGACCCGTACCCCAGTGAGAGTCAGTGTGTGTGGGACCCGTACCCCAGTGAGAGTCAGTGTGTGGGACCCATACCCCAGTGAGAGTCAGTGTGTGTGGGACCCGTACCCCAGTGAGAGTCAGTGTGTGTGGGACCCATACCCCAGTGAGAGTCAGTGTGTGTGGGAGCCATACCCCAGTGACAGTCAGTGTATTTGGGACCCGTACCCCAGTGAGAGTCAGTGTGTGTGGGACCCCTACCCCAGTGAGAGTCCGTGTGTGTGGGACCCGTATCCCAGTGAGAGTCAGTGTGTGTGGGACCCCTACCCCAGTGAGAGTCCGTGTGTGTGGGACCCATACCCCAGTGAGAGTCAGTGTGTGTGGGACCCGTACCCCAGTGAGAGTCAGAGTGTGTGGGACCCGTACCCCAGTGAGAGTCAGTGTGTGTGGGACCCGTACCCCAGTGAGAGTCAGTGTGTGTGGGACCCGTCCCCCAGTGAGAGTCAGTGTGTGTGGGACCCGTACCCCAGTGAGAGTCAGTGTGTGTGGGAACCGTACCCCAGTGAGAGTCAGTGTGTGTGGGAACCGTACCCCAGTGAGAGTCAGTGTGTGTGGGACCCTTACACCAGTGAGAGTCAGTGTGTGTGGGACCCGTACCCCAGTGAGAGTCAGTGTGTGTGGGACCCGTACCCCAGTGAGAGTCAGTGTGTGTGGGACCCTTACACCAGTGAGAGTCAGTGTGTGTGGAACCCGTACCCCAGTGAGAGTCTGTGTGTGTGGGACCCGTACCCCAGTGAGAGTCAGTGTGTGTGGGACCAATACCCCAGTGAGAGTCAGTGTGTGTGGGACCCGTACCCCAGTGAGAGTCAGTGTGTGTGGGACCCCTACCCCAGAGAGAATCAGTGTGTGTGGGACCCATACCCCAATGAGAGTCAGTGTGTGTGGAACCCGTACCCCAGTGAGAGTCAGTGTGTGTGGGACCCGTACCCCAGTGAGAGTCAGTGTGTGTGGGTCCCGTACCCCAGGGAAAGTCAGTGTGTGTGGGACCCGTACCCCAGTGAGAGTCAATGTGTGTGGGACCCGTACCCCAGTGAGAGTCAGTGTGTGTGGGACCCGTACCCCAGTGAGAGTCAGTGTGTGTGGAACCCGTACCCCAGTGAGAGTCAGTGTGTGTGGGAACCGTACCCCAGTGAGAGTCAGTGTGTGTGGGACCCGTACCCCAGTGAGAGTCAGTGTGTGTGGGACCCGTACCCCAGTGAGAGTCAGTGTGTGTGGGACCCGCACCCCAGTGAGAGTCAGTGTGTGTGGGACCCGTACCCCAGTGAGAGTCAGTGTGTGTGGGACCCGTACCCCAGTGAGAGTCAGTGTGTGTGGGACCCGTACCCCAGTGAGAGTCAGTGTGTGTGGGACCCGTACCCCAGTGAGAGTCAGTGTGTGCGGGACCCGTACCCCAGTGAGAGTCAGTGTGTGTGGGACCCGTACCCCAGTGAGAGTCAGTGTGTGGGACCCGTACCCCAGTGAGAGTCAGTGTGTGTGGGACCCGTACCCCAGTGAGAGTCAGTGTGTGGGACCCATACCCCAGTGAGAGTCAGTGTGTGTGGGACCCGTACCCCAGTGAGAGTCAGTGTGTGTGGGACCCATACCCCAGTGAGAGTCAGTGTGTGTGGGAGCCATACCCCAGTGAGAGTCAGTGTATTTGGGACCCGTACCCCAGTGAGAGCCAGTGTGTGTGGGACCCCTACCCCAGTGAGAGTCCGTGTGTGTGGGACCCGTATCCCAGTGAGAGTCAGTGTGTGTGGGACCCCTACCCCAGTGAGAGTCCGTGTGTGTGGGACCCATACCCCAGTGAGAGTCAGTGTGTGTGGGACCCGTACCCCAGTGAGAGTCAGAGTGTGTGGGACCCGTACCCCAGTGAGAGTCAGTGTGTGTGGGACCCGTACCCCAGTGAGAGTCAGTGTGTGTGGGACCCGTCCCCCAGTGAGAGTCAGTGTGTGTGGGACCCGTACCCCAGTGAGAGTCAGTGTGTGTGGGAACCGTACCCCAGTGAGAGTCAGTGTGTGTGGGAACCGTACCCCAGTGACAGTCAGTGTGTGTGGGACCCGTACCCCAGTGAGAGTCAGTGTGTGTGGGACCCGTACCCCAGTGAGAGTCAGTGTGTGTGGGACCCTTACACCAGTGAGAGTCAGTGTGTGTGGGACCAATACCCCAGTGAGAGTCAGTGTGTGTGGGACCCGTACCCCAGTGAGAGTCAGTGTGTGTGGGACCCCTACCCCAGAGAGAATCAGTGTGTGTGGGACCCATACCCCAATGAGAGTCAGTGTGTGTGGAACCCGTACCCCAGTGAGAGTCAGTGTGTGTGGGACCCGTACCCCAGTGAGAGTCAGTGTGTGTGGGTCCCGTACCCCAGGGAAAGTCAGTGTGTGTGGGACCCGTACCCCAGTGAGAGTCAGTGTGTGTGGAACCCGTACCCCGGTGAGAGTCAGTGTGTGTCGGACCCGTACCCCAGTGAGAGTCAGTGTGTGTGGAACCCGTACCCCAGTGAGAGTCAGTGTGTGTGGGACCCGTACCCCAGTGAGAGTCAGTGTGTATGGGACCCGTACCACAGTGAGAGTCAGTGTGTGTGGGACCCGCACCCCAGTGAGAGTCAGTGTGTGTGGGACCCGTACCCCAGTGAGAGTCAGTGTGTGTGGGACCCGTACCCCAGTGAGAGTCAGTGTGTGTGGGACCCGTACCCCAGTGAGAGTCAGTGTGTGTGGGACCCGTACCCCAGTGAGAGTCAGTGTGTGTGGGACCCGTACCCCAGTGAGAGTCAGTGTGTGTGGGAATCGTACCCCAGTGAGAGTCAGTGTGTGTGGGACCCGTACCCCAGTGAGAGTCAGTGTGTGTGGGACCCGTACCCCAGTGAGAGTCAGTGTGTGTGGGACCCGTACCCCAGTGAGAGTCAGTGTGTGCGGGACCCGTACCCCAGTGAGAGTCAGTGTGTGTGGGACCCGTACCCCACTGAGAGTCAGTGTGTGTGGGACCCGTACCCCAGTGAGAGTCAGTGTGTGTGGAACCCGTACCCCAGTGAGAGTCAGTGTGTGTGGGACCCGTACCCCAGTGAGAGTCAGTGTGTGTGGAACCCGTACCCCAGTGAGTGTCAGTGTGTGTGGGACCCGTACCCCAGTGAGAGTCAGTGTGTGTGGGACCCGTACCCCAGTGAGAGTCAGTGTGTGTGGGACCCGTACCCCAGTGAGAGTCAGTGTGTGGGACCCGTACCCCAGTGAGAGTCAGTGTGTGTGGGACCCGTACCCCAGTGAGAGTCAGTGTGTGGGACCCATACCCCAGTGAGAGTCAGTGTGTGTGGGACCCGTACCCCAGTGAGAGTCAGTGTGTGTGGGACCCATACCCCAGTGAGAGTCAGTGTGTGTGGGAGCCATACCCCAGTGACAGTCAGTGTATTTGGGACCCGTACCCCAGTGAGAGTCAGTGTGTGTGGGACCCCTACCCCAGTGAGAGTCCGTGTGTGTGGGACCCGTATCCCAGTGAGAGTCAGTGTGTGTGGGACCCCTACCCCAGTGAGAGTCCGTGTGTGTGGGACCCATACCCCAGTGAGAGTCAGTGTGTGTGGGACCCGTACCCCAGTGAGAGTCAGAGTGTGTGGGACCCGTACCCCAGTGAGAGTCAGTGTGTGTGGGACCCGTACCCCAGTGAGAGTCAGTGTGTGTGGGACCCGTCCCCCAGTGAGAGTCAGTGTGTGTGGGACCCGTACTCCAGTGAGAGTCAGTGTGTGTGGGAACCGTACCCCAGTGAGAGTCAGTGTGTGTGGGAACCGTACCCCAGTGAGAGTCAGTGTGTGTGGGACCCTTACACCAGTGAGAGTCAGTGTGTGTGGGACCCGTACCCCAGTGAGAGTCAGTGTGTGTGGGACCCGTACCCCAGTGAGAGTCAGTGTGTGTGGGACCCTTACACCAGTGAGAGTCAGTGTGTGTGGGACCAATACCCCAGTGAGAGTCAGTGTGTGTGGGACCCGTACCCCAGTGAGAGTCAGTGTGTGTGGGACCCCTACCCCAGAGAGAATCAGTGTGTGTGGGACCCATACCCCAATGAGAGTCAGTGTGTGTGGAACCCGTACCCCAGTGAGAGTCAGTGTGTGTGGGACCCGTACCCCAGTGAGAGTCAGTGTGTGTGGGTCCCGTACCCCAGGGAAAGTCAGTGTGTGTGGGACCCGTACCCCAGTGAGAGTCAATGTGTGTGGGACCCATACCCCAGTGAGAGTCAGTGTGTGTGGGACCCGTACCCCAGTGAGAGTCAGTGTGTGTGGAACCCGTACCCCAGTGAGAGTCAGTGTGTGTGGGAACCGTACCCCAGTGAGAGTCAGTGTGTGTGGGACCCGTACCCCAGTGAGAGTCAGTGTGTGTGGGACCCGTACCCCACTGAGAGTCAGTGTGTGTGGGACCCGCACCCCAGTGAGAGTCAGTGTGTGTGGGACCCGTACCCCAGTGAGAGTCAGTGTGTGTGGGACCCGTACCCCAGTGAGAGTCAGTGTGTGTGGGACCCGTACCCCAGTGAGAGTCAGTGTGTGTGGGACCCGTACCCCAGTGAGAGTCAGTGTGTGCGGGACCCGTACCCCAGTGAGAGTCAGTGTGTGTGGGACCCGTACCCCAGTGAGAGTCAGTGTGTGGGACCCGTACCCCAGTGAGAGTCAGTGTGTGTGGGACCCGTACCCCAGTGAGAGTCAGTGTGTGGGACCCATACCCCAGTGAGAGTCAGTGTGTGTGGGACCCGTACCCCAGTGAGAGTCAGTGTGTGTGGGACCCATACCCCAGTGAGAGTCAGTGTGTGTGGGAGCCATACCCCAGTGACAGTCAGTGTATTTGGGACCCGTACCCCAGTGAGAGTCAGTGTGTGTGGGACCCCTACCCCAGTGAGAGTCCGTGTGTGTGGGACCCGTATCCCAGTGAGAGTCAGTGTGTGTGGGACCCCTACCCCAGTGAGAGTCCGTGTGTGTGGGACCCATACCCCAGTGAGAGTCAGTGTGTGTGGGACCCGTACCCCAGTGAGAGTCAGAGTGTGTGGGACCCGTACCCCAGTGAGAGTCAGTGTGTGTGGGACCCGTACCCCAGTGAGAGTCAGTGTGTGTGGGACCCGTCCCCCAGTGAGAGTCAGTGTGTGTGGGACCCGTACCCCAGTGAGAGTCAGTGTGTGTGGGAACCGTACCCCAGTGAGAGTCAGTGTGTGTGGGAACCGTACCCCAGTGACAGTCAGTGTGTGTGGGACCCGTACCCCAGTGAGAGTCAGTGTGTGTGGGACCCGTACCCCAGTGAGAGTCAGTGTGTGTGGGACCCTTACACCAGTGAGAGTCAGTGTGTGTGGGACCAATACCCCAGTGAGAGTCAGTGTGTGTGGGACCCGTACCCCAGTGAGAGTCAGTGTGTGTGGGACCCCTACCCCAGAGAGAATCAGTGTGTGTGGGACCCATACCCCAATGAGAGTCAGTGTGTGTGGAACCCGTACCCCAGTGAGAGTCAGTGTGTGTGGGACCCGTACCCCAGTGAGAGTCAGTGTGTGTGGGTCCCGTACCCCAGGGAAAGTCAGTGTGTGTGGGACCCGTACCCCAGTGAGAGTCAATGTGTGTGGGACCCGTACCCCAGTGAGAGTCAGTGTGTGTGGAACCCGTACCCCAGTGAGAGTCAGTGTGTGTGGGACCCATACCCCAGTGAGAGTCAGTGTGTGTGGAACCCGTACCCCAGTGAGAGTCAGTGTGTGTGGGACCCGTACCCCAGTGAGAGTCAGTGTGTGTGGGACCCGTACCCCAGTGAGAGTCAGTGTGTGTGGGACCCGTATCCCAGTGAGAGTCAGTGTGTGTGGGACCCGTACCCCAGTGAGAGTCAGTGTGTGTGGGACCCGTACCCCAGTGAGAGTCAGTGTGTGTGGGACCCATACCACAGTGAGAGTCAGTGTGTGAGGGACCCCTACCCCAGTGAGAGTCAGTGTGTGTGGGACCCGTATCCCAGTGAGAGTCAGTGTGTGTGGGACCCGTACCCCAGTGAGAGTCAGTGTGTGTGGGACCCGTACCCCAGTGAGAGTCAGTGTGTGTGGGACCCGTACCCGAGTGAGAGTTAGTGTGTGTGGGACCCGTACCTCAGTGAGTGTCAGTGTGTGTGGGACCCGTACCCCAATGAGAGTCAGTGTGTGTGGGAACCGTACCCCAGTGAGAGTCAGTTTGTGTGGAACCCGTATCCCAGTGAGAGTCAGTGTGTGTGGAACCCGTACCCCAGTGAGAGTCAGTGTGTGTGGGAACCGTACCCCAGTGAGAGTCAGTGTGTGTGGGACCCGTACCCCAGTGAGAGTCAGTGTGTGTGGGACCCGTACCCCAGTGAGAGTCAGTGTGTGTGGGACCCGTACCCCAGTGAGAGTCAGTGTGTGTGGGACCCGTATCCCAGTGAGAGTCAGTGTGTGTGGGACCCGTACCACAGTGAGAGTCAGTGTGTGTGGGACCCGTACCCCAGTGAGAGTCAATGTGTGTGGGACCCGTACCCCAGTGAGAGTCAGTGTGTGTGGAACCCGTACCCCAGTGAGAGTCAGTGTGTGTGGGACCCGTACCCCAGTGAGAGTCAGTGTGTGTGGGTCCCGTATCCCAGTGAGAGTCAGTGTGTGTGGGACCCGTACCCCAGTGAGAGTCAGTGTGTGTGGGACCCGTACCTCAGTGAGTGTCAGTGTGTGTTGGACCCGTACCCCAATGAGAGTCAGTGTGTGTGGGAACCGTACCCCAGTGAGAGTCAGTTTGTGTGGAACCCGTATCCCAGTGAGAGTCAGTGTGTGTGGGACCCGTACCCCAGTGAGAGTCAGTGTGTGTGGGACCCGTACCCCAGTGAGAGTCAGTGTGTGTGGGACCCGTACCCCAGTGAGAGTCAGTGTGTGTGGGACCCATACCCCAGTGAGAGTCAGTGTGTGTGGGACCCGTATCCCAGTGAGAGTCAGAGTGTGTGGGACCCGTACGCCAGCGAGAGTCAGAGTGTGTGGGACCCGTACCCCAGTGAGAGTCAGTGTGTGTGGGACCCGTATCCCAGTGAGAGTCAGTGTGTGTGGAACCCGTACCCCAGTGAGAGTCAGTGTGTGTGGGTCCCGTATCCCAGTGAGAGTTAGTGTGTGTGTGACCCGTACCCCAGTGAGAGTCAGTGTGTGTGGGACCCGTACCCCAGTGAGAGTCAGTGTGTGTGGAACCCGTACCCCAGTGAGAGTTAGTGTGTGTGTGACCCGTACCCCAGTGAGAGTCAGTGTGTGTCGGACCCGTACCCCAGTGAGAGTCAGTGTGTGTGGGACCCGTACCCCAGTGAGAGTCAGTGTGTGTGGGACCCGTACCCCAGTGAGAGTCAGTGTGTGTGGGACCCGTACCCCAGTGAGAGTCAGTGTGTGTGGGACCCGTACCCCAGTGAGAGTCAGTGTGTGTGGGACCCGTACCCCAGTGAGAGTCAGTGTGTGTCGGACCCGTACCCCAGTGAGAGTCAGTGTGTGCGGGACCCGTACCCCAGTGAGAGTCAGTGTGTGTGGGACCCGTACCCCAGTGAGAGTCAGTGTGTGTGCGACCCGTACCCCAGTGAGAGTCAGTGTGTGTGGGACCCATACCCCAGTGAGAGTCAGTGTGTGTGGAACCCGTACCCCAGTGAGAGTCAGTGTGTGTGGGACCCGTACCCCAGTGAGAGTCAGTGTGTGTGGGACCCGTACCCCAGTGAGAGTCAGTGTGTGTGGGACCCGTACCCCAGTGAGAGTCAGTGTGTGTGGGACCCGTACCCCAGTGAGAGTCAGTGTGTGTGGAACCCGTACCCCAGTGAGAGTCAGTGTGTGTGGGAACCGTACCCCAGTGAGAGTCAGTGTGTGTGGGACCCGTACCCCAGTGAGAGTCAGTGTGTGTGGGACCCGTACCCCAGTGAGAGTCAGTGTGTGTGGGACCCGCACCCCAGTGAGAGTCAGTGTGTGTGGGACCAGTACCCCAGTGAGAGTCAGTGTGTGTGGGACCCGTACCCCAGTGAGAGTCAGTGTGTGTGGGACCCGTACCCCAGTGAGAGTCAGTGTGTGTGGGACCCGTACCCCAGTGAGAGTCAGTGTGTGTGGGACCCGTAACCCAGTGAGAGTCAGTGTGTGTGGGACCCGTACCCCAGTGAGAGTCAGTGTGTGTCGGACCCGTACCCCAGTGAGAGTCAGTGTGTGTGGGACCCGTACCACAGTGAGAGTCAGTGTGTGTGGGACCCGTACCCCAGTGAGAGTCAATGTGTGTGGGACCCGTACCCCAGTGAGAGTCAGTGTGTGTGGAACCCGTACCCCAGTGAGAGTCAGTGTGTGTGGGACCCGTACCCCAGTGAGAGTCAGTGTGTGTGGGTCCCGTATCCCAGTGAGAGTCAGTGTGTGTGGGACCCGTACCCCAGTGAGAGTCAGTGTGTGTGGGACCCGTACCTCAGTGAGTGTCAGTGTGTGTTGGACCCGTACCCCAATGAGAGTCAGTGTGTGTGGGAACCGTACCCCAGTGAGAGTCAGTTTGTGTGGAACCCGTATCCCAGTGAGAGTCAGTGTGTGTGGGACCCGTACCCCAGTGAGAGTCAGTGTGTGTGGGACCCGTACCCCAGTGAGAGTCAGTGTGTGTGGGACCCGTACCCCAGTGAGAGTCAGTGTGTGTGGGACCCATACCCCAGTGAGAGTCAGTGTGTGTGGGACCCGTATCCCAGTGAGAGTCAGAGTGTGTGGGACCCGTACGCCAGCGAGAGTCAGAGTGTGTGGGACCCGTACCCCAGTGAGAGTCAGTGTGTGTGGGACCCGTATCCCAGTGAGAGTCAGTGTGTGTGGAACCCGTACCCCAGTGAGAGTCAGTGTGTGTGGGTCCCGTATCCCAGTGAGAGTTAGTGTGTGTGTGACCCGTACCCCAGTGAGAGTCAGTGTGTGTGGGACCCGTACCCCAGTGAGAGTCAGTGTGTGTGGAACCCGTACCCCAGTGAGAGTTAGTGTGTGTGTGACCCGTACCCCAGTGAGAGTCAGTGTGTGTCGGACCCGTACCCCAGTGAGAGTCAGTGTGTGTGGGACCCGTACCCCAGTGAGAGTCAGTGTGTGTGGGACCCGTACCCCAGTGAGAGTCAGTGTGTGTGGGACCCGTACCCCAGTGAGAGTCAGTGTGTGTGGGACCCGTACCCCAGTGAGAGTCAGTGTGTGTGGGACCCGTACCCCAGTGAGAGTCAGTGTGTGTCGGACCCGTACCCCAGTGAGAGTCAGTGTGTGCGGGACCCGTACCCCAGTGAGAGTCAGTGTGTGTGGGACCCGTACCCCAGTGAGAGTCAGTGTGTGTGCGACCCGTACCCCAGTGAGAGTCAGTGTGTGTGGGACCCATACCCCAGTGAGAGTCAGTGTGTGTGGAACCCGTACCCCAGTGAGAGTCAGTGTGTGTGGGACCCGTACCCCAGTGAGAGTCAGTGTGTGTGGGACCCGTACCCCAGTGAGAGTCAGTGTGTGTGGGACCCGTACCCCAGTGAGAGTCAGTGTGTGTGGGACCCGTACCCCAGTGAGAGTCAGTGTGTGTGGAACCCGTACCCCAGTGAGAGTCAGTGTGTGTGGGAACCGTACCCCAGTGAGAGTCAGTGTGTGTGGGACCCGTACCCCAGTGAGAGTCAGTGTGTGTGGGACCCGTACCCCAGTGAGAGTCAGTGTGTGTGGGACCCGCACCCCAGTGAGAGTCAGTGTGTGTGGGACCCGTACCCCAGTGAGAGTCAGTGTGTGTGGGACCCGTACCCCAGTGAGAGTCAGTGTGTGTGGGACCCGGACCCCAGTGAGAGTCAGTGTGTGTGGGACCCGTACCCCAGTGAGAGTCAGTGTGTGTGGGACCCGTAACCCAGTGAGAGTCAGTGTGTGTGGGACCCGTACCCCAGTGAGAGTCAGTGTGTGTCGGACCCGTACCCCAGTGAGAGTCAGTGTGTGTGGGACCCGTACCCCAGTGAGAGTCAGTGTGTGTGGGACCCGTACCCCAGTGAGAGTCAGTGTGTGTGGGACCCGTACCCCAGTGAGAGTCAGTGTGTGTGGAACCCGTACCCCAGTGAGAGTCAGTGTGTGTGGGAACCGTACCCCAGTGAGAGTCAGTGTGTGTGGGACCCGTACCCCAGTGAGAGTCAGTGTGTGTGGGACCCGTACCCCAGTGAGAGTCAGTGTGTGTGGGACCCGCACCCCAGTGAGAGTCAGTGTGTGTGGGACCCGTACCCCAGTGAGAGTCAGTGTGTGTGGGACCCGTACCCCAGTGAGAGTCAGTGTGTGTGGGACCCGTACCCCAGTGAGAGTCAGTGTGTGTGGGACCCGTACCCCAGTGAGAGTCAGTGTGTGTGGGACCCGTAACCCAGTGAGAGTCAGTGTGTGTGGGACCCGTACCCCAGTGAGAGTCAGTGTGTGTGGGACCCGTACCCCAGTGAGAGTCAGTGTGTGTGGGACCCGTACCCCAGTGAGAGTCAGTGTGTGTGGGACCCGTACCCCAGTGAGAGTCAGTGTGTGTGGGACCCGTACCCCAGTGAGAGTCAGTGTGTGGGACCCATACCCCAGTGAGAGTCAGTGTGTGTGGGACCCGTACCCCAGTGAGAGTCAGTGTGTGTGGGACCCATACCCCAGTGAGAGTCAGTGTGTGTGGGAGCCATACCCCAGTGACAGTCAGTGTATTTGGGACCCGTACCCCAGTGAGAGTCAGTGTGTGTGGGACCCCTACCCCAGTGAGAGTCCGTGTGTGTGGGACCCGTATCCCAGTGAGAGTCAGTGTGTGTGGGACCCCTACCCCAGTGAGAGTCCGTGTGTGTGGGACCCATACCCCAGTGAGAGTCAGTGTGTGTGGGACCCGTACCCCAGTGAGAGTCAGTGTGTGTGGGACCCGTACCCCAGTGAGAGTCTGAGTGTGTGGGACCCGTACCCCAGTGAGAGTCAATGTGTGTGGGACCCGTACCCCAGTGAGAGTCAGTGTGTGTGGGACCCGTCCCCCAGTGAGAGTCAGTGTGTGTGGGACCCGTACCCCAGTGAGAGTCAGTGTGTGTGGGAACCGTACCCCAGTGAGAGTCAGTGTGTGTGGGAACCGTACCCCAGTGACAGTCAGTGTGTGTGGGACCCGTACCCCAGTGAGAGTCAGTGTGTGTGGGACCCGTACCCCAGTGAGAGTCAGTGTGTGTGGGACCTGTACCCCAGTGAGAGTCAGTGTGTGTGGGACCGGTACCCCAGTGAGAGTCAGTGTGTGTTGGACCCGTACCCCAGTGAGAGTCAGTGTGTGTGGAACCCATACCCCAGTGAGAGTCAGTGTGTGTGGGACCCGTACCCCAGTGAGAGTCAGTGTGTGTGGGACCCGTACCCCAGTGAGAGTCAGTGTGTGGGACCCATACCCCAGTGAGAGTCAGTGTGTGTGGGACCCGTACCCCAGTGAGAGTCAGTGTGTGTGGGACCCATACCCCAGTGAGAGTCAGTGTGTGTGGGAGCCATACCCCAGTGACAGTCAGTGTATTTGGAACCCGTACCCCAGTGAGAGTCAGTGTGTGTGGGACCCGTACCCCAGTGAGAGTCAGTGTGTGTGGGACCCGTACCCCAGTGAGAGTCAGTGTGTGTGGGACCCGTACCCCAGTGAGAGTCAGTCTGTGTGGGTCCCGTACCCCACTGAGAGTCCGTGTGTGTGGGACCCGTATCCCAGTGAGAGTCAGTGTGTGTGGGACCCCTACCCCAGTGAGAGTCCGTGTGTGTGGGACCCATACCCCAGTGAGAGTCAGTGTGTGTGGGACCCGTACCCCAGTGAGAGTCAGTGTGTGTGGGACCCGTACCCCAGTGAGAGTCTGAGTGTGTGGGACCCGTACCCCAGTGAGAGTCAATGTGTGTGGGACCCGTACCCCAGTGAGAGTCAGTGTGTGTGGGACCCGTCCCCCAGTGAGAGTCAGTGTGTGTGGGACCCGTACCCCAGTGAGAGTCAGTGTGTGTGGGAACCGTACCCCAGTGAGAGTCAGTGTGTGTGGGAACCGTACCCCAGTGACAGTCAGTGTGTGTGGGACCCGTACCCCAGTGAGAGTCAGTGTGTGTGGGACCCGTACCCCAGTGAGAGTCAGTGTGTGTGGGACCTGTACCCCAGTGAGAGTCAGTGTGTGTGGGACCGGTACCCCAGTGAGAGTCAGTGTGTGTTGGACCCGTACCCCAGTGAGAGTCAGTGTGTGTGGAACCCATACCCCAGTGAGAGTCAGTGTGTGTGGGACCCGTACCCCAGTGAGAGTCAGTGTGTGTTGGACCCGTACCCCAGTGAGAGTCAGTGTGTGTGGAACCCATACCCCAGTGAGAGTCAGTGTGTGTGGGACCCGTACCCCAGTGAGAG